>NC_053155.1:125769722-126119722 GCF_016835505.1 Polypterus senegalus
CAGCAATGGGCTGCCCCAGTGCATACTCACCAATCTGACCTTTCATGGAGCAGTTGTTTATACTTGTACAATGCAGATGACTGCATTCATGCAAAAAAGTTTATTCTGCAAAAATGTTTCCGAGAATATGCACTCACTGTAGCATGGAACACTCTGCAGGAATCTACCCTGGAAAGAGATCCTGTATTTTACAGGGCATATTCAACCATAGCAATCAACCCCTCATAAACACACCAACTGTTAATAGGTCTAATGTAATGATGACAAAGGAAGCACAAATATCCAAAAAATTTTTCAAGAACTAGAAAAAAGTACTGTTTATTCTGCATAAAAGAAAGCATTTTTGTGATTTTACCCAGGGAAGGGCCAATAACAAATAGCACTGACATATACAAGTTTGTGAAGGTTTATTCTGTGAAACCTTTGATTCAGTTGTTCATTGTCAAGATGTGCTTACTAGGTCAACACTTCGCAAATACAGATTTTATACATAGTAGCTGTATTTATTGGAAAGTCCCTGGGGTCCAATACTCTGACAAATGCATTTTGTAACTTTCTCCATATGTACAGTACATTTATTTCAGTGTGTTTACAGTATTAATAAGCAAAACTTTTTTTTTTCAGTTGGCTTGACAAGGCTAACCTTCTTTTCTTATTTGTATATTACATTTTTTTTTTATTTTACTATTATTCTCACCTAAACTTTCCCAACAAGATTCTTCTTAATTGTATTATTATTCTCACCTACATTTTCCCAACAAGATTCCTAGTGTACAGTTTTTGATCTACAGATTCAAAACATGGCACGTCACTGTCACTGGGTTAAGAACAGAATTATAAAAATGGACAATTTGTTTTCGTCGCCCCAAAAAGGTAAAAAAATTGTATAGCACAATGGCCAAAATAAAAGCACTGTGTGCCACTAAATAGGTTTAAATAGTTCATTGTACTGTAGCCAAAAACCATGATTTTTTTCTTACTTTCATTTGAACAACTAGTTGAGGTCTCTGATGATACAAAGAAAAAAAAATTATATTTTACTTCATTCACTAACAAATAAAGAGAAGTGAATTACAGTGATGATACAATCCTAGTATTAACTGCAATAATTATTTATTCAAGTCAAATATGTCATTTGCTGAAAGTACAATTTAGTGTTCAAGTACTCATTTGTTAGTGTTCATGGAATTTAGATACTGGCCATCCAAAAATCAAATCAAGTCATACATAAGCTTATACTTAACTTATTGTAGCACACTAAATTGATCAATTAAAACATGCCTGCAACTACAGTACTGCTCACATACATCTTTTTGTACATTGCTGCATAGTGAGCCTAGGATGCATCCAGGGTCAATGAAACTCTAGAGCTGCAATTTTAAAAGGTTCTAAGGTCATTAAGCACCACCTGAGTAAACAATACCCAGCAGGGCAAAGTGAATTTTCCCAAAGAGATACATTGACCTTTAATCTGTAACCTTCGACATTTATTCTCTCTCATGTTAATCAAAATCTCCAACCCGATAAACAAATATTTTCAGAAGTATATAATAAAAACATTTATGGAAATAAGTACGTAATAGATAAACAAAAATGATTTAAAGTCAATGCATCAGAAACATCTAGTTAAAAATGTCATGAAATCCTATTAAAGAATATATTTAATATATATAGTGATCAAATTTAATTTGCTAAAAATGTGAAAGATAAGGCTTTCATATCCTCAAAAAAGAGAAGCCCACATATGCCGATTCAAAAATGAAAAACATCTGAAGAGACAGTTAACATATTTAAACAACTAAAGTTTGACTGAGAGAAGATTTCCACTCTAATAATAATAATAAATAATAATACATGTGTGTTTACATTTTCACATTGTGTTGGTCATGTTCCCTGAAAGAATAAAAAGTGCATTATGACAAATCATGCCGGGACGGGGTATATTTAAAATTACAATACAAACATAAATGCATATTTCACCACAGGTATAAAACTGTAAACATTTCTTGATAATATGTCAAACTCTCCATTAACACAGTGTATTATTATGAAAATAGTAATTTTTTGAAAAATATAATCAAACACATTCTACAGTGAAGTACTGCCATATTTTTAGTGCAACATTTAGTTAGGTTTATTTTAGTTTTCATAATGTTACAGTAATAAAAGAGCTTAAACAGAAAACTCCAAAGTGCTCCAGCACAATACAAACTAAAACCATTTCTCCTGCTACAGCTGACATATGCCCTTGATGACTGATGAATTTTTTCTGACTTTTAGTGTTCATGTACATAAATTGATGCAAAAAAACTAAAAGTGAAGAAACAAAAATTTCAGCTGAAACTATTCTTCTCATGTATATAAAGTGTTCAGAAACTCTTACTTCCAGTAGCCAAAATTATTTTTTTATGAGGTGTAAATCTAATCTTACTTGGAATGAAGCTTCACAATCAAAATAAAACACGTATGTTCTTAAAGAGGAATTGGATGTATTTTTCCCCCATTGTAAATTACCATTAACTTTTACTAGTATCTGAAAACAGTATTCAACACATTTTGCTTGTATATAAATGTTTTAATAATTTGTTCCTAAAATAGTATGTTAATTGTCTACATACTGTATACAGTCATGAAAAAGGCTTCACTTAATTGCCCAAAAGTCTATGACATCTACTGTACTCTTTGAAATTTTTGACTGCTCCTCAATGCAAAAATCATTCAGTAGCATGAGGTGAATTGGTTTTCTTACGTGTACTGCCAATTTCAAATCCCCCTAAAACATTGTAATGGGATTCAAATCAGAGCTTTAAACAGGCCAGTCCACAACCTCTTTTAAGCCATTCTTTTGTGGACTTGCTAGTGTGCTTCAGATAATTATCATCTTGAAAAGGTCCTTTTCTGGTTCAACTTCAACTTTTGAGCAGAAGGCCTCATATTTCCCTCAAACATAATTTGATATGATGCATAATTCATAGCTGATTCGATGACCACAAGATCACCTGGACGACTGCTCCTTGTAGTGCCAAGATCTCGGCTGAAGTCTAGGGGAGAAAGAGCTTTTTCAGTTGTTGCTCCCAGGCTTTGGAATGACTTGCCTCTGCACATCAGGTCTTCATCCTCGATCGAGGTTTTTAAAAGTCGGCTTATTACTTACTTGTTTTCTTCTGTCTTTCATTGTGTATGATAAGATTGTGGTGGATGCTACAATTGGTTGTTTTATTAATCTGCCTTTGCATGATTATTTGTATTGTTTTTATTTTAATGCTTTTTTGTACAGTACTTCGGCGCAACCTCTTTTGTTTTAAAAGTGCTTTTATAAATAAATAATCTAATCTCCTGAAATGCTTGGGTTTACACCAAACATGTCTACTGTTACTGTGGCCAAACAAATCTATCTTTGATTCATCTGCCCAAAGTACATTGTTCCAGAAGGTCTGTATGTTCAATGGCAAACTGTAGTCTTGCTCTAATGTTCTTTATTGACAGCAAAGGTTTCTTCCTGGCACACCTCACGTGCAGGTCTAATTTGTAAAACCTCTTTCTGATCATAGATGCAGGCACTTTGACACAAACTTTTGCAAGAGGTACCTGCAGACCCCAAAATAAAAGGTGGGAGTTCTTCTTGGAGGATTCTTTTAGGATCAATTAGTCAGCACTTGGACTGAATTTGTTGGGCTTGCCTGTCCTGGACAAAGTAGTGGTCATTTGAAATCTACACCATTTGTTGATAATTTTTCTTACATTGGAAAGAATTATTTCAAATAATTTGGCTTTGTTTTTAAATTCCTTGCCAGACTCATAGGCATCCATAACATTCCTTCCAAAAGCCTTAAATAGCTCTTTTGAGCGGAGCTTGGCATGATGACACCACACACATCAATAGCAAAGTAAACACTAGACTCTAAATATCTGCAGTTTAAATAATACAGGTTCTACCAGCCATACCTCCCTAAGGAGGTTCTAATCACTGGCACCTAACCTGGAACACTCAAGTCTAATTTAATGGTTTTAAAGTGGTGATAAGTGTTGGGTGTATTTACTTTTTTCAAATGAGAAATCTGCATATTTGTTAATTTAGATGAACAGGATGAACATATCATGTCAAATCTACATATCATTTGTAGGTAAATCCATAAGCATTACGTGCATGAAAAGCTAATGTTTGCCTATTTCAAAAATTTTTTAAAAGTCAGCAACTTCCATAGGTTGTACTTAATTTTTAATATGACTGTACAGTATATTGCAATGAAGTACATTTCTGCAGCATCAAGTATTTCATACCAACATTTGCAAACAATCTATTTTAAATATGAAACAATCTATTGTCAATTATTGAGTCCTATAAACATAGGAAATCACCCAGAGCTAAAGGTGGGCATAGACATACATACAAATTATATATATATATTATACTAGCAAAATACCCGCGCTTTGCAGCGGCGAAGTACTGCCTTAAAAGTTTTATTAAGAAGAAATTGAAATCTTTTTTAACTGAGGGAAAATATACCAATAAGTATTTGTTATGGATCTCTTTGTATACAACATTGTGAGTTCGGCCCTCTGGTTGTAATATGACCAAGCTGTGCGCTGAGCTTACTCTTGAGCATGCAACGTACAGTTGGCCATGTGAACAGTAATCTTGTTTCAAATCTCACAGCTTGGATTGCTGCTGTCATAATCGGTTTGAATTTCATGGTTTGTTTCAATTACGACAGTATTTGTAGGACTTGTGTTGAAGAGACATTCGGCATCTGTCAAGGGCTATAAGTATACAACCAGTTTCATCGATAACTTCACATCCAGCTTTTGAGAGTTTAAACATTCATAAACATCAAAGTGTCCACTACTGAAATTGTCACCTGTGAATCTAAGATGTTGAAGAGGCATTGGCGGTTGTCCAAAGGTGTAAAATATTTGGCCATTTTGGTACACTTGAAAGTGACAACCGAACAATTCAGCAGCAGCCATCAACTCACATGCAGATGCATAGGTGAAGGGCTTAAGCATTTCATTCTTATAGTGCTCCTGTGTAGTATAATGATCTCCTGTACCGTCATCAGTCCACACCTTGAACCTGTCCCAGTCATTCAATACATAAGACACAAAGTTCCTCCAGATATCAAAAGTTAGCCTGATATGGCCGTGCAATATGTAACAAAGAGAATGGAAAAGATAGGTGCCATCTCCGGGCATGGAAACCACTCGGTTAGTGACAGTTCTTTGATTGATGGTGATTACCTCGATAGACATGTTAATGCGGGTACGGTTGGAATGATAAAGTAAATGGGTACCTGAACAATGTAAAGTAAGTCTAAAATACCTACACAATAACTATAATCGTAATAAATGAACAATAAAACAGCGGAGAAGCAGTGGATTAAATAAAAAGGCTGTAGTTATCAGCAGGGAGACGTGAATCCTGTGGCAAAGCAAGGAAGGGAATGTAGAGACTGGAGCGACGGACGGCCTTATATAGGCAGGCAGCCAACAACGTGGGAGGCGTTTAGATGGGGGACCCAATGCCGTCTCACACGGTGACCGAGCTGCAGGCTATGGACGTATATATGTATGTAAGTAGGATTCAGTTAGCGTTGGGAACCCGCATATCAAATTTCTTGAAGATGGGCCGACAGTGGCATCATACCACCAAAATACGTATCAAATTTCAGCCTTCTACCTACACGGGAAGTTGGAGAATTAGTGACGTTGGAAAGTTCAATATGGTGGCTAAAAGTGGCGTCATACCACCAAAATAAGTACGTGCATTGGTTTCGGTTAGCGCAGGGAAGCCGCCTACCAAATTTCGTGAAGATGGGGCCATAAATAAGAACGTTCAACATGGTGGACGTTGTTGACTGTTATGACCGTTACACGTAGAATTTCGAAATGAAACCTGCTTAACTTTTGTAAGTAAGCTGTAAGGAATGAACCCGCCAAATTTCAGCCTACTACCTACACGGGAAGTTGGAAAATTAGTGACGCTGGAAAGTTCAATATGGCGGCCGACAGTGGCGTCAT
Organism: Polypterus senegalus; assembly: GCF_016835505.1. Taxonomy (NCBI): domain Eukaryota; kingdom Metazoa; phylum Chordata; class Cladistia; order Polypteriformes; family Polypteridae; genus Polypterus; species Polypterus senegalus. The sequence continues at coordinate 125,775,741 of NC_053155.1, forward strand.
ACCATCGAAATAAGTACGTACATCGGTTTCGGTTAGCGCAGGGAAGCGGCCTACCAAATTTCGTGAAAATGGGGCCATAAATAAGAAAGTTCAACATGGCGGACGTTGTTGACCGTTATCGACCATTATGACCGTTACGTGTAGAATTTCGAAATGAAACCTGCTTAACTTTTGTTAAGTAAGCTGTAAGGAATAAGCCTGCCAAATTTCAGCCTTCTACCTACACAGGAAGTTGGAGAATTAGTGATGAGTCAGTCAGTGAGTGAGTCAGTGAGGGCTTTGCCTTTTATTAGTATAGATATACACACATACACACACACACACACAAACTTTAATAAAATCCCATTCTTAATACATATGCTTTAATACGGAGTTGGCCCACCCTTTGCTGCTATAACAGGTTCAACTCTTCTGGGAAGGCTTTCCACAAGGTTTAGAAGTGTGTTTATGGAAATCTTTGACCATTCTTCCAGGAGAGCATTTGTGAGGTCAGCCACTGATTTTAGACGAGAAAGCCTGACTCACAGTCTCTGCTCTAATTCATCCCAAAGGTGTTCTGTCGGGCTGAGGTCAGGGATCTGTGCAGGCCACAGGCCAGTTAAGTTCCTCCACACCACTCTACTCGCTCATCTTTTTCTTTAAAGACCTTTCTCTGTACACTTGTGCGCAGTCATGTTGGAAAAGGAACAAGCAGCAACAACCAAGCATAAAAGAAGCGGCAAAGAAGCCTTTTGATGTTATGCATCATAAATATGGAATAAAAGCAGTGGCAAAGAAGCATTTTGCTGATATGGGCCAAAATTATGGAATACTTTTCCAATGGAGACATGCCTGACTAAAATTATACACCATTAAAAAAATACTAAACCTACTTTTTTAATTTGGTCTTTTCATAACTACAATTTATTTCTACCCTTAATAAACTAGATTCGCACTGTATTATTATACTCTTCAGTGAATCTGCAATAATTATTAATCTTTACTTTTCTGCATTTTCTTTTTGGGTTTCTCACCAGCACCACCTGATCAAAGTCCTGTGCAGCCATCTGTGATGTTTGAATGTTTAAGAAGAAAAAAAAAAACAAATACCCCAACCTGCCACAAGACCCACTGCATCTAATCTATTCTAAGGTGAAGCCTTAAAAAAATCAAAACACAACAATAAAGAACAATTTAAGTATATTTTTGCTACGCAGAATGCCCAGTGTGGACTGGGTAGTCTTTTGGCCTGGAACTCCTACTAATTTTGTTTTTTCTAAAGAAAACAAAAACTCCAGTTTCTCCAACTTAACTGGAGTTTTTCTTTTTTTTTTCCTACCCTGGCCAATTAACCTTATCATGGGATCATCATTTACAGATTTTTAAAAAACAAGGTATCAGTTTCTCTTAATTACAAATCTATATTATGAAAGTCTGCATTATGTATATTTGTATACACTTTATGCATTATTTTTTATATCTAATCTTAGTTTGTTTTTCTTTGCATGTAACTACATCTTTGACGTTTTGTACGGCACCTTGAGCCACATCATTTGCATAAAAATGTGCTATAGAAATATAAGTTGTTGTTGGCATGTAGACCAACATCCTGTTAGCCTCTTTAATCACTTCTATACACTCTATGGTAATTTAGCCTTAACTGATACCTATATTTTAATTTACCTGACCACTTCTCAGTTTATACTCCTGTCCTTCACATTTGTCTTCATGGAAATATGGCATTCCAAAAGAAGGTATTGAGACTTCTTTTGATTTTGCCACTTAACAAGAAAGACAACTATCATCTCCAAAATCACATGCTAAGCATCCACCATGTGAAGGGTTTTGACAAGAACAGGTCATTCATCCAAATACAGCCTGTTTAACTCTATTCACACCAAAGGTTTCCAAAACATTGCAGCATTGAGATTTGAATTTCTAAAAGGTACTATTATAGATTCCACTACTTGGTGCCCTAATCTTTTTGAAGAACAGAACAGATTTTAAAACAATAGGTCAAAATATGTTGGTTGATCTATAATTGTGAAATATCAGGCCTAGATAATGTTTAACAATTACAGCTTATTATAAAGCTGTTTAAGATTTTTGCTGCTCTGGTTTCTTCCTTACTGCATAACAGCTATATTGACATCTGCAGGCTTAGTTTTCAAAAAAATGGTGTTTGAACTTTACATTTTTAGATAAATTAAATGCAATAAATTGAATGTTTAACATATTCCGATTGAACAGAAATGTTTTATTTAGCAAACTTACTATTAATATAATTTACCATTTTATATCTGTTCTGCTCAGGGTGCATGTTTATGCCACCACAATCTGAAAAATTTTGCAAAAATTTACAATTTCTGGTAACCTTGCATCAGTGGCTAATACTGTCTTTTCTTTATATATGATGAAAGGCCAAGCAAAATGACACCTTTAATTGGCTAACTATAAAAGGTGTTATTTTGCTTGGCTTTTCTCTACATTCATAATGGCTAACACGGTACAACACCCTAGTACTTTATATATGGTGAGAAGTAAATCTAAAGTATATATTATATGTTTTCAGTGTTTTCCTATAAACCAAATAACTAATGGCACACTGAAGATCATACGGAGATTTCATAGAAAGGCTAAAATGATAAAAACAGGAAGAGCGTTTAGGGGCAAAAAAGTGATAGGACAACTGAAGGATAAGCACTGGCACCACGATGAGGAATAGGCATGGAAAACTAAATATGAAATTATGACTGCAAGCAATTATGCAGTTGTTTTTTCTACTTGTGTTTACCCTTTTCAAACTACAATGAACCACCAATAACAGAGTCATGTTAAGTAATTTTAAGTTGTATATTTACTAAATCTTTTTAATTTTTATTAAATGTAGGTAAAAGTGACCAATTATGATATGTTTAGTAACTTACTAAACAAACAAACCCTAGCTACAGAAACAAGATAGCATTCATTGCCAATGACATTCACACACTTGGACACACGCAAAACAAAGATGACAGGTGACTGAAACCAGGAGGCAGACTGGACAAATAAAAACATGAACCAAAGCAAACAGTTCTTCAGTAATACAAAAGGTATTTGATTTGTGGAAGCAGCTAAAATACAATTCAATCATTACTGGTTAGCAGCAGGTCAAGACAACATAGGGCAAGCACAGATAGAACAAACAAACTTCAATTTTTTTTTAATTAATATAGCAGTAAACCTTTTTATGTATAATGGTTTTTGTCTTTTAACACATTTTAACACAAATGCAGGTACAACACAGAATGCTATATTAAGCTAACACTTTAAATCCATGCATGTTCAAAAAAGACTATAACGATATTGTCTACAAGAAAATAACTAAAAATGTACACATTCTTACCTTACAAAGAATGGTATTTATTTAAATCTGCAATTTCAAATATTAATTTAAATTAATTTTACATAAGTAATCTTTAAAAATAGTATGAAAGATTATATCAGAAAATCTTCACAAAAATCTGCCAAACTATCACAAATATTAATTTTTAAAACATACAAACCACATAAAAAAGGATTCCAAACGAACTTATCTAGCTATACACAAAAAACTGCCAACATGCTTTGCAAACAGTTTTATTGTTGTTTTATTTGCAACCTATTAACTAATCAGTTGTTAAACATTTTATATAGCTGCTTAACCAAACACTAAATTCCATTTTTTATGGGCTTTGATCTTCGGTTATGTATGTGAAAAAGCATTATAGCCAGGGGTGCACATAACTGGAACGCTGGTACGCATGCGCGACAAAAATTGTAAATGCGTAACGTCATCTGTGTCCCTACAGTGCCGGTGCATATCTGACGGTCAAAGAGGGCATAAACACCTCATGTTGCTAATATAAGTTGTTTTCTTTTTGGTTTTGATTATCTTGTGTTGCCAATATGTCTAAAAAACAACAGATATTAAGCAGCTACTTTGGCGTTTCACCACCTGCAAAGAAACAACAAGCTGAGCCAGAGCAGAAAAACTTTTTTTTCTGAAAAGTTGCTCCAAGATGTGCCGTGGCTTGAAGCCAATGATGGGTGCACTGAAATGTGGTGTAAGTTGTGCCACTCGCATCCACATATCGCAGACAAAACAAGTGCTTTTTACACAGGTTCAAAGAATTTCAGTCATCCGTTATTTGACAAACACGAAAAGAGCAAGGAGCACATGAATGTAGTACAAGTTATTTCTAATAAACAAGCTAGTCAGGAAGAAATTTCCACTCACCCGCTAGCTAGATGGCGAACAAAGGTAAATGAAGAACAACGGCAAGCTCTTTGCAATATTTTTCTTCTTGCCTTTCATAAAGCTAAACACACTCGTCCCCTATCTTCCTATGCTGAAGATATTCCTTTACTGGAGTAGCTAGGAGAAAATGTCGGAACTGTGTATCATTCACGTGAGGCAGCCACACGGATAATGCAGACCATCACGCACACACACTAGAAAACTGCAGAAAATCAGCTGATAGCAATGTTCCGTACTGTGAGACCTTCAATTGCCCTGTGGTCAAGCTGCTGCAGTTTTATTTACAAAAAGGTGGAGCAAAAAATACGGCTGTGCCTAATAAGTTGTGTGAAGAGAACGGGATCTCCTTTGTGAAAATGGGTAAATGTCATAATATCTGCAAGGAGGCATGACACACTGCTAAAAATATCAAGATTATTGCCAGCCATTAAAATGCAACTGGCCGCGAGTGATAACAGTGACTTGCAGCATATCTGCACAGACCAATTTCAGTGTTTTCTGGGCAACGTGCTTGACATTGACAAGATTTTGAAGACCATATCCATTGAGTTTCAGAAGGAAAAGTTGAGCATTGGAGAATGTAAGGATGAACTCATGGTGGCCATAGGACAGTTCACACTTTTGCTTGATGCTGAAGGCCACTAAAGAGCATATGCTGTTTCTAATGATGATACTGACAGGGACGAGATAAACTTACTCAGGGGATTAACTGAGGAGTTTGGAATCAAGATATGACTCACTGAAGTCATGTGATGATTTCTTAGTATTTGATCCTTCAACTTGGCCTCAGGAAATACAAGATTTACATCATTTTGGCAACACAACAGTTTGTACCATTCTTCAGAACTGTGAAGCCATACTGAATCTTGACAAAGACACAACTGCCACAGAATGGATGCGCTTAAAGCAAATAAGGGAAACACTTGGCAGCATCCTCTGTGTATGACTTGGTCCAGATAATAAATACAAGCAATCCAGATCTTTACTCTAACATTGTCAAATTGCTTAAACTGTCTCTTACACTGCCTTTGTGCAGCCTGTGAGAGGGGATTCTCAAATCTTAACATTATAAAAAACAAAGCACAGATCTCGTCTGTCACATGCTCACCTCATGGCCCTAATGCACATCCACCAGTCAAAGAAGACCAGAAACATTTGACCCAAAACCAGTGATTGACCTGTGGATGGAGACAGCTAAGCGGAGACTTAACCAAGGAGAGGGAGATGCATCTGCAGCATCATCATCTACCATGCAGGAAGCTGAAGTAGAGGACTGTGAGGTAGACAGGTGAGGAGGACAGTGAGGAAGGTTGGACTTATTAAAACCTTACTCTGTATACAGTTGTCAGGTATTTCTGATTCTTACCTCTTTTTAAGCTGCTGCTATATTTTTATTTTATTATTATTGTTGTTGTATCTGTATTTATTTTTTACCTTACTATTAAATCTGTTATAGAAATTGTTTTGTTTCAATTTTTTCAATTTCTTTGGCAAAATTGTTTATGGTCATGCCAATAAAGCTCTTTGAATTGAATTGTGTACCAAACTCCATCTGATGGTACTCACTTGAGTAACTCACTGAAAAAAGTTATGTGCACCCCTGATTATAGCTAAGCTGTAGCTATACCTAAGATAAGCAAGAATCAAGTAATTCATTGCACCTTTAATGTGGAACATAACATACATAGGTAATAATTTCTGTAAATTAATGTCCTTGTTATATATAACAGGGTGACAATGGTGTGATACCCAGCAAAACAACAGAAACACCAAAATTATTGAGAAAACACAAACAAAAGAACTACAATTTAACAAAGCACTAAGGCCAAGACCAACTTGTGCCATGTACACTTATCTAGTCTGTGATTTTGATCATGCCTTTTGTTAGGTAGTCTTTCAGGTTTTCCTTTCACTGCTGCAAAATAAGGACTTTGATTAAGGCTCTTTGACTAGCAGTGTGCAGGCATTCAGAACCAATTCTGGGATCTGTGAACCACAGCAGTTCCTAGCATGTAATCCTTAGGCCCCCCTGCATTTTCCAGTGCTCCCCACATCCTTAGGACACAGACTTATCCTGAGGCTACTTTCTCCAACAGACATCTAGCCAAACCAGTTATAGGGGATTTCCCTTCCAAGGCCTGAAGAATGTCAGCCTGAACTGTCCAGTACTCAAGCCAGCTGCTAGGGATTTCCTTTTCCTAGTCTTTCTCTATTCAGCAGGAAACTAACACTCAACTGACAATTACTTATAATGGGCTAGTCCTGGACATTTTACGAGGGTATTTTCATTTACAGGGAAAATGCTTTTGGAAAAGCATATAATTTTAACATTACCATATCACTTCTCAATGTTGTTGCTTTCATCATCATGCAAACAAACCAGGGCTGGTAAGAAAAGGACTTAATGAGGTGGGAAGGTTCCTCATCTACTAAGATATGACTTGTCATAAACGCTGACAAAGCAAAAGTTATTTGTGCTTAATTAGTTATTACCTACAACCAGCATTACCAAACTAATAAGTTAACCATTGTTTTTCTTACTGCTTAATTCAACACAAACTATACAGACATGTTAAAATTTGGACATTTGAGTTAATTACCATATGCAAATTTTTAATCTAAACGAAATACAGAAGTCCTCTATTTTACATGCATTTTCATGAGATACTGATGTATATTTTATTTTGCCGTCCTGAATGTGATGAGTTGCAAAAGTGGCTGTGTACAGAAGAAGTACTTCCAGCATGTTAGAAAGTCTTCAAATGAAAGATCATTCATGGAAGAGATGTCCAACATTTTTCTGTTTTTTTGTGGGATGGGAAGTCATAAAATCATCAGAAATAAATATTCTTTATTAAGGCTTTGTTTTTTTGACTAATCTAATGTATAGGGATACATAGAATTAAATGTAGATACAGTATTTAATTATTCACATACCAATATCAGCTTGAACTGGATTTGTACAACTAGACAATAGATATTAAAACCCCAAGTCAGAAAAGGCTGGGATGGTATGGAAAATGAAATTAAAAAAGCAGCAGTTATTGATACATTTACTTTGACTTTTATTTCATTGCAGAAAGTATGAACACAGCATATTTCATTTTTTGTCTGGTCAACTTCATTTCATTTGTTAATATACATCCATTCCTGCATTTCCGGTCTGCAACACTTTCCAAAAAAAAAGTTGTGATGGGGGTAAATTAGGGTCAGTAATAAAGTAAAATAATTAAAATATTGAAGTGATTTCAAGCAAGATGGGCACAGGATCTCCAGTTTGTCAACAAATGCATGAGAAAATTATTGAAATGTTTAAAAACAATGTTCCTCAAAGAAAGATTGGATGGGGTTTGCATATTTCTCCTTCTACAATGCATGAGATCAATGATTCAAGGAATCTAGAGGAATTTCAGTGTGTAAAGGGCAAGAGTGCAAACCTAAACGGTACACCCTTGATCTCCGATCCCTCAAATGGCACTGTATCAAGAACCGTCACTCATCAATAATTGATATAACCACATAGGCAAGGGATTGCTTTGGCAAACCTTTATCAAGCACTATAATATGGAGTTATGTTCACAAATTCCACTTATACTTTACTGTGTAAAAATGAATCCTTATATTAACCATATCCAGAAGTGGTATCAACCACTGGATTGACCACTGAGCTCAGAGGCATCTGGGATGGACCATCACATACTGGAAAGTGTACTGTGGTCAGACGAAGCAGATTCTGCAGTATTCCACATGTTTTTTGGAAGAAATGGATGCACTGTGCTCCAGACCAAAGACAAAAACAACCAGCCAGACTGTTATCAGCAACAAGTCCAAAAGCTAGGGTAGCAAAGGTAATTTACATTTCCATGATGGCAGCATTAATGCAGGAAAGTACATTGAGATTTTAGAGCAACAAAAGTTGAGTTCAAGATGACATCTTTTCCAGGGATGTCCATGCATTTTTCAATAAGATAATGCAAAACCACATTCTGTACATATTACAAAGGCATGGCTGACGAAGAAGAGGGCAAGGACGCTGGTCTGGCCTGCCTGCAGTCCTAACCTCTGCCCAAAGGAGAATATGTGGAGAATTTTTAAATGACAAATGCACCAAAAACAACACCACTCTGTTAAACATTTTAAGACATGTTTTCAGAAAGAATGAAACAAAATAACACTTGAAACATTTCATCACTGGGTATTCTCAGTGTCCAAATGTCTTTTAAGCAATGTGAGAAGGAATGGTGACATTACATAGTGGTGAATGCTTTCTCGTCACAACTTTTTTTTAAATGTACTGTATGCCTGAAATGCAGGAATAGGTGTACATTAACAAATGAAATTAAGTTGACCAGACAAAACATGAAATATATTGGGTTCCTACCATCTGCAATGAAACAAAAGTCAAAGCATATTTAAGAATTTTAAGATTTTTTTTGTTTGTTTTTTCCATACTGTCCCAACTTTTTGTGATTTGGGGTTCTATTTTACATGATATATATCTCCTCTTTTTACCTCAGCAAATTAATCTGAATCCAAATAGGTTACAGACCAAGTGAACTTACACACACATTAACTGCTCATTCAACAAACAGAAACAATCAAATATTTTATTCTACAGGCACTGATCCACAACAAGAAATCCATCTTTTTAGTATATATTACCTTTCATTGTGAATGGATTATAAAATGATACACATGTACAACAAATCATACAATGAAAAAGCCTAAACAAGTAATTTTTATTAAAACAGTTAATGTAATAAGTTGTATCCATTAAAGAGAAAGTATTTTTCTCTTTAAAATTTACAATATCTTTGGAGAATCTCTATGGTGCCTTTTCTCCTCAACTTTTTGCTTCTTTACCCACTTAAAGCACGTCTGCAAAAGCTTGTCTGATATGCACATAGTCTTTATAACTGTAACCCTGTGACTTTCTTAAAATAGCTTGTAAAACTTGTTGTGTTATAGTAAATTTTTAAATTCTTATTGACCTTTAATAGAATAAAAAGTATTTATATAGGTATTAGAAAACTCCATATTTCTGTACTTTTAAGAAACATTAAAGATTTAATTGCTATCTTGGTGTTTTTAGGGATCAAATGATATGTTCCACACCATAATTTCATTTTCACAGTATCTAATACAAACCATACTATAATACGCCTCACACAACAGACATTTCAGATCCTCAGACGAGACTATTCACTCAATCAGCATCCATTTCGAATTGTCATTTCAGACATGACACACACCAGATTGATTTCTGTAACTAATACAGCTACAGGCTGCAGGTTGCTAAAAGCATGATAAATTTGTAAATGTATTTTGTGACACTTATAATACTTAGTGGACTACTGTTAAATTGGTAAGCAGGAACCAACAGGTCACAGTAGCACTAAATGATGTGACCTGGAAGACATCATACTGTAGTTTACAAGACTGCCATGAAATAATTTTTATAACCTTTGGAGCTCCTTGTATAAAATCAAATGAACTTTATACAAATAGAAATTCACATACAAAACAAATCAAATTTTCATTTTGCTCCTGATTAAAACACACACACACTTACATACATTTTCCATTTTTATATGATTTAGGATGCACAGAATTACTGTAAGTGATTTAAACAAAAAACTTGAAAAACAAAAAGAAACTCCAGAAATTACACAAAAATTCTGCTTAATTTTAAGTGGTTATCCATAAGAGTGTTGGACTAATTTTTTATAAAATATAAGGGGGTCTGTGCGTTTATGAACAGTTCAGCTAGCTATGACTTTCTCTTTTTTGGCATGCAAAGTGCCTCAGTCTGGGGTTGATATTCAGGGCTTTAGGACTGATGCCAACAAAAGACCATCCAAGAAGCTGCAAGCTACTTAGTTCAGTTTCCAACAACTAGGAAAACAAAAATGCCTTACTGTACTGGTGTACTTCTACCCCTAACCCTTGGCTGTGTTTTTTCACAAAAACTTTTCCTGTAAGGTTTCTATAATGAAACAAATTTAACTCAACCACCAACATCCCAAATATTTATGATGTGCAATAAAATAGATTTTTCTAATGTAAAAATCACATTTACATCTATAAATGGCACAGTACCACAATAAACAAATAAATTTGATTATGTAATTAAATTGAGACCTTTATTTGGATTAAAACCAGCAAACACCTAAATAATTGCAGGATGATGTTCATGGTCTGGAACCTTATTAAAGCACAGACTTGCAATTTAAACTGACCCCAAAACCTTTACTGATGTATAAAAATCACAGAATGGAGGCCTTTTCCAGAAACCTCTTTATGACTATAGCAAATCTGTTGCATCGATAAAAGGCACTTACTCACTACCTATACTTGGCTACTTTTTGGGACAAACATTGAGCAGGTGAACCCTTTTGAAATGCAGTACTTTTCCATATGAATTACAATCAAACAGTACTTTGTATTGCTGAAATACCAGTACAATACAGGGACTGCAAAGAGGCGGCACCCACACACAGATGATTTTTCAAAAGACATTCGCCAGTTAAAGCAGATAACTGACAAAGACATATGTTGTAATGGAACAGTGGTTACTGTTAAAAAACTAGAATACATAGAGACAAAGATATATGTTCTACAAAATAAAAACCTTACTGTGTATACTTTGGGGATAGTGTTAGAGTTGCACCACAGATAATAGGGATACAAATAACAATAGTATATTATTTTACATTTATTGACATTACATACTGGTTTTCCCTGTAAAGTGACTTGAAATGCTATCAAAGATAACATTCTCAAACGCACTTAAACCAATACAGGTATGAGGGGGCCACGGACAATGCTTGCAGCACTAATAGCAAGGCAAGAACCAACCTTCAACAGGGCACAAATCCACTGCATGGCCCACTCACGTACACACATACTGTATATGGGGCCAATTTACAATTAACTTAATAGACTTCTTACATTTTTTAATAGAAGTAAAACAAGAGTACCCGATTAAAAAAAATCCATATACATTGGCAGAGCATGAGAACTTCACACAGATTATCAGGCATGGGATTCAACCCCAGGATAGGTTAATCAGTGTAGCAACAGCACTACCACTGCACTGCTGTGCTGTAGGAAATGTCAAAATAATAAGGACTGATTTGCTCGTTTTAAATTAATATAAATTTATTTTAAGCTCATCTGTGAATTTCACATATTTTACAAAATGTTTTCTCCCAGTTCCAATGAAAAATAATAAGTCAAACACACACAAAAAAAAAATTATACAACATTTTTATGAGCAAGCTCCATTCCAAAGCACTACACAAATTTAACAGTACATACTCAAGCCAACCTGCATTCTCAACCAGTGTGGGTAAAAATAAAATGTTGGTCATGCATGCAAGTAAGAATTTTCACTGCACATAAACTACACACCAGATGACTAAGCACCCCCCACCCACCAAACTAAATTTGAACTTGCTACCATAAAAGAGTTTTGTACACACCAAGACACTATCTTTTAAAGGTAAACACAAGTCCATATCTCTATACATATAAAGTATAGCATAACTTTCTTAATTTTACAGTAGCAATACAGGGAATTCTGAACATAGTAGATAAATTCTCATCCCATCTGAACCAACTAGTCTTCACATGGCTATGATGCTACCAGGACAGGCCTGTTACTTTGAAGTATATTAAGCAGGTTTGGTAATGCTAAACCTTACAATATTTTCATAAAGACTGCCACAGCACTGCATATGGATTTGTAAAGATATAAGAAACCCTGTATCACAGGAAGATGGCACAACCGTTTAACGTCTTGCACACCTATCATGTGACAGCTACCATCACGAATGTTATGCCAGACGGCCAGTTCACTTAGGAGGGGGGCACAGCACACTGCTCAACCTGCCTCACTTTACATTGCACTTCAGATAATGAACAACATGTCAAACATCTTCAAAGACATGCTACTTAATAAATCGAGGCACAGGTGGGATAAGTGGCTTCTTCAAGAACCCACTGGGAGCCCGATGATGAGATGTGAACACACAACCTGGTGGCTCATAGGCCAGCTCTTTGATCAGTTGACCACGTTACTTTTCTTTATTTTGGCTTCAAAACCGATGGCAAGGCAAGTATGTTCATGCTGCTGCAGAGCAAACTGTGCCGGAACAAAAGAGACTACAGGGCGACATTTGCTAGCCTACTATATTAACGCAGAGGGAAAAAAAAACAAAAAAACAGTTCAGCTGAAGAGTGGCAGACAGCTGCTCTGAAAGAAGTAACGTGACACACAGATTGCAAATCTCTTAATTGGTTAAGTAACGTCTGGTCGGCGCAGTAGAAGGAAGGCTGAAGAAAAAAAAAAAGAGGTGGAGAGAGAAAGGGGGAGAGGAGAAAGAGGGCACGGACTGACGCGTTATTCTGGAACACCCCCAAATCCTGGACGCTTCACACCAGACGCTCACTGCGAAATGACGCGCTCCCTCAGACACGCCGCTTTCCCTGCCGGGTGCCGGAAGAAGGCTCCTGCCACAATTCACTTTACACGAGTAAGCACAATCCAAGGGGCACCCGCCTCACATTTCCGAGGGGCCGGGCTGTGCAAATTGCCCACAACCATACCGCTGTTTAATGCCACCCAACTGGAGGCGGAGGAGAGCACCTGCGAACCTCGCAAAGTAGGCGCTACGTTGGCAGGCACGGCAGACTGCGCGAAGGTGTGCGACAGAGGGACGCAATTGTCGCGTCGCATTCACGATACACAGTCAGTCAGTCAGTCGGTCGGTCGGTCTAGCGCGGATAGCAGCACGACAGACATACCTGCTTTGGAGAGTTATTTCTTTGGGTGGTAGGTAGATAAAATAAATAAAGACACTAAAATAAAATAAAAACTGCAGACACTGCGTCTTTGGAAATCCTCTGGGTTGCCCGTATGACAGTTTTAAAGGCTAACTAAAAACAAATAAAAATAACATACGTAACAAAAGAAAATCCGATTAAAGAGACTGTGTAATATCACACACTGCGTGAGTTAGTCTCGAACAAGATCGGCTCTCTGCAGTACAGTGCGAGGAGGACAAGGAATTGTTTATAGCAGGATTCCCCCTGCGCTCGGCGCTGCAAAGCCCAGATCCGCCCCTTCTCCCGCGGTCGCCAGGGCTTTAAAGAGACAGACGCACTTCTAATGTTTTTACATGACGGTCGTGAACCTGATGATCTTCCGTCAGTGATTCACTCTGTAAAGACACATCCGTGATAGAAAAAGAAAATCAACTATATTGCTGTTAGCAACATACAGAATACGTCAATATAATGATTCAAATTGAGTTGACACCTAAAAATAAACTAGTTTTTTTTTTTTTTGGAAAAAAGTTCTTACATACATTGTATTAACTCTTTTTTGTCTTCACAGGCTGTTGTTAATCCCAACGTAACGTTCCCGAATGACAGCCTGCCTGAACAGTCGCGAATGTTGTAAGACCTGACCATCTCAGTAGCAACAAAAAGTATCTGAAACCTATGAAATTACTGGTATTCTTCATTAACTGGTCATAATATGTGATCTGCTGCTCTTCATCTAAATCAAATGTACAGACAAACACAATATGCTTTATGTTAATAACACACAATTATAATTCATGTCTTTAGTGAATGCACTCATCAAACATCCACCATGTCCTGAGGAAAAAGCAGTGGATTTACTAACTGGTTGGACCTCCTTCAGGAGCAATAACCTCAAACAAGCACATTCTGTTGCAAATGAGATCTGCACAATGTTCAGGAAGAATTTTGGGCGATTCTTATAGAATTTTATCAACTCAGCCATATCTTTGGATACCTGGTTTGAATGGCTCTCCTGAGGTCCTTCCACAGTGTCTCAATCGGGTTATGTTCTGGGCTTTGATAGGGCCATTAGCAATGTAGTATAGATTTACTTTGATGTGTGGGGTTATTCTCCTGCTTTATCACTCAGCTTCTGCTGAACATCATCTGATGGGCATCTGTCCTGGCATTATCCTGTAGGATACCTCGATAAACTTGGGAATAGATTTGCTTCTTGATGATTGCAAGCTGTTCAGACCCCAAGCAGCAAAGCAGCCCCAAATCATGATATATCTACCGCATATCCTTCCAGAACAACAAAACCTTAGTTTCATCAGTCCACAAAACATTTTTCCAATAGCATTGTGGAGTGTCAAGGTGGTGTTTGGAAAACTTCCGGCATGGAGTGATGTGGGTTTTTTTGGAGAGCAGCGGGTTCCTCCTTGGTACCCATTCATTGTTTTGCATAAGGTAGACTCATGAAGAGAGATGTTAACCTGTTAAAATAAAACATTCAAGCCTTTAGCTGTTACTGTAGGGTTATTTTTTTCTCACTGAGCATTGTGTGTTGTGGCTGGGTGTCCACTTCTACACAGAGCAGCCACATTACTACATCATCTCCATTTTTAAACAGTTTTGTCTATCATTTGGCTATTGAACATCTAATCTCTTTGAACTTAATTTGTAACCCTTTCTAGTTTTATGCAAATCAACAGTTCTTGATCATTCATTTTCTGAGATTTCTTTTTTGCAAGACATGCTTCACGTCATCAGAAGAAACATGTGAAAAGCAAAATTTAAAATATTTGAGTCTTTCATATGTCAAAGTTTCTCTAAACCAGACTTTCAATCTCATTCCATTGATTAGACTCCAGGTTTGCCAACTCCTAACTCCAGTTAGCCTTTGTTGCAGTCACTAGCCAAAGTATTTCACATACTTTTTCCAGTCTACACTGTGAATATTTGAATGATGTATTCATTATGTTCAAGGACAATACACTAATTTGTATAAGTTAAATCAGACTGTGTTTTATTATTAAAATTATTATTATTATATATAAGTTTGCTTCAGTTTTTTTTATGGTTACATTCCTGAAATATATCTGGAATACTGCATTAGGTAGTACCCCTGCTCTTATATTGCCTAAGTACAGATCAAAATCCACTTAATTTTTCTATGGAATTTGCAAATGTTCACATGTCCTTGTTTTCTTCAGATACTCTTTTTCCCTCATGCATCCCAAAGATTTACAGGTAACATTCCTGGTGTCACTTAATTTACCTTTTGAGAACGTGAATGTGCCCAACAATGGATTGACATTCCATCTAAGGCTGACCCCTTGCTTGAACCCAATGCTACTGGAATATGCACAAACACCAGCAAAACTAACTTGGAACAAGAGGATTTTGAAAATAAATGAATAAACTAACCCTTCCAAAAATGACAAGATAAATATTTTAATCTTGAAAAATGCAATAATTGTAAGACTGTAGTTCCAGCACTTGACTTTTCATTTAAAATATGAATTTCTGTGGGTGGTGGATTCAGCCAGCACCTTAACAAGAAATACAGATGAAACACTGTTTTGTCCGTATATGTTCACCAGCCTAGCTCAAATCTACTTCTAATCTCCCATCTACCAAAAGCTATACAGGAAACAGATTGTTGAACACAAAGTCAAGTATTCCTGTCTTATAAGTTAGATATAAAATACCAAATCTACTCCTCCTTGAAATAGTATTGTGTCAAGCCCTAAAGCACATCCTTACAGGTGAACAAGTTTTTTGGTAGAAATCATATTGTTGTTAAACTACACTGGATTTGTTTTTCTTCAACGTTATACCATTGGTAAACTGATAAACTGCTCAGTTACATAAAAAATAAGAAAACATTGAACAGTAGGTCTTGTTTATACCTTTTAGAAATTTAACAACTGAGCTAAGACTTCCTTTGTTCTGCACATTTTAAAGTTCTCTACACCTAATTTCTTCAACATTTTTTCTCATCAAATTGATGATTTACTACAAGGGCTGAACTGATCAGTTACAGTTATGACACAGCATTTGGGAACTTGATAAAGTGGTGTAACAGCAATTGCATTGTGCTAAATGTCACTATGACAAAAGGACACATTGTGCCCTCCAGGAAACATAAAGAAAACCACAGGCAAAGCTGTGTGTATGAAACAATAATGATAACTTTTACTCAACCAGAAAGTCAGAAAAGCGATCAGAGGATTACAACTCTGCACAAAACAAAAATCATATGATCTGAATTACCTTCAACTGCACAAACCTATGCCAAATGCTGCTAAAATGATGTTTTTCCCATGTTGCCTCTACAATCTCTCAAATGGTACTACAGTATCAAATATTTCACCTGAAGGTTTAAAAGCAGTTCTTAGCCCCAAGCAGTATGTGCCATGAACCCTGTCTGTCATATTGTTTATTAACACTGGATCTTGCTGCCAAACTTGCTGCACCACATACTGCACATTTTTTAAATGCTGCTTTATATTCTATTTATTTCTAACTGGGGTTGAAACTCAGGCCTCTGCTATACAGTAACTACTGTAGCACTGTGCCATCTCCTTTCTGATTATGTTATTTCAAGTATTTCCTTTGATATTTTCATGTATTCATTGCATATGACAAGTCAAACATGAACTACAATTTATTCATAATATATACTGTTAATATTTCTAAGTGAGGGGAGCCCTGCATGTTGGTCTTTGCTAAAAATAATTACCACAACACTTCTTTATTAGTTATACAAATGCTGCACAAGTCATGGAGCCATATCAAGTAAACATGCTATTTCAAGTTATGGGAGAGACTAACTAGTAATAAATAGACTAGAATGAAAAATGACATACAGTGCATTCCATAACGTTTAGGGCAAATACACATTTCCTTTGATTTATCCCTCTGCTCCACAGTTTAATATTACAAATCAAACATGATTAAATTGAACATTGCAAGTCTTCAAACTTTAATTTAACAGTATTTGTAAACATTTTGGTCACACCATATAGTAATTTCCTGAAATGGGGGAATATGTATAAAAAATATGTATGTAAAAATGTGTCATTGTCCCAAACATTATAGAGAACACTGCATCAGTAAAGTATGGTTTCTCTGTATTTTTTTCAGTTTCTTCAAAAATGCATTCTTGCCTTTGTAATAGCTACTTAATTACTTTATCCTTGTTCTATATGTTTGGAATCGTGATCATTTTTCTCTCATAGTCACTACACTATTTCTGGTCTTTAAGGCAGTGGCAACATGCTGAGCTGAAGCAAGAATAAGCTGCTAAAGGCCAGTAAAACTAGCTCTAAGGGAAAAGGAGATATTTGTCCTAGCATTAGCGACTACATTCAGAAAACCCCATTTTTGTCAATAAATATGTGACGCAATAATCAATTGTTAATTATCATCTTCAGTGATTAGCTAGATGAGGCCAAGAATTTTCTGATGAGTGACAAGCTGAAACAACTCTACTGCAACAATTACCACAACACGCTAGAAATTCCACTCCACCTCACCAACTTGTTGTATATTTTTGCGTTGGTGTACTGTTTAAAATATACAGTATAAGGCAAATTCATATCCTACTTACTTACTTTATTTTGCCTGGTGTTGCTCTAAGATTTGCTTTCCAGTTTTTTACATTATTATAGTTGTTTTCCTACTCTTTATTTTGAAGTTGACTGCTGATTTTGCCATTTCAGGCAAAACGTTCAGGTTATCATGAGGTGTTAAGTAATATCAGTTGTCTACAAATCTTCTAAAAAGAACATATTTTCATTCATGTATGTGTTTATTTCAACATTACCATTTATTTTAATGACTAGCTTGAAATGTATTGTAATGCTGCACTAGAGAAGTATATAAAACAAAAGTGTCTTGAACTTTATAAGCATTTTTAATTCACATCTTTTGTAAACTGTCCACATACCCATTCATCCTTCTGTGCATTTATCTACCCATTTATCCATCCATCCATCCTTTTTTCAAGTCTTCTTCTTGTGCACAGTTAGACAGATCCAGTATCAGTGGGGAGCAGCCCTGAATAAAATACCAGAGAGTGAAGTAAACTGTGTAGCAAATCAACTAATAGTTGGGTGTTGCATAGTCACCATTGGATCTGACTGAAGAACGAGAGGGAAAGAAAAAGCTATGAAAAATATATACACACTTTTATTGAAATCTTTTATATGTTTTCTATTCTAGAATCCACCTGTTTGTATTTTAATGAATTACTGTTGGTCATAAGACCTTATTAACTGTGAAAAAAGGCATCCATGATTTGTCTTAAATACATTCCTTATTTCAACAAAAGCTAAAATTTCAATAGAAGGTGTAGATTTATCTTATCCACTGTATATATTCATATATTCATATATTTTTCGATTTGGCTTAATCTGAACAGGCGCAATGCCAATAAAATGCACTTGTAATATTCACTTATACATGGCTTTTTTAAAATTCATTAGTCAACCTTATATACATGTTTCTGATGTGAGAGGAAAAGTGTAGTGCAAGGAAAACCCATATAGACAGAGAAAGAATGTATCAACTCTCTATATGCAATAATCAAGTCTGGAATTTATCCCAGTTTCTGGAGCTATGAGACAGCAATGCACTCAAAATGTCAGACAGCACCTATAGTAGAAATTCAGTAAGCAGAAACACGGGAATGCTGTTAATTCTGAAGTGAAGTAATCAATGATCAAAGCCAGCTTATTTAAAGAAAATTTTGAAGTCAAAAAGTAATATACATACAGTATGTACAGTACATGCATATACAGGGTGTGTAAAAGTATGTTAACATTTGAATGGTGGTAACAATTTATATACAAAACATACTTCTTATGAGCAAGATGATTTACAGGAATGTCTCAACCTGTTTGCCATCATGTTTAACACATGTACTATATGTGGCATATAAATGGTCCACAAAAATTGTATATAAGTATATGCATAGCAGTATCATTAGTGTTAACATAATTTTGACTCACCCTGTTTACATATATACATATATATGACTATATATACTGTGGTGGGCTGACGCCCTGCCCGGGGTTTGTTCCTGCCATGGGCCCTGTGCTGGTTGGGATTGGCTCCAGTAGACCCCCGTGACCCTGTGTTGGGATATAGCGGGTTGGAGAATGACTGGCTAACTGACTGACTATATATATATGTGAGTGTGTTGCTTTAGGCAGTATAGGTAATACTTAATTATTCTTTATTAAGAATGTGGAATGTGTGGTTTATGCTAATCATTATTCATTTTGCATAAATCTAATATAGATTGAATTCATTTTATTTTTAAGCAAGCATTTCTGCTAAAAGTTCTTTCTCTTCAGCAGGTACTTTACAGTCTGAAAGCTTTAAGTATTAAGTAAAAGCATACCCTTTATTTGATGCTATTTGATATTTCTTTTGTCATTATGACAAACTGCACTAGTGAATACAGACCCTCTACAAGATGGCTAGTACTGGATATGTTGCTTGTCTAAGCAGCATTTTTCCTTGAAAATTATAGAAGAAATGAAACCTAAGCACACAAAACTAAATACAATGTACTATGTATTAAAATAAGCATATATTGCTTTTACTGCAGTTAGCATCAAATCCTCAATCTTTATGGTGTACAATGTGGATATTGTCAGTCAGATTCAGTGATTTATTTAATTACTTATTTCAAAGTTCCCTGCTTATTTGTTTACTCTATTGATCATTGCAAAATACTCAGGTGTGCTTTCTGTTATTAAAAGTCCAGAGGGCATGACATTTTTTCCTTGAAAAGAAAGTGTGCTTACATCAGACCAACAGTTTAGGACAATTAAGTTTAACTTAATTCCACAAAAGGCAGGTGCAGTACATGTGTCATGTTCTGTAATATCCGGTGAATCACTGAGTCATTGTGATAAAGAATGTTTTACTGTACCCCATCTAAGGCTATCAGATAAATGGTTATTGTCAAATCTGCCACTGCACCTGTTGGCTTCATCACGCTCAAACATTTTTCTAGACATTATTCTTATTTTTGTAAGTATATCACAAGATTTAACATTGTAATCATTTTTACACTGGACATTTCAGAGAATTAATATAAAAAAAAAAACTATATAATTTGAGTGTTTCTTGGTACATTGGTTAGAACTGTTGCATCATGCATCCACCATCCTGTACCTAATTATTATCTGTGTAGTTTATACATTCTCCTCATGTGCTCATAGGCTTTCCTCTGGGTGCTTCAGTTTTCCAGAGTTGATTACCTCTTCGTGAGTGTTGGTGTGGGTATCTGTAAGAGTAGACCCTGTAATGGATTGACTCCTACTTCAGGGTTGGTTCCTGAATTGCATTTGATGCGGTCAGTATATGTTTTGACCACTATGACCCTGAACTGGATTAAATGGATTTGAGATTATTATGCCTTCTCTTCATTTTCAGACTACTCATAATATTTTCACTTGCTCAACAACATTTATTCATACACTTCATTTATATAAAAAGTGCATCTCAAATGCTGTAAAAGGAGTAAAAGAAGAAATTTCATAATGAAGGAAAAATAAACTCATAAATAATCTACTTCCAATTTAGTTTGACTTGTCCCAGACAGGTTAGGTGGATTGGCAATATTAAATTGGCATTAGTGTATGTGTGTGTGCATATATGTGTGTGTGCGTGTGTGTGTGTGTGCATGTGTCTGTATGTGTTCACCCTAAGATGGACTGGCACCATGTCCAGGGTTAGTTCTTGCCTTGCACCCTTTGCTTGCTGGGATGGGGATGGATAGATGGAAGGACAAATAAACAAATAAGTTGTAAAAATAGGCAAGTCCTTAAGCAGGTATTAAATGACTATTAACTAAACTTTTATGTCTCTAATAGTTATAGTGGTAGAGTTTGATGCTATTGTTCAATCCTTGAGAAAAAAAAACCTGCAGGGAATATAAGGTCAAAAGACCAACCATTCCCCATTGGACCTTCTACAGAACAATATGAAGTAAATCATTTTTGTTTTGATGCACTATCCTAGAAAATTAGATGCAGTGGAACTAATGGAAAATTAGAGTATCCATATTTCTTCCAACATCAAAGGAAGCTGCAGAGTACTTTGATTAGATAGCAATGGCACAAGACAACATTGTAGAAAACTGGAAATAGATGTTGGTAAAGAGTCAGTGTATGAAATTGTAGTGTGTACTACATTCTATTAAAAAGGAATTATGAAAAAAACAAATTAAAAGAACAAGTTTTTAGATGTTTTTAGAAATGTTACACCGTAATAAAAAGCTCAAATGTAAAACTCTGAATGTAGCAATTGTACTATACATTACAGATTAGAGCTAATATACTGTAAGGATGCTTTGGGCAGTTGAGACAGTTCAAACCTTAGTTTAGCTGTTTGACAGTATATTTTCAGCCTTTTCATTCTTTATTCATTTTCCTTTGCTTTCTTTCTAACACTTCAACCTATTTTTAATTTGTTTCACAGTTGACGTTTCTTAAAGTCGTTTTACACTTCTCTGTTTCCTCAGAAATGTTGCCCCTTTTTAAGAGTTTCCCTTTCTGTCTTTCCCTATCACTTTAAGCTCTCTTTTTCATGAGTTTTGTTCACATTTCTTCCTCATATTTACTGACATTCTAACACACAAAAAACAGGAAAGAGCATCTTAATGTTTTCAGACCTCTTTTATATTTTAGGTTCTGCCTGATTCTCAGACACATGATGAGGAGGCTGGGGCAATTTTATATCTCATACTTTTATGACAAAACAGATTGTATTCATACAATTAAAAGGAGTCTTACTGTCAAATATACATACGTCCTCATGTTGGCCATTATTGTGCATTACAAAAAAAAACCCTTGCAGATGAAGAAACCAGATTATGGCAACCCAAGATGTGGTCATTACTAAGCCGTGAATATTCATATTTTATTAATTATCACCTTACTGTAAAATACACTTTTGACAATAAGAAGAAATAAGAAAAAAATGTTGGACTTTGCTGAGGTAAAAAGCTGAAGTTGATCTCATAGGAAACATTTAATGGTCAGGTACCATTGTTCTAATAGATTTACTCTGCTAAAGAAACGACCAATGTGAAATACTTACAAAAAAATCTATTCAGAGGGGATATCTAATTTACTCATTCTAAGAGCAATTTCAGCTTCTGACCTAACTTATCCACAGGCGTCCTCTGATCCCACCGTCACGCTGTTTTACACTGATGTAAACACATGTGGCAGGTGTTGCCAGGTAAGTCGCTGAAGGAGGGAAACTCAGCAGCAGCAGCAGCCATCTGGTCCCTCAAATCACCAGGATTACTTGAAGGAAAGCAATAGTACTTGTGCCAGAGTCAGGATAATAAATGATCTCAATGTGTGATCCTCAGCTGAGATCAGCAACTTTCACCCCAAGGATTCACATTATTATTTGATTTTGGTAGGGGTCCAGGAACTCTCTTTTGACCATATAAAGTGAGCTGATCACTGAGCTCAACTGTTTTACTGTTAGTTTCTCCACCTGCAAAAATATGGAATCCAGTTATTTTTATATACACCTTTCTGCTTTACACATTCCTTAATTGAGAAGGCATATACATAACAAATTATGAAAAATGCACTAAGAAGGCACAAGAAGACTGGTATTTGACCAGACACTTCAATGATTGTTTACATGTTTAATTTAAAATATTAGAAGCATATGCCTATAAAGATTATTTCCAATATTTGTTGAATATGATAACATGCTAATTAGCTTTTGTGACCACATGCCAAGCTGGATGATTAATATTTCTTTATGTTTGTGCTGCTAGAAGGTCATGCTTTGTGTATATCATTAATTTGTAATATTAATCCTTTTAATAGTTTCTCTTTTTAATATGGTTGCCTCTCATTTATGCTCAAGCTGTGCCTGAATTGAGGACACATTCCATACAGTAGGATAATTTTCTAAAAAGGTATGCATTGCATTCAGTTTACAGTAAGAAAAATTAATTTAATGCACATTAAGGCAATAAATATTTAAATAAAGACAGTTTCATTTTTGCTACTGTTGAAAAAGTAATTTAATGCAAAACAATACAAACAAACTTTAGCAATACAACTCTTATGAATGGTGCAACATGAAGATACAGGATATTTGACCCCAGCTTTGTTCACACATACCTATATTCCAGTCAATTCCTGAAGTATTCCTTTTTGGCAACAGAGGAATCAAGAGGTTTCAGGTAAGGTCCACATTTGACTAATCATGACACCAGTTAGTGGTGACGTGTTGTATGTTGGACAGACACACAAAAGATATTTAACTGTACTATGTACACAATACAATAAAAATGACCTTGGTTACCACTACTTCTTCAAAGCTCCAGACAAATCGTTTCAAATTTTGGCTAAGTCATATGGTATATGTTGGCTGCATGTTGTGCTTGTGTTCACAAGGTGCTCCAATTTCAATACTGTGTTTAGTTAAATATTGGAATTTTTGTGAAGTTGCATGTTGTTCTTATTATTTTCCATGTCATCCCAGTTTTAATACTGTTTTTTTGCTTTTTTTGTCATTTTAGCTATATTATACAGTATCTGTAAGTGTATTCCATGCTCCATGCTCGTTAATGCAAATGTTCTGTACTATACTGTAGAGGAACTAATTAAGCACACTACTTTTTTGATGTAACATTGTGAAAATAGACAACAGAGGAAATCCACATTGCTAAATGTCTATAAGTTTACAGTTGGCAGCCACAATGACACAGTCTGAATTTCCACCTGTTGTGAAACAGACCCTGTCCCTTCTCCCTTTCTTGTCCTCAGAATGCAGTTTACATGTTCTCTCTATGCCCGCGTTGGCTTTTCGTTGTGTGCTTCAGTTTGCTTTCACAGGTTGATTACAAATATATCTGATTTGGGTCAATGGAAGCTTGTGAGAGAGTGTACTCTTTACTGTGTTGGCATCACATCCATGACTAATTTACTGTCATGCACCCAGTGCTGCTGGTCCTCAGGACCTTGCAAATAAGTTTTTATTTTGAAAAGCAATAAAACTAAAAGAGTAAAAAAAATCTGCCAAAATGGATAAATATTATGAAGTAAAACTGAAAAGTTCACTTCACAAGAAAATTTTTAAAAAATGCCAGATAATTCTGACATAGAGGAACCCTGGAAATTGCAGCAAGAGATCAGAAAAAGCAATCGAAACATCAAAAAAGAAACTGAAATAAAAATTGTTAGAGAAAGCAAAACAAACAGCAACCAATTTTCTCAGAACTACTCCAGTTAAAAGACAATAATAGTGAATTTAAGAAACCTTAGGGATACAAATTAACAAATCATTGAAAATGAGAAGGAAATAGCAAATGAACTGTACAAATATATTACCCCAGTATTTATAAAGGAAGAAACAAGTGGAATACCAGTTGCAGAAGTAAAATCAAAGTCTGACTTTATAAATTTTAAAATAAAAGTGTCAGATTTGCTTCAAGCGCTCAATACACTGAAGACTAATAAAACCCCTTGGCTTCTTACCAATTTCATTGAAGGAAATGAAAGACGTCATCTATAAACCCTTGTTAGGAATATTTGAGCAGTCATTTCAGAAAAGAGAAGTACTTGAGAACTGAACAGTTGCAAACATGACCCCAATCTTTAAGAAGGGTAACAAAATGCATCCTAGTATTTACAGACCAATTAGTCTTACTTCTGTGCCATGCAAAATTATGGAAACCCTAATAAGAAATAAATTAGAAAATTACCTAAATAAAAATAAGATTATAAATAGCAGTCAGCATGGTTTTATAAAAGGAGGGAATTGTCAAACCAATCTTTTACATATTTTTGAAGAAACAAGGAGGCAGCAAAAAGAATTCAAAAAGAACTGGACAACTTTCAAAAATAGGCGAACACCTGGAAAATACAGTTTAATGAGAAAAGAAACATCCATTATAAATATAAGATGGGAGACACTGTCATACAGGAAGCAACCTCTGGAAAGGATTTGAGGGTATATGTTGACACAACAATTTCATCGACTAAGCAATGCACAGAAGCAATTAAATAGGCAAATAAAAAGGGTTAGGTTATATCTTAAAACCTATTGCATTCAAGTCAAGGAATGATCAAATTATATAATCCACTAGTAAGACTGCAATTGTCATTTTGTATGCAGTTCTGTTTAGTCTCAAGCAGAGAAGACTGCATAGGGACCTAATCCAGGTATTTAAAATCCTCAAAGGCGTTGATAAAGTAGATCCAACAGAATTCTTTCAGCTTATAGGTGAGTCAAGTTGAGGACATCAGAGGAAATTAATGGCAAGTGCATTTAAAACTGAAGCCACAAAGCACTTCTTTACACAGAGAGTTGTGGGACCCTTGAACATGTAGTTGAAACAGAAATTTTGACAACCTTTAAGAATCTGGATAAGATATTGTGACAGCTTAGCTATTAAATAAACAAATGGGCTTGATGAAATGAATGGTCTCCTTTCCCATGTTTGATAGAAAAATATTTTTAAAGCATGTTCATTTTGTACTTTCATAATTTTTTCAATAACTGCGTGACTGGATTTAACATTATGTTAGCATCCTTCTTTATACATTTTTAGTAGCAAATGTATTGAAGCTTCTTGTGCATTTAGGATATCTATTTATTCCTTCTGCAAATACAGAATAACTGCATAGTTGTAAAAGGTACACTGGCAGCTCTCAAATATCATCTGAACTTTTAGCTAGCTGTAGTTGAGCAACTCCTGGGGTGATGAGGTTTTGCTGGGTGTCCACCAGATGGATGGATGGAAAGAAAAGAGAAGCCAGTGTCACACACTTGTGCATGGAAGACAGTTTATTGGCTTGAATAATTGTACTTACATAACAAGCCAGGGTTTGGCGCTGTTCACTAATCCTTTCTCTCTTTTCTCTTCTGCAGACTAGCAGGCTGAACTAGAGTCTTCTGACGTCACTTCTGACTCCTGTAACAGCACTTTCAGTTGCTGTGCCTCTGGACCTGCCTCTTTCTGTCTACTCTTCATATAAACCGCCATCATAACCATTGCATTCAGTTCCATTTTGAACTCAGCCTGTAAAGGATACTTTTTTAAACCTATTATTTTCAAGTATACAGGGTGGATACCCCAACTCTTTATCTGTGTTTTGTGCTTATTTTATACCACCTTAAGATCCAGTCATGCTGTATGTAATAGTGAGTCCTGTGATTAATAAGTCATACACTTAGAAAGATCAGTAAGTTTTTCTTTATCGATGAGTATCATCTATAGAGCACACATTAGTAATTATGGAAAAGGAAGGTATGTCCAACACTTCTGAAATATGGAACCAATAACAGGTGACAGATATTAATTGAGAACTATCTATACCCAGCCTAGTCAAATGGCAGCCCGTGGGCCACAAGCAGCCCAGAGGCAACCTCTGAGTGGCCCACTGGCCCAGCCCGTGGTCACGTCAGAAATACAGAGAAAGAGTGAGAAAAACACTTTTCATGAGCCTTCAGAAATTCCTACATAAATTCTTACAGTACTACAGACTATGAATGTAAAACTTTGCGTAGCCTAGCAACATCCAACCCACAATGTGTGTCTGGAAGTGGTGGTAGTAGTCTATGATACAGTTTGTTTTTTTTTCTTTTTATGTGATGGTACCTTGGCCACGACAGCTGGTTGAGTGCGAATGTGGGCTTTCGCAAATGAATCTAATTATTACTCCAAAGAGAGCCTCGTTACTGGCAAGCACTGCCTCTGCACTTCTCTTCATATGATTGGTTTGCCCTCCACTCACATACTTCGATCCTGGGGATTCATGGCTATTAAAAACGATGATGATCAGTCATAGACACTAAAAGCAAATAATGCATTAGAAAGATTGCATTTGATGAAAACATGCAAAAATTTTGTAATTTTCTTTAAAACTCAATCAAATTAGGCACTGATTGCTTTGCGGAATTACATAACTTTTTTTTGTAGAATGTAGAGCTCATTATTATCCTGCAGTTAATATTCTTCAATTTAGGAAGTTTTATGTTTGTGCTTTTGAACTATCAAGCACAATATTATACAGTACAATATGCCTATACAGGTAACATAATGCTAGTGCTGCTGCCTCACAAGAAGGAGATGCTGGGTTCATGCCCTGGGCCTTCCTTGCGTGAAGTTTGCAAATCTTTTTAAATAGTGAGTAAAGCAC
This sequence comes from Polypterus senegalus, assembly GCF_016835505.1. Taxonomy (NCBI): domain Eukaryota; kingdom Metazoa; phylum Chordata; class Cladistia; order Polypteriformes; family Polypteridae; genus Polypterus; species Polypterus senegalus. The sequence continues at coordinate 125,803,017 of NC_053155.1, forward strand.
TATATAAATACAAATAATTATTATTATATTTAACGATTTGTCAATTTCAAAGTTTAAATGTTTTGTTTTTTTCACCAAATAAGCAAAACGTAGCACCAGGACTCTTGGCCTCTATATACTGTCACAGTACCTCAAACTTGATCCAAATGCAACATATTTGTACTGCCACCATTTTGTTTACATGTGGTGATTTAAAACAAACCTGTGTTCCCTCATTGTGCAGTAGACGTTGTATTCATGTGTGTCAGTTACTGTTATCATTTGTTGTGGGTTTGTGCACTGAAAGCTTGGATAGCATTGATAGTTCTTTTTTATTCTGTTAAATGAACTTTATGATGTGCCTGGGTCATGTATGACTAAAATATTTATTTAATTTCTAAAGGAGAACAGATGTAATTGCTAATACTGTGCACTATTTTATTTTTATGCACTGAAATGAGACTAGGTCAGATATGTCTAAAATGTTTATTTTTCATTTCAAAAGTGGAAAAAGTATTGCTACTACCTCAGATTTTGTTCAGTTATAGCTTTTTTCGTGTTTTTTATGCACATGTTGATGTGCCTGTATCAGATGTGACCAAAATTAAAAGGGAATCAATGAATAAGCATTACTTGTTTTTCAATATCTTTATTTGTTTTGGTTTAAAATTTGCCATTACCTGCTGCTTACCAACCATTGAAAATGTCTGGCCCAGCAAAATTTCTTGGTTTGAGAATCTGGCCCAACTAATTTTTGTAACTGAATAACCCTGATCTGTACACTTAATTCCAAATAAAAATGTTAATGATAATTTTTACACTGCCAGTAGGTTGAAATAAGATACTAACAAAAAGATAAAGACAATTGTTTATCTGTTATAAAAGCCACTTCTGTTTAATTACGTAATCATCTTATACCATTGTATACAAGGGTCATTGCACTGCTGTGCTATCAGTAATGCAAAAAAAAAGCTGTACTGTTTCAGTTCAAAGGCCACACAACAGCAGTTGTTCACAAAATCCCACAGTTCTTAGAACTGCTATCATTACAGACATGAATCTGCTTGGAGCACCCACTTCTATATCTTACCTTCTGCTGATATACAGTATGTACTTTTGAATGGAAATAAAACTGTAAAAGAAAAAATCAAGTTTTGTACAATGTTCTAGTATTAAATTGTCCCTGATCTGCCCATGAGAAATCAACTTGGTTCATTTAGAGTTTGAAGTTTTTGGTGATGTTTTTAATGATTAATCAATCAATTCGGGGATGCACTGATTCCAGCAGCATCAGCGCAAGACAGAAACAAAATCCTTGGATGGGGCATCAGCTCGTCGCAAGGTGAACACAAGCACACACATTCACTGGCATCATTGTAGCTTCACCAAATCTCCAAACCTGCATATCTTTGGATGGAAAACTGAGCACACTGTGGAAACCCACCAGGAAAACATGCAAACTCCAGGAAGGGATCACAAGGGACATGACTCTCTGCGAGACAGCAGCGCTACTGCTCTGCCACCGTGCCACCCCATATGTATAAGTATTAGCATTTTCATTTAAACAAAGTTAACAATTTATCAGTAAAACATAACATACACATTTTAATGCATTTCATCATGAAAGTGATAACAAGTATAAATCAAAGAATTCTAAATGTGCAGAGAGCTGGAATATTATAAATTTAATGTGTTCTGTATGGCGATGCTGATTGCTGCTGCTGTCAATGCAGGAGGACACTTGAGAAGAGCGTAGCGATTAACAACTGGGTCCATTTTAAGATGATGTTTATGACGGTCTGCTTTAATGACAAAGTAAACTACGGGATTAAAAAGGACATTTCAAGTTTAAAGCTGACATTTCCACTTTAATCACAAAATAAACATTTTCATTATGTCATTAATTTCTTTTTTTCTGTGGCTCAAATACTCCACCATACATTCTGATGGTATTGTAAAGGAGCAAAAAAAAAAAAATAGATGTCACAGAAGATTGAAAGTGAGACTTTTAAAATGCATCATGTCATTAGGATTGGGAATATGCGAGGCTTGAATATCGAAGCACCACGAATGCATTTGTATGTCGGCATTTTGATTCACCATTCATCAAACATCGAAGCACGCACATTGATCCTGGAGGATCCTCAAAGCAGCTGGAGTAGCAAAAAATTCAGGCTGAAATTCAGGGTTTGATTGTTGAGAGTTATGACGATATTCCAGAAGAAGATGACATGACTGTATTTGGATAAATGTATATTGTTGTACATGAATAAATATAAGGTATCCTAAATAAGCCCTACCGCATCGTTTGTAGCAAAAATTAATATAAGACCCTGTCTTATTTTCGGGGAAACATGGTAGCAGTGATAGCAATGCTGAGTCATGTATGAAAGAAATTCTGGGAGCTGTCTACCATTCTGACTTGTAAAGGAGTCTCTCTAGTATTGAAGAGTAAAATTTATGAAAGTTGAGAGGAGTAGTAATCTCAAAGGAGAATAAAAGTGGAACATAAAGCAAAGCTGGAAGAGGTAAGAATGATCAGATGGATCTCTGCATGTCACAGAGTAAGAACAAAGTGAATAACAAGATAAAAGAAAGATTGGTGTGAAGGTGTTAGGTGTTATGCTGTGTATAAAAGAGGGTGATTTGGGCATATGGATCACAAGGCAGTGGATAATTGGGTGAAGAGGTACACCAAAATGTAAGAAGAGTGGATGAGGCCCAGAGGAAAGCCAAAGAAGAAATACATTGAGATGGTGTGAGATGATATGGAATTATTCTGTATCATTCCAAATGATAGTCAGGACAGCCAAGACTGGAGATAAAAGATTTTGGGGCAACTATTTAACCAGGTATGTCTGGAAAAATTGCTATTCAACTATAATTGTACTGAACTGCACAGAATGGCATTTTAAGAACTAGAATTGGGAGACAGAATAGGTCAGGATAAGTGAATATGCATTATAGCCACAACCTTCTATTTTTTCATTGAGTAGGCTATTGATTATCGTGGTGGAGGGGTTTGCGTGTCCCAATGATCCTAGGAGCTCTGTTGTCCGGGGCTTTATGCCTCTGGTAGGGTCACCCAAGGCAAACTGGTCCTAGGTGAGGGATGAGACAAGGAGTAGTTAAATAGACCTTCTATGACTATTAAAAAATTTGGATGCCGTTTTCCCTTGCCAGGACGCAAGTCACCAGAGCCCCCCTCTGGAGCCAGGCCTGAAGGTGGGGCTCGATGGCGAGCGCCTGGTGGCCGGGCCTGCATCCATTGGGCTTGGGTGGCCGACGGCAGTGACCTTGGCAGTCCGATCCTCGGCTACAGAAGCTGGCTCTTGTGGCGTGGGATGTCATCTCTCTGAAGGGGAAGGAGCCTGAGCTAGGGCACAAGGTCGAGAGGTTCCGGCTAAATATAGTCGGGCTCACCTCAACGCACAGCTTGGACTCTGGAACCAATCTCCTTAAGAAGGGCTGGACTCTCTGCTACTCTGTAGTTGCCACCAGTGAGAGGTGCCGAGCGAGTGTGGGCAAGCCCCCCAGCTTGGAGCCTGTACATTGGGGTTTGCCCCGGTGGACGAGAGGGTAGCCTCCCTCCATCTTCGGGTGGGGGGACGGGTCCTGACTGTTGTTTGTGTGTATGTGTCGATCAGCAGTTTGGAGTACCCACAATTTTTGGAGTCCCTGGAGGGGGTACTAGAGGGCATACCTTCTGGGGACTCCCTCGTACTGCTGGGAGACTTCAATGCTCACGTGGGCAATGACAGTGAGACCTGGAAGGGAGTGATTGGGAGGAATGGCTCCCCCAATCTGAACCAGAGTGGTGTTTTGTTATTGGACTTCTGTGCTCATCATGGATTGTCCATAATTAACACAATGTTCAAGCATAGGGGGGTGTTCATTGTGCACTTGGCACCAGGACACCCTAGGCCTCAGTTCGATGATCGGCTTTGTGGTCGTGTCGTCGGACTTGCGGCCACATGTCTTGGACACTCGGGTGAAGAGTGGGGCAGAGCTGTCAGTTGATCACCACCTGGTGGTGAGTTGGCTTCGATGGTGGGGTGAGGGTCTGCTGGGAACGTCTGGCAGAGTCCCCTGTCAGAAGTTGCTTCAACTCCCACCTCCGGCAGAACTTCGACCACATCCTGATGGAGGTTGGGGACATTGAGTCTGAACGGGCCATGTTCCGTGCCACTATTGTTGAGGCGGCTGACTGGAGCTGTGGCCGTAAGGTGGTCGGTGCCTGTCGTGGCAGCAATCCCCAAACCCGTTGGTGGTATGCCGTCAAGCTGAAAAAGGGGTCCTACCAGACCCTTTTGTCCTGTGGGACTCTGGAGGCAGCTAATAGGTACCAACAGGCCAAGCGGAATGCGGCTTTGTTGGTTGCTGAGGCAAAAACTCCGGCATGGGACGAGTTTGAGGAGGCCATGGAGAACAACTTTCGGACGGCTTCGAGGAGATTCTGGTCCACCATCCAGTGTCTCAGGAAGGGGAAGCAGTGCAGTGTCAACACCGTATATGGTGGGGATGGTGTGCTGCTGACCTCGACTCAGGACGTTGTGGGTCGTTGGGTTGAGTACTTCGAAGACCTCTTCAATCCCACTAACATGCCTTCCAATGAGGAAGCAGAGCCTGGGGACTCTGATGTGGGCTCCTCCATCTCTGGGGCTGAGGTCACCGAGGTGGTCAAAAACTTCTTGGTGGCAGGGCCCCGGGGTGGATGAGATACGCCCGGAGTTCCTCAAGGCTCTGGATGTTGTAGGACTGTCTTGGTTGACACGTCTCTGCAACATCGCATGGACATCGGGGACAGTGCCTCTGGATTGGCAGACCGGGGTTTTTTCTTTAAAAAGGGGGACCAGAGGGTGTGTTCCAACTACAGAGGGATCACACTCCTCAGCCTCCCTGGAAAAGTCTATTCAGGGGTTCTGGAGAGGAGGGTCCGTCGCATAGTCGAACCTCAGATTCAGGAGGAACAGTGGGGTTTTCTTCCTGGTCGTGGAACAGTGGACCAGCTCTACATCCTTAGCAGAATCCTGGAGGATGCATGGGAGTTTGCGCAACCAGTCTACATGTGTTTTGTGGACTTGGAAAAGGCGTTCAGCCGTTTCCCTCGGGGAATCCTGTGGGGGGTGCTCCGGGAGTATGGGGTACCGAACCCCCTGATAAGAGCTGCTCGGTCCCTGTACAACCGGTGTCAGAGCTTGGTCCGCATTGCCGGCAGTAAGTCAAGCCCATTTCCAATGAGAGTTGTACTCTACCAGGGTTGCCCTTTGTCACCGATTCTGTTCATAACTTTTATGGACAGAATTTCTAGGCGCAGCCAGGGTGTTGATGGGGTCCGGTTTGGTGGACTCAGGATTGGGTCACTGCTTTCTGCAGATGATGATGTTGTCCTGTTTGCTTCATCAGGTCGTGATCTTCAGCTCTCTCTGAACTGGTTCGCAGCTGAGTGTGAAGCGGCTGGGATGGGAATCAGCACCTCCAAATCCGAGACCATGGTCCTCAGCCGGAAAAGTGTAGAGTGCCCTCTCAGGGTTGGGGGAGAGATCCTGCTCCAAGTGGAGGAGTTCAAGTATCTCGGGGTCTTGTTCACGATTGAGGGAAGTATGGAGCGTGAGATCGACAGACGGATCGGTGCGGCGTCCGCAGTGATGCAGGCTCTGCATCGGTCTGTCGTGGTGAAAAAGGAGCTGAGCTGTAAGGCAAAGCTCTCAATTTACCAGTTGATCTACGCTCCTACCCTCACCTATGGTCATGAGCTATTAGTGACTGAAAGAACGAGATTTCGAATACAAGCGGCTGAAATGAGTTTCCTCCACAGGGTGTCTGGGATTCCCTTAATGATAGGGTGAGAAGCTCAGTCATCCGGGAGGGGCTCAGAGCAGAGCCGCTGCTCCTGCGCATCGAGAGGAGTCAGATGAGGTGGCTCGGGCATCTGATCAGGATGCCTCCTGTATGCCTCCCTGGTGAGGTGTTCCAGGCACGTCCTACTGGGAGGAGGCCCTGGGGAAGACCCAGGACACGCTGGAAGGACTATGGCTGGCCTGGGAACGCCTTGGGATTCTCCCAGAAGAGCTAGAAGAAGTGGCCAGGGAGAGAGAAGTCTGGGCCTCTCTGCTCAAGCTGCTGCCCCTGCGACCCGACCTCGAATAAGCGGAAGAGAATGGATGGAGGCTATTGATTGATAAACAAAAGAAAGAATAGTTTAACACTGACTTTTTGCCAATGCGTTATTCTTAATGTATCTGGTAAACCTTGTGGAAAGTAGAATTTACAAATACAGTATATAATTATCATGGTATTCTATTTAGTCTGCACTTTTATGCTAACCCCGTTTTATTTTTGAGTTTCTGATTATCCTTTGAAGGTTTCAGTACCTCTTTTTGAATGCAGACCCACACATTTTCTGATATTACCAGTGGAAATCATCATCATTTATGTAATGGTATTTACTCTGGAGTTTATTTATTCAGTTCCTGAAACTGGTAACACTTTACAATAACTTTAATTCAATACTGATTATAAATTATGTAATGCTTCACAGATTATTATTTCATGTATATATTCAAATAGTTTTGAATGTTATTAAACTGTGGTGGGCTGGCACCCTGCCTGGGGTTTGTTTTCTGCCTTGCTCCCTATGTTGGCTAGGATTGGCTCCAGCAGACCCCCGTGACCCTGTGGTTAGGATATAGCAGGTTGGATAATGGATGGATGGATGTTATTAAATGATAATTCATATTATGGTAATCCTTTTCCTGAAGTAAAAATTGGCGAAGGATTCTATAATGTCTTTTAATGACTGATTAACCTATTTATTTATTAGTTGAAGATATTTTTGTACAGCCTAATCTAAAGTGGGACCTATTCACCCATTGTAAAGGTGTGTAAATCTTTACTAATGAAAGTTATTAAGATGTTACCCTGAAATTTTGCACAAAAATTTTACATTCAATTAATCCTGACTTCTGATTTGCCTTAGCTCTATACAAGCTTGACTTTTTGTCCATGTGTATTTATATTCACTAATTTTATCCAAATCTCCAGCATAAGATAAGGTTTTGCTCACATGTTGTCAAGTGCACAATTCCACTGAGTAATGTAAAGTGGAGAGCACAACCTAATTCCAAGAATGAAGGCTTCACATTTTTGAGTGAGCAGATTTACAGTCTCTCAGTAAATACCTTTGCACTGCTTCACAGAGGCCAATGACAGTTTCATCTTTATTTTCTAACCAATTTAGTATCTTACTTTTGTTTGTAGGGCAATGTGGTCGAAATTTGCTATAGGAGATACACACCGAAAAATTTTAAATGTCACATTGTTTAGAAGTCATATATTTATAAGGCTGTACAGCAGTTATGGTTCTATTCTTTATTATAAAGGAATTGTATATTTGTTCTGAACCCAACTGTTTTAGTTTAGTTTAATTAGACTTTTGAATATATGGGAAAAGAGCAGTGTATATATTTGCATCTTTTTCAAAAAAATATTTCATCTTAAACTAAAGAATAATCAATTTTTACTTTTTACACACATCACTCTCCTTTCTTGTATATCCATTTCAGAGTAGCAGTTAGATGAAACCTAATCTCAAGGCAGTAAACACAGAGCCAGCTAGCTAGCAAGGGATGGTATGTCAGTCTGTTACAGGACACGCTTAATAGTCCCATGCACACAGGGTAGTTGTGAGCCATCGGTCAACTCATCATACATTTTTCCCTAATATTGCATCTCTGATTTTAATTTCTTAAAGACAAAAGCACAGCATAGCATAGTGTGTAGCATTGGCTCAGTGCACTTTGGCAACAGGTTTGATTCTAGCTTTTATTGAAGCTTTCATATTCTGTCAGTATCAGAACCAGCAATAGTACTAAGTAGTAGTAATATTGCCAAGTATACACAATAAAGGGAAAATTTTACTTACATATCCAATCAACACACAACACATCACCATGATAAACAAAAATGTGTTAAAATACATACAGTAACTTTACTGTATTTAATAGAAAACACAAAAAGGCTTACTTTCTGTTCTCCTTACACAAGGTGTCAGCGCTAACCATTGTGCTTCCATGGAAAAATGTATTTTTACTTCAATTTATCCTTAATAGCACTATTCACTAAAGGCAGGAATCAACATTGGACAGAATGGATATCTGTCAGAGAGCAAACTCACATGCATTAATTTTGATTTCCTTCATTTTGTTCTCTATGTTGAATTGTAACATTTGTGTGAGTTTACAAAGGGCTATTTTCTTAAGACCAAATACATGTCATTAAGGTTGTGTACTCTGAATTGTAAGCATAAATATATGGTCCCGGCGTACAATGAACTAACATTCCAGGTTAGAATCCACCTTTGTGTGCAAAGAAAAAAATGAATGTGCAAAGGTGATACTAGATCTGTCTGTTTTTGAACTCGCTCAATCCAGTTCATTGCTGCAGAACAAAGTCAGCTGTATCTTAGCTGCAGAAAGTAAAGAGCAGAGACCAGGCTTGGATGAGGTGCCAGCGACAGTCACTCACATGGACTGCTCTCAACCACACATCTTTAGGATATGCAAGGAAGACTGGAGTAGCCTTCTTCAAATATGTTATAGCATTATTCAAATATTATGGATGTGAGTTAAGTACAGCATGGAAAACATAATGATTGATGCAAAGAACACCTAGAGTGGAAAGCATTGTGCTAATAAAATAAGATAGAAAGGAGTTCAAACATAAAGCCATATTAAATCATACTTGGTTTTTAAAGAGGAAATGTGTCCTTAATGTCTCGGCTGTGGTGTACACTGGGCACTTGTCTAGTATTAAAACAATGCAATAAAATAAAGTACTGACTACTTATGTATTTTTTGATCAACCAAGCTTTTTTTTTTGTATACACTACATTATGGATTGTGAAATAATAGATTATAAAACAAAAATGTCTGTGTTTATTCAAGGAGGAATTTCTGTGTAAGAGGAAGAAGACTAGTCCTCCTTATGGTGTATAAGTCAAATGAGAAAGAACTTTCCTATTTCTTAAAAAGGTTTTTGTGCTGTTAGTACAAATATTTTTTTGTGTAGCCATTTTAAAAATACATTTTGAAATATCCGTGTTACAGCAATTATGCCTTTTGCCATGCTACATATATACACCAAGTGTAATTTTAGACTGAGTTGCTGTTACTAATGTTGAATTCATGCAATATGTCACTTTCTAGATTAATATACCTTTTTCATTTTAAACTGTAAAGGAAACACCTGCTTATATCTTCACAGGAATATTTGTGCCATTGCACTGTTTCTCCACACAGAACTATGCACCAGGGCTGAACTGTTGTACAGACAATTAACATTGTTGCCTAGGGCATTTGCCTTTGTGGAAAGTACACAAAAGAAGCAATAGTCTGTAGCATAGACAATGTATAAAGCTATACCTGTTTTTCCAGTAAAATGATGAAAGGCCTTCCAGGACACCTTGTGTAAAATATGTTAAACCACAACCATATGCCATTTGATGATGAAATGCTATGAGGGGAACACAAGTTCAGACACCCAGTAAGAACTGAGGTCATTGCACTCACAATAGGATTGCTGTCTAAATCAATAGCTATGCTAGACTTATCAGAACTATGGTAAACACATCCTAAATCAAAAAACAACAGGAAAAATAATAACAAGAATCCTTAACGAATTTAATACTAGTGTCACAAACTAGCTGACCAGATAAATAAAAATAAGTTTTATGTCATAAGATTGATATTTTATTTATTGAGAGGCAACCGCTTCCTTTCTAAAATCAAAGCTGGTAAACCTCTCCAAACCAAGGCATCTAAATAAAGAGAAAACCTAAACCTGTAAAATGAAGAGTGCCAAGGTCATTAGCAGGTCAAAAAACAAACCTTACACTTTTCTTTGGTTCTAATGAAGTCTTCTCGAACATTAGATTTAAACTCAATTTTCCTTTCCTGATACTATCTGGTTGTTGAGTTTTGTAAATGCTTTTCATCCATCTGTCAATTTTCATTACCTGCTTTGTCCAATACTAAGCAGAAAACCACACTGGATATGCTACCAACCTATCGCAGGGCAATCTCATGCAGACACTTATAAGGGACTAATTTATAGTAACCAGTCATATAAGCTGCACATCTTTATAATGTCTGAGCATGAGCAGATATGGGGCTGGCAGAGAATGCACAAATTGTATTTAGATAATGACTGGCATGGAATTCTAGCCAGTAACTCTGGAGCTGTGAAGCAGCAATACTAGCCACTACCCCACCATGCTACCTATCCTTAATGTCATATCCTCTTTACATTCTTAAAAGCTAGAATTAATTATTTTTCATAGTAAACATTAAATGTCGTTGTAACATTTTATATTGAGTATCTCTTATTACAGAGCATTTACAGTGTAATTACTCGGTTATTATAAGTCTAACTGCAGTTTTATTTGATATTATGATAAAGTTTCTGTGTAACTTTAGCAAATATATGGGTGTCTGCCTATTTTTTTTATTCTTAGGACCTAACTGAAGATTTACAGTACATATGCTGTTACATAAGTTGCAAAGTAAGTACACTGTACTGAGGAATTAGTGTGTTAATGCAAAGTAATAACTGACACTTAATATCATGTATTACATTTTTTTAGTCTTTTTTCAGTTTATAACTCTATTTGTTCTTTTCATTTTTCATTTACAGCCCTAAGATTGTAAAAACTTAGAAGAGTTTCTCCTTGCTTTCATGGAACACAATTTTGATAAGAAAGTCATACTCCTCATACACCTATAAATGAAATGGTGCCTGCAATGTACAGACTTATTTGGATGGACAAATTTAGTTCCTTTAAAGGTGGTATTGTAAAGATACTATCTACTACACACCTCATAAGTAGCATTGACTGGCAGAATTTACTAAAACACTTTTCAAAGTGAATATGTATTGTGCTTGTTGACCTTGTTCGATTAATATATTTTTCTAGAAAATTTGCCATGTAGCCAGCTAAGATTAATACTTTTTTTCTCAAGACCCCCATGATGCTTTGCGGGGCCAGCATGACTTAAAATAGCTATAGCAGCCATACACAGAATATTCATACTCCACCTCACATTTTACGTTGCTGCCTGAGCCACAATAGATAGATAGATAGATAGATAGATAGATAGATAGATAGATAGATAGATAGATAGATAGATAGATAGATAGATAGTGTGGACACTTTTTCTATAGTGTCGTTTCTTGTGACTGAAGACAGAGAGATATAATTAAAGTTAGTAAAAATATTTTATTGATACACACCAGGCACACTGTCTTTTACAGTGATGACAGGAGTGGAAAGCTGAGAAGAATATGGGGTGTAGTGTAGTAACAGTAAGACCATCAGGTAGATTTATATCCCTTTGTCTTTCAAAATGACAGTAAAATAACTGATTAACTGATTAGCCAGACAGGGATCAGCAGAACTGTTTGATGTTTGTTTCCTGTAGTTAGTGACCTGCTTAAGGCCCCTCCAGACCGATGCACTGTCAGTTGCAGACAACTGTTCCTGCTGCTTATCTGAGTACTTTCGTTTTGCACCTTTGTCCCCTTTCTCTAAGATATATGTGGCTTTCCTGTATTACTCAATGATTGCCAAATCTGAAAGTACACTCTTAGTCCAGGCATAGTTGTCTGAGTTCTGGGGTGAACCAAGGCTTATCATGCTAAACTTCACAATTGTTTTGTTGGAATGCAAACATCTTTACAAAAATTGCTCAAAAAAATTAAAGGAACACTTTGAAAACACATCAGATCTCAATGGAAAAAAAAAATCATGCTCGATATCTATACTGATATGGGATGACTGGGTAATGTGTTAGGAACAAAAGTATACCACATTGCTTGATGGATATGAAAATTTTCAACCTACTGAATTCACACCCCGAAAATCAAAGTGAAAAACTGATGCAGCAGGATAGTTAACTTTGCCGAAATTTCATTGCAGCAACTCACTACGTCGGGGCATTTCCTAATGAGACGACAAATAGTGTCCTGGGGGATCTCCTCTCATATCTGGACCAGGGCATCACTGAACTCCTGGACAGTCTGAGGTGCAACTTGGCAGCGTCAGATGGACCAAAACATAATGTCCCAGAGGTGTTCTATTGGATTTAGGTCAGATGAGCATGAGGGTCAGTCAATGGTATCAATTCCTTCATTCTCCAGGAACTGCCTGCATACTCTCACCACATGAGGCCAGGCATTGTCATGCACCAGGAGAAGCCCAGAACCCACCGCACCAGCATAGGGTCTGACAAATTCATCCCGATACCTAATGGCAGTCAAGGTGCCGTTGTCTAGCCTGTAGAGGTCTGTGCATCCCTCCATGGATATGCTTGCCCAGCCATCACTGACCCAATACTAAACCGGTCATGCTGAACTATGTTACAGGCAGCATAACATTCTTCACGGCTTCTCCACACCCTTTCACGTCTGTCACATGAACTCAGGGTGAACCTGCTGTCATCTGTGAAAAGCACAGGGTGCCAGTGGTGGACCTGCCAATTCTAGTATTCTATGGCAAATGCCAATCGAGCTCCATGGTGCTGGGCAGTGAGCATAGGGCCCACTAGAGGACGTCAGGCCCTCAGGCAACCCTCATGAAGCCTGTTTCTGATTGTTTGGTCAGAGACATTTACACCAGTGGCCTACTGGAGGTCATTATGTACTGCTCTGTCATTGCTCATCCTGTTCCACCTTGCCGAAAGGAGCAGATACCGGTCCTGCTAATGGGTTAATGACCTTCTAGAGGTGCACCACCTCTACTTCTACTCCATGAATAGTGATGAGACACAGAGGCTGTTTGGAGCAGTGAAAGTCAATAACCAGTTCCATGGTTTTGCTGATGTTGATTTGTAGACAATTCTTTTTGCACCAAGAAACAAAGTTCTCCACCTGACTCCTATGCTCTCTCTCATTCCCCTTATTAATACACCAGTGAAGAATCATGGGGGAAGAAAATGGATGTGATAACACAGTTTAATCATTTGCCTCTTCTGTCTACAGCTAGGAAGATAATGACCCAAAAAGAAGAAGTCTGCTACCGTATTGCCTATGCCTTTGCCCCTTCTGGTGTAGTCAGAAGAGTGTGCAACAATGGCATCAGAAATGACAAGAGGGTGAAAAGAGCATGCAGGTGTTACACAACAGACTTTGACTTTATTCTTTTCTTTGTTTAGTTTTGTCTGTCTTGGCCTCTTGGTGCCCCCAACACTTGCTAACGCTTTGGGTCTCCTTTGTTGCAGTGAACTGTGTACTGTATGTGATGATTATATAGAAGCTTATGATTTTTAGCATTTACGGTTAAATTTAGAAATTTCTTTTACTTCTCACAAAAATTCAACTCATCAAACATAGAGGGAATCAAAATATTAAAAGTTTCAGATAGCTCAGCTCAAGCTGGCATTCTACAGACACAGAAGTCTGTATTTAAAATTTATTCAGGAACTATTCATAGGCTAAAATAACATTAAGTGTCCACAGTGGAACAAAATTTTTCCAAACATTTTGCAATGACTTGAATAGACAATGCATAGCACAACATAGTTGTAGAGCTCGAAGTGGATAACTCAAAATGTCTGAAAGTAGTTAATGCAGATATGTGGGTAGAGTAAAAATTTAAAAAAAAATGGTATAAAAAGGGTGCCAGGCACAAGCATGGTATGGCTCCTCTTTATCACTACAACTGTCACTGAGTGAAAAATAGCAACCCTTTCTTTTTCATTCCTACAGAATTAGCATGGTGTACCTTCAGAAGCAATTCACTTTTGTAACTGGCTTAAGAATGGTTTTTGTGCTGGAAGAATATGAACATTGACAGGAGTGTCAAAGGGCATTCCAAGCACATTCACTGTATGTTGTTTTGAATCACTTGAGGTGCATGCTTATGAAGAAATTGGATTTTTACTCTGAAAATGGAGTGCAATTGTATCACTAAGTTAAAGGTCAAAGATTCTCTTTCTCATTATCCATTTTTAGTGAATAACCCAAAGTAGGCGTCAACCAATTACTGGAGCTGCTCAGTGAAGACTGTTTAGTAAAACCCTGGAAGAGTGTTTCACCTCTAGTCATCTGAAAAAAACACGTTTTTTTTTTTCAATTTATTGAGGCTGCATTGTTTAATCATTTTAAGGGAAGAGATCTGTTCAAAGCATTTACAAAAACAATGGACAATATTTCACACATGACGATCTCAGAGCTGAGGTGAACGATCACATAAAGGAGGAAATGCAAATTATGAAAATGAACTTTAAAAATTTACATTTCAATTAATAAGGTGTCTAGTCTAATTGAACTGTTTTTTTCTACAGTAGTGTGTGAAGCAGGTATTCTAACCTTGAAAAATGAATAGATTGCTGCTATTTAAAATGTGTCCACAGTAAAACACATAATTATTTTGGAAAACTGCAAAAGCAATTATAGCAATCTAGGAGATTATACTGAACTGAATATTAATTAAGGTAATCTACAGGTAATCTTTGCCTTATCTGTAAGGGCAAACCGGCAAGTTAACCAAATTTTCTCCATGATGCAACTGCAACATTAATGGTCTAATACTGTATGCAATTTGCCTAGATTCTTTCCCTCTCAGTATTTATTTACAAGCATATACTGTAGGCTGTGTTCTAAAATGTATGTTAAAAACAATAAATGGTTACTGTATATGCATTTTGATAGTGAACTATGTGTGTATATTTCATTAATATTAAAGTGTCTCAGGCCTACTTTTTTCTTTTTGCAGATGCTGCTGCCATTTTAACAGATTTTAATTATCATGAATAACAAATGATACTCGGCACTGCAGATTACGTCTGCACATTGATGCATGTCACTAGTACTGCTGCTTCATAGCTCTAACAACTTTTATGGAGTATGATGTTCTTTGGCTACTCTTCCTTGTTAACACATCCCCAATATTTGCATGTTACTTTGACTGGTGGTTCTAAACTGGTCCATTATAACTGGGTGTGGGAGTCTACGTCAATATATCCATTGCTGGATTGATATAATTAATATTGTATTGACCCCTTCTTTTTGACACCCACTGCACACCCAACCTACCTGGAAAGGGGTCTCTCTTTGAACTGCCTTTCCTGAGGTTTCTTCCATTTTTTCCTTACAAGGGTGCTTTTGGGAGTTTTTCCTTGTCTTCTTAGAGAGTCAAGGCTGGGGGGCTGTCAAGAGGCAGGGCCTGTTAAAGCCCATTGCGGCACTCCTTGTGTGATTTTGGGCTATACAAAAATAAATTGTATTGTATTGTATTGTATATCCCATTCTGGGCTAGTTTCTACCTAGTGCCTAGTGTGGAGTTTGAACATTCTTCCCATATCTGTATGGGTGTCCTTATTGGTGTTGTTTTATTCCTACATCCCAAAAGACATGCACATTAGGTTTTTATGGTGACTCTAAACTAGCCCTGTATGAGTTAAAGCAGTATTTCTCAATGTTTCTGGTGTGGTGACCCACTTTTCCCCATTAAAGTGTATTTGCAACCCACCAACGAAGGGATGGGTGAACTGAGCTCAGTTGTCAGAGGAGCGGACCGCACCCACCCATGTACTGTGCACGCCACTTGCAATCCTTTGTAATCCACTACCATTATATGGAATAAAAACTCACAGCCCCCAAAAGACAATCCATGACACAGTTGCTGAGAAACACTGAGTTAGGGGATATGTGTTAGTGGGTCATGTGATGGACTAGTGCCTTTCTCCTGCCTTCTGCCTTGTGTTACCAGGATGGCCTCCCCACGAATCTGAATTGGATTAACTATCTCTGAGAATGTTATAATATTCATGCACAGTCTAGCTTCTCTAAATTTGCCATGTAAGAGTGATTGTAGGTGTGAGCATGAGTGTGCTCTTTTATGGAACATTTCATATTCAAGGTTGGTTTCTGCATTGCCTCTGCCTTAATTGGTAACATTTGCTTAAAATCAATGTATGGATCATCAAGGGTTAGTTCAAGTTCACGTTGCACAGTAATACAAAGGTTAATACTACTGCCCTATGGATCCACAGACCTACTCTTGAATCCTTCGAGGAGTTTGTATAATCTCGGTGCATCTGTGTGGATTTTCCATCCATCCATTATCCATATATCCTAACTACAGGGTACCGGGGGTCTGCTGGAGCCAATCCTAGCCAACACAGGGTGCAAGGCAGGAAACAAACCCCGAGCAGGGCGCTAGCCCACTGCACAGCGCGCATACACACACACACACACACACCAAGCACACACTAGGGACAATTTAGAATAGGATTTTACTCCTGGTTATTCTGATTTTCTCTTCCAGAGCCTGGCATGTTAGGTTATTTGGAGACTATAAATTGTTCCCCCATAAGTGAGCATAGGCGTGCATGTATGAGTATTTTAGTGAACTTGGCCCTCATCTCTGGTCCCAATCATTTTTGAACAGGATTAATAAGGTTTGAAAATGGATGGATTGAGAGTGGCAAAAAGCCACAAAAATTACATTAAGAAGGGTTGGGTTACATCTGGGATGTCTCTAGTTTTAGCACTTATTAGGGGCTTACTCCTTCCTTCTGATAATGCTGTTAGTCTAAAAGTTTTTGTGCAGTCAAAGAGCATTTAATCCACCAAGAAGTTTTTGCACAGTCAAGGAACAGGGGTAGGTTAGGGGTAGTGGGTACCCTTTGGGTTTTCACACAGTTGTCCATGTCTGAACACAAGACAAGATGAAGGTGGGCGCTGGGCTCTTAATAATCAGGAGCTAAAGGCCTGGAAGCCCCCATCCCTCCAACAATGGCACTGGAGTTACCAGAGGGGGAATTCAATTTACATCAGTCAGGTACAAAGAAAAAGGAAACATGTCAAAAAATGTATGTGTGACATAAAATTCAGGTGCTTTCAGGGACTTAACTTTTTTGAAAGCTGGATCATTTTTCAGTTTTATTCATTTAATTCATTAAGTAGACAGACATCACATTTTTTATGAAATATTTTTCAAATCAAAACAGCAGTGATAATAAAAAGAGTGTAATTGCATTATATTTATATATTAATAGAGTACATAAAATACAAGTTTTTTCATAGAATGTTACAATATTCATGTAGACAGAAATGGTGCCCAAAGAAGCTTGTGTTGGTTGAAACACATTTAATACACATCACATTCCAACTCGAATGATCTCAAAATTGCATTTTTTGTCCTATTGTTATGACTAATTGTAGTTAATATTTCTTAAACATAAACATTTTAAAAGTACTATCTGATGGAGAGATAAAGTCTCTACAACAACAACAACATTTATTTATATAGCACATTTTCATGCAAAAAAAAGTAGCTCAAAGTGCTTTACATAATGAAGAATAGAAAAATAAGAGACACAGTAAGAAAATAAAATAAGTCAACATTAATTAACATAGAATAAGAGTAAGGTCCAATGACCAGGGGGGACAGAAAAAACAAAAAAACTCCAGACGGCCGGAGAAAAAAATAAAATCTGCAGGGATTCCAGGCCATGAGACCGCCCAGTCCCCTCTGGGCAATCTACCTAACATAAATGAAACAGTCCTCTTTGTATTTATGGTTTTCACGGAATGATTTGATGATGATGATGATGATCACGTGGACTTCTGGCTTTTAGTCCATCAATGCTGGGGCATCATGGTGCTTTGAGTAGGTTGGTGGTGGCGCAGGCTGCCACCACACAGAAACCGGAAAAAGAAACAGAAGAGAGAGTAGGGGTCTCTAGAGTAGAGTATTGTAGTCTCTAGCTAAAATTCTTGACTGCAAATAGCTATAATGGTGAGCAGGTCATCATGGCTCTTTTGTTGATAAATATAGTGTCAGAGAAATATTGAATCATTGTAACCTGCAGATAATGCACTTGGGAGGCTGTTTTTTTTAGTAACATAAATACTGAGTACATGTTCATTTGCTGTTTGCTTACAGAATGGCACATACTCTACGTAGGTCTTTTCCTATTCCATTCATTTCTAGATAAGTGGATTTTTTTCAGTTTACCTCAAAGAACGGGAGAAGTGAGCTGGTGTGGCAGACATTTACTCAGTTTCTGGCACAAGCCTCTACCATGCACATGTCACTACTGGCATTTTGCTGTTTTGTACTGTGGAATCTGTTTTGCTATCAAGAGTGGCTATTGGAGGCATAAAAGAAGAAATATATGGAATTTACAAGTAAGGTAAAGTTTAAACAGAAAACTAACCTGTAACTGGAGTTGCACAGTTTGTTTCTCTGCTTTAACAATGTTTGTTTCTAAAATTTCTACAGTGCTTTTCAATGGGAGTTTTTGCATTTTAAAACTTTGTAAAGTGTGTTCTGTTTATGAGGAAAAAGTGTGCCAAATTTCAACAAAATCAGTCCATCTGAGTTGTTTTGTATGGACAGACAGACGATGACAATGGGTTGAAAGAGAAACAAGATGACAAAATTAAAGAGTTGGGGTACCAGCCCAGTAACATCATGTAACTGCATTGCATGCAAAAAGAAAAACATGCAGCAAATTGCAGACATGAGTTCAAGATTGATGACGGAGCTTCCAGTTTTCAGTCCTCCTGACAGGAAGAAGAGGGTCCAGGTGAACAGACACCAGAAGTAACATCAGGGGTATTATACCCATCAATCATCTGGTCTTCAGAGGAAGGAAGAAAGGCATTAGGACACAACATCAACCCTTAGTACAGTAGGACAATTACAGTCACTAGAGCACTTCAACTGTCCCCTATGCACATGTGCATAACGGGGTGCTTTTCACATTATATGGAAATGCAGATCAAAAGGTTAGTGCGTCAGGGCAGCTATATAATACGATAATTGCGTTTTTTAAGGCACTGTGTAGAAGAGCTACTGACAGGAAGAAGTGTGGATGGGTGTCAAGGGTAAATTGTGTTCATTGGTTTTGGACCACGTCTGGATCTTCCTAGTAAGCTGAGGTGTAACAGCAAAATCTTCTTCCCAATCAGTCCCTGTAAAATTTGATGCTACTGTTGTATTTCAGCCTGTGTACCCCCACCCCGGTTGGGGTTTAAATGCTATTTTTTGTCTTTCTTGTTTAATTATGATTCCTTTATGTTAATGTTGCTTTGGTTTGTATTATACTTTGCTTTAATGTACAGTATCCATATTCATGCTTTTGTTATGTTACTTGTGTTTTGTGGGGGAGAGTCCTTAAGAGGCAGGGACATTGGCCCATCACCACAAGGGACTGCCCTCAGCCCTATAAAGGTAGGGGCAACCCACAGTCCCTTGCAGGTCATTTGAAAGCTTTGGAAGTTGGTGAGTGCTTCTGTGCTTTTGCTTTTTGTGAATACTTGGATTTTTGACTTCATGCTCCGTTTTTGACTCACTTTGTGGAATCTCTATTGGGACTTTGTTCGCTTGGATTGCCTTGTGTTTCAGGCAATTCATTTTTGCCTTTTGTGCTCCATGAAGCTTATTTTCTAATCTGAGCATTTTTGTGAAATGTGAATATTTCTGAAGATCCTATGTCTACCTTTATTACTAACCAGGGTTTGACTGTTTTTTGGAAGTTTTTGGGACTTTGTGTTTGGAAACTCTCATGTTTTGCAACAAATATAGTCCAGGGGTGTCAAGCCCGATTCTGGAGGGCTACCATACCTGTAGGTTTTTTTCCTGTCATATCTTTTGTTAATTGACTCCTTTTCTCTTCCCTTTAATTGCCAGTTTTTTAAAGACTCGGTCCTCTGAATTGAGTCTTTTTTATTAAATGGCACCCAAACAAAAATGAGAGGTGAAGTTAGCCAAAAGAGGACCAGCTAAGTTGAGGCTTCAAGCTCCAAACAATTTCACTCCAACCAGTCTCTTAATTAGAAGCCAATTCCTATTGTTAATTAAACCCATTATTTAATTACATGGCTTGTTGGTGCTCTCACTTTGATACAGCAGACATTTTCAAAACTGTTGATTTCCTTTTTGCTAAGAGAACCATCAAAATGTTTTGTAGACGTGAGCAGATAAACATTATTAAGAACTTCATCTTTCTTTATTTTGAGATATTGTAGGAAGGTCACAGGTTAGCTGCTCATTTTGTGTTTCATTATTGTTTGCTTGCTAATGAAAAGAAACAATTGAGGGGTCTGAGTCCTAAATAGCAAGTTATTTAAAATTAAAGCAAACGAAGTTAATTAGCATCAATAACTGATCCCTAATTAAGAAAATGGCTAGAATGAAAACCTGCAGCCACAGTAACCCTCTAGGATTGGCATTGGATACCTCTGCAATAGTCACATATTTAACAACAGTTAAGGTTTCAATTGTTAAAACAATTTCATGTATCATATGATTTATATTTCATCTTGTTATTTCATAATTGAAAGTAACATACAGCTTTTATCTCTCCATTAACTTCCAGGCTAACTGACCTTATAATTTCACACATTCTCCTGAAAAAATTTCTCCTTGCAATAATGGAAGCATCATGTAGCAACGTTGTATTTAATACACATGTCCATGAAATTTCAGATATCATTTTAATAATCATAAGAATATTTTGCTTTGCACCCCATTCTGTCAGATTATTTAGAAATAAACATAGCATAACAAAACATTCACAGACCTTCTTAATTCAATACTTTGTCATATCACAGGGGACCAAGGCCTATCCCAGCAATAGATAGACAGATAGCACTTTATTTGTCCATAGAGGGACATTTGTCTTTTCATAAAAGCTCAATAAATAAATATTATTATATTATGAGAAACAATAAACTTCCTCTAAGTTACACACCAGAATGACTAAAATGAAAGAAAACTAAAAGAAAAGAAACCTTTTAACTTGGCTTAAGGTAAAAGGAGCAATCACAATCAGAGTGAGCCATTATGCAGGCACGTTGCTGTTAGTATAAAGTAGTCCCTGTAACATTTCCTGACACACTTCTTCTGAACGATTTTTTGGCTCAAGGTACTCAGTGTTAGTGTGTCAGAGAGAAGATGTGTAGAATTGTTCATAATGGCATTCAGTTTTGCTTTCATACTCTCCTTTTCTACAATTTCCAGGGGTCTAGGGTGTGTCCCATAACTAATCCAGTCCTTTTAATTAGCTTGTTGATATGGTGGGCTTCTTTTAAAGTGATGTTACCATCACACCACAGCATATAAAATCACACTGGCCATCACAGAGTTATAGAACATGTGCAGAATGTCACTACCCACATTAAAGGAACACAGTCTCTCAAGAGTTCTGCCCTTTCTTATATAGCTTCTGTGTTACAAGACCACTCCAACCTGTCATTAATGGGGACTCCCAAGTACTTGTAGGAGTGGACCACCTCTACATCCACTCCTTGACTAGTGACTGGACATATAGTAGAGGCTGTTTGAAGCAGTGAAAGTCAATAATCAGTTCATTGGTTTTGCTGATGTTAATGTGCAGACAATCCTCATTTCACCAAGAAACAAACTTCTCCACCTGACTCCTATACTCTGTCTCATTCCCCTTATCAATACACCATATAAGTGCAGAATCCTCTGATAATTTCTGTAAGTGACATGACTTGTTGTTATATGTATAGTCAGAAGTGTACAGAGTGAAGACAAATGGAGACAGCACTGTTCCTTGTGGTGCTCCAGCATTGCTGTCAGACAAACAGTCTTTGAGTCTCACAAACTGTGATCTGCCCAACAGATAGTCCATTATCCAGGACACCATCGGCTCATCCACCTGCATATCTCTGACTTTAGCCCTTAAACAGGGATGGCTGGATGTTATTGAAAGCGCTGGAGAAATAAAAAAAAACGTAATCCTCACAGTGCTATAAATAATAAATAGTTGTATTTTCCACACCAATCTTTGTCCGATAGGTAGTGGGTCCAGGTAGTCTTTCAATAATTGGTACAAGTGAGTAACCTCCGACAGGGCACTAGTACAGTGTAGGGCCCACATACATCTACACATGCTCACAAATAGGCCAATTTGGAATGATCACTATGTGTCACCCATATTCATAGAAAGAAAATCTTTAAAAAACTAATTATTAAAATTCTAAACTGAAAAAAATAATTTGAGAGAAAGGTTTTGAGATACTGGATACCGTACCATACTGGATGTGAGATATTTTATGTTCCCACTGCACTGTGACTGGTGTGATTATCAAGGAGAAAATGCTAATATTCAGATCTTGCAGGTCTATTGCTTTTTATATTGGGATATAATGAACAATTACAAGCATTTTTTCCATGTGAATAAATTCTATAATGTTTTTATTTGAGACATAGATGCATTGTTGTAACATTTCTGCATTGCAAACCATTTTCAAGCAAGTTCAGGAAGCATGATGCATGTGACAAATACTTAAGTTGGAGAAGCAGCTACGACACTGAGTAAAGTACATTTCCAAACTAAAGCATGAATCATTGTGCTGTAATGGGTAACATAAAGTGCTTATCCTGAACCATTAAAATGGTTTTGTGCATTGCAGATCCGGCTCCAAGAAAAGTATTTGCATCTTTGATTTTGTTTTTTACTAATCATATTAGTAAATAAATAACAGCTAAAGCTTTATCTATGCATATTCAAAATGGGTTACAAAGGAAATGAATTGCGTTCCAACAGTAAGCAGTATACTAAAAATATTTCATTGAAAAAATGTTCTATTCCACAATCATTCTGATTTTTCTTTAATTAGTAGTAACTCCCACTTCTGGTTGGGCCTTCTTGAAAAGGTGTGTTAACTAAATTATAAATCAATTCACTGATGGAGTACTACTTTCAGAATCTTATTTATATTGTGGATTTTTTTTTTATTTAAATACTGATAAAATGTTCCCTTCTGAAGCCTTATTGTATTTTGGACCTTATTTTCACATTTACACGTAGAGAAACAAAATCATAGGGAAAATGGAAGGGTCAAAAAACTAGGAGTAAGCAGTACGTTTCATTCATATAACCATTTTAGAACACACCTAATCTAGTTGTTTTGTAGGCACATAAAGCTATAATAGTAACACCAGAAATATCCAATAGACAAACTTTGGCATATTTAAAGAGAAAAAGAATTGTTCAGAATTACGAAATCAACAAGTACGGTGGATGATTACTTTAAAACGAGTTCTTGATCTAAAATTTGGGGTCATAGGTGAATCCCGAAGAGGCCAAAAATTATCCTAAATATTACAAAAATAATCTGTGTATGAGTTTGCACATTCTTTGTGTGTCTGCAAAGGTCTCACAGTTTTCTCTTGCATTTTCAAAGACCTGCATTTCAGATTAATCAGCAGTTCTACAAGGGCTTTGTATGAGTGTGAGTGTGGGTATCTGAGTGGGTGAGTTGTGCATTGTACTCACGTACTCCTCTGCCCTTACCCTTTCCTTGTGCCTGATGCTACTGAGAGTGGCTCTGCCTAAAACTGTATCATAACTCTAAACTTGATTAAGCAGGTTTGAGAATCTTGAATTACATTAGAATGTTTTTCTTCAATGAAGTAACTATATATACATTGATTATGTCACCCAGTAGTATGGTAAATACTTTGGAGACCTTTAAATCTTGAGTTAAATATATTGAACAAAACTTAGGTGAATAGATCATGGTAAGGCTGACCTATTCTCATTAAAATTGTTCAGTTTATTAGCGAAATCCAAGATGGAGTCAGAAGCAAAGGGACAACTTAGATAATGAAAAACAATACATGCAGAAGGGGAAGCTCCTTGAAACACATTTTAGATTTTGTATATCTCTGATGCTGCTTTTCCCTGGTTACACTGTGGTCACTGTTTTGCAACTTTGCTGATATATCAAGCCTGTACATCAATTTTCTGGCTTATCTTGTCTTCATAGTGGCTTACACCACTAGTTTGTACATACCCTTATCAATTCCAAGCAGATTAGTGCCTTAGCCAAAAATATTTACGAAATGTAAAAGGTTATGTTGCAGTATTTTTCCCTAAATATATATACAACACTAGATTATACATATCCAGTGTCGTGGACGGCCGGGGTCCTTGCACGGCCAGGATGCCTCCACAATAGAAGGAGCAGGGGAGGAGATGTGATCAGAACATTACCTCCCTTGGAATGCTAGGTGGCAGCCGCTCTAAATGACACTGGTGCCTCAGACTCCTGCAGGGTTTTGTGGAAGTTGTAGTTTGATACAGCCCTGTTGGGGGTCTGTGGGTGCCGCTAGGGGGTGATGCAGCAGACACTGAGCCCTGGAGAACTGCACTTCTGCCACACCTAGATGTCCATCACCGAGCACCCGGAGTACTTTGGGGTGCCTTATATAAGGGGCTAGTGGACTTTACTCATTCAGCCAGAGTCGGGAGGAGGGAGACAAAGCTCACCGGGGAAGAGTGGAGGAGAAAGGAAAGAAAAGAAAAGCAAAAGAGAGTATTGTGCTTGCTGGAACTGGGTCTTAATTGTGGGGAACGGGGAAGGCATTTTCCCAAAATGGAAAAATAAAAATAACATCGGTGTGCTTGGACTTGTGCCTTCTCCATCTGTTTGTGTCAGTTGGAGCGCCCTCTATTGGCCACACCAGTAATACCTGTCTTCTTAAATATTGCCCTGAGTGATGAACTAGTGCTATGTGCAGATCTTGTTCTTGCCTTATAACCGATGCTTTCAGCATATACCCTATATTAGATTAAACAGATTCAAAAAATAATGTAATATTGAATGCATTGTTCCAAAGAATTGCAGTTTTTTAAAAAAGAGCAGCAGGCCAAGATCCTTTAATGCGTTTCATTCTTTCAAAGTCTACATGTTCTTTTTCCTGGTTAGAGTTGTAAGAAGGTGAAATTTGTTTCAGTAACAACGACTACTTACACAAACACTCTGTATCAACCAGTACATGGCCAGTACTAATATTCCAAGCTACTTGACTGCATGTGTTTGAATGGTGGAAAGTTAGACTTAGTTCTGGAAATGTGCATAAACATGTGGGAATGATGACCAGTAAAGTTCATTTACTGCATGTCGCTAACCAGAGATCAGCCCCCTTACAGTACAGTCTTCTGTGTTGACTAACTCAGGATCCAAGTTTTTACTTTTCTTGTGCTGCTCTCACTCACTTCAAAAAAATATTAGCTTGAATAAATTTTACAAAACCCTGAAGGCTGGGTTAAATAAAGGATCAAATAAAAAATTCAATCCAAACTGTGCTTTGCATCTTAAATTCTGAATTATTTCCAAACAAGGTGGAGGTGTTTGTTTAATATTTAACTGCTACAAGTAAAATCTAGGATAACGCTGGTATAATATGAGTAATATAAAAAAAAGAACCTTTGAACTTCTATTTAAATGCCAGGTCTTCTTTAACAGGAAGAGGAAACTTGGCCACCACCTGTCAGAGAAGAGATCTTTCTTAATATATTATTGTAGTTCATCAACAACACTTCACAGTGTTTTCCTGCTTGTGGCAACCAGTCTAACAACTGCAAAAATGACAGTTGAAAAGCTATTGAAAAAAAAGAAAGAAAAAAAATCTTATTTCATCATTTCAAACTTCCTTTTTTTTCTTTCCTCCTATCTCATGTATCCACAGACTGCCGCTCACAGCTGGAACTCAGTTATTCACTGGCCACCTTCCTGCTTTCTTCCTTGGGCAACAAAAATTTGCAAGTGCCATTGTGACTATTGCACCAAAAATCTCACTGTGTTGTCCTTAATTTGACTTAAACCGTGTTTAGGGCATTGCATGCATTTTACAATTGATGGCCTGTCATCTACATGATGTAGAATCCTGGAATTTTAAAATGCTGCTTTAATGCTTTAATGGTTTCTGAGCCTCTGATATATTTACCTCCAAAATTAAAAGCTACATTTAAGTACTTATTGATGATTTGTTTATGTGTTACTGCAGTTATTTATTAATGAAAGCATGTGTACGTTTTTTCCTGTGTACAGAACACAATTCAGGGTTAGAATATGAGAGAGACACTACTATAACTCTTATACTTTATTTGTTTTGAGACATTACAGGTTCTGTAGTTTAAGTCTTTATTTGATCAAATTACTATTGCGTTGACAACAAGTGTTGTGGAAACAATGAATAAACATTAAATCTGAAGCCCTGTAAGGAATATATTAAGAAAACAGAGATGACCACAGCCTAATCATAAAAGTCTAGAAAGCAAATATTTCCACATCACTGGTCAAAGTGACCCATGTTGGGAGTGACAACAGCTGGCAAAGTCTATTTAAGGGGAGAAGTGGATGTTTGACCAATTTATTTTATAAACATACCAAACTTCACAGGATTAAACAAACTGAGAATTAGAGACAGACATGAGGGAGCACTCGTAAGGAAAAAGCAGGATGGGCATAAAGAGATTTTTTGGGGGGTGTCAAAGAGTAATAAATAAGGGCTTTAGCGATATAGGACAGCCCTGTCTAGAGTAGGGGACATGTCAGAATTGATAAAAATGGCTGCTGAAAAGAAAAAGTAAAGAGTCTTAATTACATAAGTGAAATACTTCCTAAACCTGTAACCCACCAAAGAAAGACACAGTTTATATATGGTTAAAAAGACATCCTTTCCCTCTACAGTTTATTCAGAATATATGAGCGAAAACAGAACTAGGAAGTAAAACTGTATATTGTCAGTTTGTAATATTTATAATGGTTTACTCTGGCTCTGAGGCTTGGGATCTGCGCTGGCAATCAGAAGGTTGCTGGTTCGAATCCCGTAAACGCCAGAAGTGACTCTACTCCGTTGGGTCCTTGAGCAAGGCTGTTAACATGCAATTGCTTCATCTTGGGTACAATGTTAATCTGCATCCAGCCCTGCAAGCAGGTCCTCCAAATTACAGGGAACATTTGGGGGTTGGTGGCAGGATTGTCACTACAGCCACTGTACCAGTGAGGTACTGAGGTATCACCTGCTGCACTCGGGTCCATATTCAGGTGGTCCGTCATGTGGTCGGTGAAGCAATGTGCTATCAGCTCATGCTCCCAATCTCCACTCTCTTACCCTTCACAAAAAAAAAATCTGAATTGATGAACATTGTGTATGTCTTTGTCTACCCACTACACTGTTCTGCCACAAGTGAGAACTGGGAGAATAATGGACCAGGAGATGAGATCTTACCAAGAAATAGCAGGGGTCAAAATTGGAAATCAAAAATTCGAAGCAACTAAATCCAATACATAAGCTAATAATCTGAATCTTAAACCCAATCCAAAGAAAATGGTTCCTCAGAGGGTTACTAAGGAGCTTGTGCAAAACATTTAGATAGTAACCACAATCTTAGCTTGTATATTACCACTTTGATGATGCTGACATAACTTTCTAACAGTGCACAATTGTGTCTTTCAGACAGGAACACAAAATTATGGTGCCTACTAAATGGACAAGATGGCATCATGGAAAACAAAAACAGAATCATAATATAAAACAATACAGTAAAACCAAACACAAAAAAACAAACTGAAAGTTAAACTGAATTTCAAACCTTATAAAAAATACAAAGTCTCAAGGAAAAATAAAAGACCAATAAAATATATCACAAAGTGTTCAGAATCAAAACACATACCATCAACTTTTTTTTTTTCGTGTTTGTTGTCCCCTCATTTGGGTGGTAATTGAGACAAGTGCTCCCTACCCCTATGATGGCTCTGCAACTAGTTGAATTCAGTCTGAACTGAAACAAGTGATCAGCACCAAGTTGGCCAAGGTCATTAGCGTTAAGAAACAGAATCTTGTTTTCCTCTCATTCTTTGGTGGCTTTAGCTTGTAATTTTACCATTTACATACATTATACCTGTTAGGAGCTTTAAAAAGCTAATTTTAAAAACAAATTACAGTACTATGAACTGATAAAAGGACATTAGGCCTACTCTAAATATAATGGATTCACTATTACTAACACAGTTCATGAAAACAGTTGCCTACATTTTATTTACTTTATGTGATTAATTTATCTACTGTAATGAATAAAATTTTGTTCTTACTTTTCAGTCTCACCTGTTGAACTGCAACATAAGAGCAAGTTTCAGTGACAAACAAATCTCCAATTACTGTTCATTTACTATTCAAAAAGTCACCTTATTTGTTTTTTTTCAATGTATATTTTGTGATACTTGTGTGAAGCTTAGCGGCACAGTGGCGCAGTGGTAGCGCTGCTGCCTCACAGTTAGGAGACCCGGGTTCGCTTCCCAGGTCCTCCCTCCGTGGAGTTTGCATGTTCTCCCCGTGTCTGCGTGGGTTTCCTCCGGGCGCTCCGGTTTCCTCCCACGATCCAAAGACATGCAGGTTAGGTGGATTGGCAATTCTACATTGGCCCTAGTGTGTGCTTGGTGTGTTTGTGTGTGTCCTGCGGTGGGTTGGCACCCTGCCCAGGATTGGTTCCTGCCTTGTGCCCTGTGTTGGCTGGGATTGGCTCCAGCAGACCCCCGTGACCCTGTATTCGGATTCAGCGGGTTGGAAAATGGATGGATGTGTGAAGCTTTAATCAACTTTTGTTTGCGCCCTCTTACTTAGCATCCTGAAAATTTGAAACACTTTTGATTACATTTTTTTAAACTGAAATAATACACATCAGTAAAACACGAATTCAAGCTGTAGAATTGGGGATCAGGCTCCAACTGAAAAAACCCACTGTTTTAATTCTCACCATTGATTTGTTTTTATACATATTATGACATTTCCTTCTATATGTTCTACACTTCCTCGCTGTGAGAAAAGAAACCTGTCTCTCCTACCTGCCAACTCATCAGACTGTCTTCTGTCAGACTGCGAACCATTTCTATTAAAGTTTTGGCATGATTTTGCAGGGTCATGGATATCCAGGCTAAGGAGAACACACTTTTAGACACCACCCCTTCCTGTGTCCCATTTAGTTTGGTTCCAATAAGGGCAGAAGAATTATCATGACATCTTCCTCAAACCTTTTCCCATAAGGAACAACCTTCAGTCTTAGCATAAGACTAGTAGTGCTTTTCTAGAGTTTCTCTAGTGCTGTTATTATTTTCACAGGACTTGAACAAATACATAGGATGGGCCTATATAACCCAATATTGTGTTAGCTGTTTAAATCACTTGTGTATACTCTCTGGCTCATAACAGTAACAAGTCCGCTAAGACCTTCTCATAAGGTCCATAATGAAAATTAGTGCTATGACACGTTCATTCATTTATCTCTTTTTTGTACTTGTGCTCAATTGTTTTATCTTAATCATTTACCATTTTTAACCATTATAATTTTCAATGCATCACCATTTTGAGAATTATGTTTTTATGAACATAGCCATATTATTTTCTGTTGCCAGATACATTTCCTGCCCACTGGATCTCCATCAGTCATATCTGTTGCCACAAGTTTGACTGAAAAATCTCAAAGAAAAGAAACAAAAATGTATCTTGTTTAGCACTAGTCAAGGTAAGTCAAGATTTCAGAGTAAAAGATTCTATGTGCAAAATTGGATCTGAGTGGTTTGATCTATCCAGTCACAAGTGAATCTACACTTTTTTTATACATATTTAAATTCTACCTGATCCATTTGTGAGAGTGATAAAGAAGTTCTGAGGCTGAGTGAGGTACTACAATTGATCTGTTTGACTGGTACTTGTGCAAGTTCCTTTATGCAAACTTGTATGCATATAAGGATTGTTAAAGGAGACACAACGTGAAAGGGTTGGGGAACCACCCTCGTGCACTGTAATCGATATATATATATATATATATATAATCGATGGCTTGCAAAAAAAATATGCAACAAGTTGTGGAAATGTCTTTTCAGATGTGAGTTCCAAACTGAACTATTTCCAAGATGGTAGAACTGCTCATCATACGGTTACCAGGCAAGTGCCCAGGACAGTGGACAACTGAAGTGACATCACAAGTGGAATGGCTGTCAATCTGCCATCACCAGAACCTTTAAACTGTCTCTCAAGTGCATGCACAGGATATATTTTTGTCCTGAGACTGTCTTATTACTAGTAGAAATTTTTCCCATAATATACAGTATTTCCTGTAGTCAGATCAGTCCTTTGTCGTATCACATTTATACCTCATGCAAACTGCCTCAATGTATGGTTGGTTCCATACCATTTCCAAAGGGTCATGGTATGGTTGTTTTGATCTGCACCAGAGTGTAGTTTCCAAGTTAACATCTACCCAAACAAATCAGACTACAGGAGCAATCTCTCCCGTGTTCAAAAAATGCTCTAAACAAACTAAGCATACAAACTTCAAAAGTAAGATATCTCCAGGTTTCTACCACATATTAAACCAGAACAAAGTGAACCTTATGGCTGCAAACTCCCATTGTGTAATTATATACAAATATTTGTTATTATCTATATGTAACATTCAGTATTTGGCCATATCTAAATTTTGCCAAGATCCTAACGTATGAATTCTGCATAGCCAAAGGTACTTGTGAATGTACCTCAGTATCAGCTGTAATTTGAATGGCTTTGTAAATTAGATTTTTGCCTAAATGATGCCTATAAATTAAAATCAAATGAGCTCTAGCACTAACCCTGTGGAACAGCAGAACTCATTCTTAAGAAATTCTTCAAATATAACTCAAAGCTTTCTGTGTATAAGGCACTTCTGCATACATCTATACACTGTTCACTGAATATACACTGTTCTTTCTCTTGGCAGTGGCTAAGTAACTATACTTTGGAACACAAAGTTGTTGGTTCAGTGCCCGCACTCATCTACTGTATGACCTTGAGCAAGAAATTTACCATGCTTGTGTTCAAATATAAAATATATATTTAAACAGCCAGACTATGAATTTGAACTGGTAAAGTGCCTTGAGATGATTATTGTAGAAAGATGCTACTGTATATAAAATAAAAATTGTCTGCAGTTTGACTAATAATCTCTCTCTAAGTACCTTATCAAACTGTTTTTCAAAGTGAAGGTATCTAATATTGTACAGTCCACTACAATCAAATGCTTTTGGTGACGCGGTATCTCTCCCAACTAAACTTATGTCGACTATTCACTAACAAACCTGCAGAGGATGGCTGGTTCTTCATCTTGCCTTTTGTAACTACTCAATTTACTTTGTAATTTCCATGTGATGGATATCAATCCAACCAGCCTATAATTACCAGGTTCACCCAAATCACCTCTTTAAATATTGTTGCATCATTTGGTAGATTCCTTTCTTTAGTAACCTCCTTATTACTTCATGATTTTAAAAAACTACACAGTATGGGTTTGTAAATCTGCAGTATAAATAGTAGCTTCTTTTAGTATACTTCAGTAAATCTGTTTAAGTGATTTATTTGCTTTTAGCCTTTTTAATTCAAGTGCCACTTGACATTTCTTTAATTTAATTCAGAGAAAAAAGAAGCTCATACAGTTAAGGTAGAGGCGACTCATAAGGAAGGAGTCATGTATAGGTTTGTTTATTGCATCCTTTGCTGGCTACATCAGTAGATCCGGAAATAAAGACTACAATGATACACTCATCTATTGCCTTACTTGCTATTATCCTAATTGAAAAAGTACACATTACCAACACATGGACCCAAGAATAGTGTGCACATATTAATCAGTATAATGGCAACTCTAAGCAATTATGCTTGCTTTGGAAATTCCATAAGATAAATTACAGCCCTGGAATGTGGTAGTACAAAGACAAAAGGCTACAAAAGAACACTCCTATCCTATAATTTTTCAGCATTTAAAATATATACGCTTCCCCTAGATCAAGTGCAATTGCAATTATGTGTGGAAAAAAGCTAAAGGTTACCTGCCAATTAAAATTTTGTTTAAGATTTGAAAGCTTGTACTAAGGATTTTCTGTAAACAACATGCATGGAGTTTGAAAAATATTGTACCACAGTTTTATATCATGTCTACTTTCAAAGCCAGTTCAATTATATTAAGTGGCAGATTACTTCATTTTGATTAAAACACACAGTGCTTGCCAAGTTTGACCAAATAAAAATTGAATTATTTGAAGGAATAATGTTGCATTCCAATGTAAAATGGAATTAAAGTCTTCCAATTCCACATTATGCTAATTTCTTTGCCTCCAAAACTATTGTTCTGTTACATCAAACCTGTCTGGCCTCATCAAAATCATTTCAGTACTGTGCTGAATGGGCTGTACTTTAATGCTTAGCGCCAGCTTTGTTAAACTTGTTCTCTGCTGAAGGCACAGAAATCTATTTTTCCCTTCCTAGATGCATGTCATAGCAGAGCTAAAACACAGACAATTTATGATTGTTTTTCAGTTTGCATTAAGCTGCCTTGCCTAATTATTAAGAAATGATTGCACTTAGAGTGATGCATCTTGACATTTAGAGAAGCTCACCAATTGCCACTAAAATATTACAATTCTAGTGGCTGCAAGATTTAGCTTAGACTGCAGTCTGTGTAAACACTTAATATTGAGAAAGGGGAGCGAAGGAGTCACATTACTGCCAGGGAGTGCCAGTGATGTATATTTAGACACTAGGACCAGTAATAAGCAATTTCAAATACAGTAGATAAATAACCTGAAAAATAAAAGGAGTTTGGTCAATTTTTGGAGAGATCCTTATCTTTCCCTACCAAGGTAATGGTTCTCTTTGTTAAGTTCAGGATCTCATTCTATCGAGTTTAAGTCCAGTAATGTTATTTTGACTAAAATAATTTATTCTCAAGTAATATTTATTTTTAACTATCTTAATTTGTTTGTAAAAAATAAAGGAATATAATAAAACCCTATCCATCCATTAATTTTCTGAAAAACCTTTTTAAAGTGGGGAACAGTGGTATTTAATGAGCAGATTAAGTGAATGGAATTAGTGAAAATGGATGCAAGTCCATTGCAGGGTATGCCTTGCCCACCCTTGGCTAGATTAGAGGCTTCAATTAGCCCAACAGCTTATCTTTGGACTGTGGAAGGATTCTGAATTTCTCTTGAAGAACCCCAACAAATGACACCACCCTTCCAAGCATGAAATTGAACCAAAGTTTAAGAGGTATTGTATGAATTCACAATTTACTCTGCCTCTCTGTTACACACTGGAAAACAATTAAAATATTTGTTAGGCTTGTTTCCCCAAAAATGTGGGGTTTTTTTGCATGTTAAGATAACATTCTCAAACTCGGTTAAACTCAGGTTTAGGTTCATTGGGGGCTTATCTTGGCAACATTGGGACAAAAGCAGGAACCAGACCTGGACAGGGCATTGCTCCATCATAGAACTTATTCACTTGCATGATGTTAATTTTGAATGACTAGTTAACTTAATTTGCCAGCCTCTGGGGATGTGTGAAAGAAAACCTATAGAGAAAAAAAAAACTCAAACGAGACAATAGGCATAGGTTTCGAATCCAAGATGTTAGATCCATGAAGGGATCATGTTAAGCAGTAAGCAGACCTTATGTGTGCATATAATGCACTAGTAAGACCACATCTGTAGTACCGTGTGCATCTCTGGTCACCACGGTACAAGATAAAAACACTTGAAGCTGTGAAGAGAAGAGCAAGCAACTACAACCCAAGTTCTGCTCTGACAGACTCAGAGAATTAAACTTGTTTAGTCTCCAAAAGAGGAGATTGCATGGGAACCTAATCCAGGTATTTAAAATCTTCAAGGCACTGATCAAGCAGATCCAGCAACATTCTTTCAGCTTAAGGGTGAGTCATGTATTCAAAGACATCAGTGGAAATTAAGGGGAAATGCATATAAGACTGAAGCCAGGAAGCACTTGTTTACACAAAGAATTGTGGAACTCTGAAACAAACTACAGAGACATGTAGTTGAAAAAGAAACCCAGAAAATGTTTAAGAAGAATCTTGATGAGATATTGGGACAGCTTAGTTATTAGCTGAACAAACAGACAAGATGGACTAAATGGTCTCCTCTCATGTGTCATATCTGTTATGTTCCTAGGTTCTTGGATTATCCCATTGTATGAAAAAAGCTATGGTAATGCTTTAGTTTAGGTACTGCAAAAGTGCATCCACTATTCATTTACTGTTATGTTACAGGACCTTAACAAAGGCATATTTTGGTCTTAACTATACTTATAAAGCAACAAGAAAGTGCTTATTCATGTCTTTGTAGAGAGCCTTTGATACACTGGTAAAGTTACTTATGAGTATGAAGGATTCACAGGTCTTATACTAAATTTTTTGCAGTATCAACACATCACTTAAGGCATCACTGACCATCCAAAATGAAGTTATTGTAGAAGTTCACATTACATACTGTAGTTAAATGCCCACTCTTGTAAAATAAAAGTAAATGAGTCGTTTTTGCAGTACCTAAACTACAGTATTACCAAATCTACATATAGAAAGAACCACTTTTTGTGGAAAACAATTTTTGTATACCGCAACTTTTCTTTAAACACTGGTGTCTTTTTTTGAAAAGTAACTTGTTGTTAGGGCAGTGCATTAGTTAAATCTATCGCATTATAATTAACAGTGTACTAAACTTTACACTCATAGAATGGAGTAAACTAGAATTATATAGAGATTCTCTTGCCCTTTCTGAGTGCCAGTGGCATCTCATTCACTTTCAAGCCTCAGCTCCAATTGTGGTAGAGTGGAAAACGTTTCACAAGGTTGGCAAGTTGGCACCTTACTTTAGCCAATAACCTGTCAACTAACCCATACCATACTGGAAGTGCTCAGCATTGAAACCACCTCATCACTTCACACAACACCCCAGCCACATCTGCCTGCATACATATTCTTGCTGTTGCTCATTTTTTTTTTAGCAATGCTAATGTTTTAGTCATCTCGGTCTGTTGGATTGTGTCTTTCACCACTTTATTCCTAGAAGTCCCAACAATCTTGAAGTGACTCAGGTTTCTCCATCAGGAAGTGTCCATTCATTGTTTAGTACATCACCACCACCACAAGTCAAGAAGACCATAAATAACTTGTAAAGCTTTCCTAGGAACGGAAGCCAACAGACAAACTGCTTGGTGAACAATAAGGAAACAACAATGAATGAGTCAGTATCCAACCTTCTCAATTTGAACTCTGGATTTCCTAGAAAATTAGGAGAAAAGGATGATTCTATATTTAATTGTAATAAAGAACATATATGAGCATTGATATTGATTAGTTACTGTATATTAAACTTATATTTAATTAACAATATTTTACAGTCTTAAGCAATACATGTAATAAAGGGAGGTCATATTAAGTTTATTTTGCATAATGAGTGTAATTTTCTCTTGTCTTGTACATGTGTGATTGTGCTTCTGTATGGAGCACCCCTTCAAATACCGAAAGTGATTTTGGGTCCTTTGTGTTAGTTCATTCCTTTGGAAATGGGCTGGTGGCAGTGTGGTACAAAAGTTGGTTCTACAGCCTCTCCAAACTAGATTCTTGGGTTCAAATATCTCTTCACACATTGATCTTTCCATATCCCTTTGGGTCTTCTCCTGGAACTGTCTGTATATATTCTAAAAGATATGCATGTTACATCAACTAGAGTCTTAAAACTGTTTCTAGAGTTTGTGCATGAGTACACTCTGTGAATGAATTGTGCTTGTTAATGCCTTGTTACCCAAGAACAGTACAGATTCTGAAGGCCTCATGCTCTTCATTAGAACAAGCCGGTTTACAATGTGAATGAAGAAATGTATTACAAATAAGGGAAAATGTTTAAAAAATGCAAGGGTGACATGTATCCTGTGCAGGTTATATTTCATATCTGTTCTAATCTGAGATTTATGAGGTGATCACTCACTTTTTCATGGCTTTTTTTGTATCATTTAGGAGAAATTTTAAGATGACCCCATTAACTTCCATTCTTTCCATCTTGCTAAATCACCAATATTACCTATTGAAGCCCCGCTCATTTTAACTTTAGAGTTTGTGATGAACTGATTTTCCTGTGAGCAAGGGTTGTTCACAATCAAATACTGATTAATCAAAAAACCTTTTACAACTGATGAGACACGCTAAATTCCCATTTTTCTTTTGTCTCCTTACTTCTGCAATAGTAATTTTTCTCTTATGTTAACTTATTTGGAGCTTTTCAAGAATCATGCTACCTCCCTGAATGTATTTCTTCCCTTGATTATTTTTGAGCCTATATTGATTTTATCAGTTGATGGACTGGCACCCCATCCACGATTGCTGCCATAATGGGCTCTGTCTACCCTAATCCTGAATTGAATTAAGTGGGTTGGAAAATGTTATGTTAGCTTATATTTCTGATTTCATTACTTTTGATGCATCCCTACATATTTAAGTGCATAGTTTTCCATTGGTTTCATTTTTTTAGGTTTATGCTGTTTCTACTACCATAAATGTTTTGGCAGAACTGAAATTTCAGAATGTTCTTCCTTTGGTGTTCCTAGGATTAATAACAGACTTTCCTCTTGTCAGGTGAATTTTACATCTTTTTTGAGGCTTCAGCCAATTTTTGGTAATGATACTTTTTCCAAAAAACACTTTCAAAATTACTAATACTTTCACATAGTATATTATTAAAAATTGGTTCATTGGGAGCTTGTAATTAGATGAAATTTGTCTTTTGGAAATTTCACCTCTCTGTGTTTATAAAGAGATAGATAGAACTTTATTTGTCCCAATGGTGAAATTTAGCTTTTTACATAAGTATTTTAAATAAATAAATCTATAAATATATAGATAAATAAATATATATACTGTACACAAATACTTTGGTCTAAACATTGACAAAAATGACCAAGAAGGAAGAAAACTTCTGACTTGACGGTCACATTCACAAAAATGACTAAGAAGGAAGAAAACTTCTGACTTGACTGTCACATTCACAGTGAGGCATTATACAGGCATATTGCTGTTGGTATAAAGGAGCCCCAGTAGCATTTCTTGGCACACTTCTGCTGAATGATTTATTGGCTGAAAGTCCTCAGTGTTAGTGTGTCAGAGAGAGGATGTGCAGAATTGCCCACAATGGCCCTCATTTTTGTTTTAATTCCCTCCTTTGCTACAACCTCCAGGGGGTCAGAGTGCATCCTATGACTGAGCTCACACCTTTAATTACCTTATTGATTCAGTGGGCCTCTCCTGAAGTGATCTTTCCAGCCCAGTCAAAATGAAGGGGATCAATACAATACAGTACAATACACAGAACAGAACAAATCCTCAATATAGTATAAAAATAAACATTTTAGAAGTATGGAGCAGAATTTAACAGTAGATGATATCACATAATATGATTTGGATTTGTTTAAAGTCCTGGAGATCTTATCCATCAAGCTGCCTCCCCCATTTGGCCATTCCACAGCTGCAAGAGCGCTAATCCAATGAAAGGACCCCTCTTTCCCACGATTCCTGCGATCCTCCATCAGAGATGACTTTGCCTTAGGCAGGCAAAACAACTTGGCAGGTGGGCCATGGCACATTTGAGTACAGAGAAGAAAAACAGAATAGGTGAGGGTTAGTATCCAATTATAACTATCATGTTACTTATGTTTTAGTGCTAATGACTAACAACAGAGATGCAACCTGTACAGTTAATCGGCAGCTCTAGTCAGGATATGCTAAAGTGAAGTAGTGAGTCTTCAGCCGGGATTTAAGAGCTGAGACTGAAGGCGCATCTCTTATAGTAGCAGGCAGACCATTCCACAGTTTAGGGGCCCTGTAACTAATAGTTTGACCTCCCACTGTTATTTTATTAATCCTTGGAATCATAAGCAGACCGGCATCTTTAGATCTTAATGTGTTCTCTGATTTGTAAGTCATGATAAGTTCAGACAAGTAAGCCAGACCTTGGCCATTTAATGCTTTAAAAGTTAAAAGGAGGATTTTGAAATCTGCCCTAAACTTAACCAGGAGCCAGTGTAAGGATTTAAGAACTGGAGTTATGTGTTTGTATTTTCTTCTTCTTGTAATAATTCATGCAGCGGCATTTTGGATTAACTGGAGGCTGTATAAAGAACAGTTTGAACATCCAGTGAACACCGCATTGCAGTAGTCAATCCTACTAAAAATAAATGCATGAATTAATTAGTCAGAATCCTGTTTATTTAGAAAGCGCCTTAATTTCCCAACATTTTTAAGATGGAAGAAACATGATTTGGACAACTTTGTAATAAGCGCTTTAAATGACATGCTAGAGTCAAAGATAACTCCTAGATTGCGGGCTGATTCAGTAAAATTAATGGTGATTCCTACTGAGTTAAATGATGACAAAAAATTGTTGTGATCAGCGTCATTTCCTCCAACAATTAACATCTCTGTTTTATCTGTGTTTAAAAACAAGTAGTTCTCATCCATCCACTCCTTTAATTCATTAACACAACTAATTAAAGACAACATCGTAGAAACTTCATTTGATGTAAATGAAAGGTATAACTGGGTTTCATCTGCATACGAGTGAAAATTAACATTATGTTTCCTAATGATAGATCCCAGTGGAAGCATGTAAAGTGAAAACAGTAAAGGTCCCAGTACTGAGCCCTGCGGGACACCATATCTCACTTCTGTGTATAA
Organism: Polypterus senegalus; assembly: GCF_016835505.1. Taxonomy (NCBI): domain Eukaryota; kingdom Metazoa; phylum Chordata; class Cladistia; order Polypteriformes; family Polypteridae; genus Polypterus; species Polypterus senegalus. The sequence goes on from NC_053155.1 coordinate 125,841,374, forward strand.
TCATGGAATACTGTCAGCACATTTCTGTACATATTGAAATGGATTTGATAAATAAGAACTAAATCAAGTGAGCACAGTGCCTGTAAGCCCAACATCATTTTCTAGCCTGTGCAGTAAAATAGAATGGTCAATGGTGTCAAATGCTGTACTTAAGTCTAACAACTTAATTACAGTGGAGTTTCCTTTATCTGAGGATATCAGAATGTCATTTACAACACGTGTTGTTGCAGTTTCTGTACTATGACCAGTGCGGAAACCAGACTGGAATTTCTCAAATAAATTGGAATGCGTAAGGTGTGACTGAAGCTGATTGGCAACTACTTTTTCTAGTATTTTAGGGAGAAAGGGTAAATTTGAAATAGGCCTATAATTATTTAGTATGTGTGGGTCTAAGTCTGACTTTTTAAGTAATGGTTTAATGACTGACACTTTTAGTGCATCAGGTACTGTGCCATGCAATAATGAACTATTGAAAATGGTTAGAATAGGAGCTGCAAGAACATCCATTGTACTTTTACTAATTTTCTTGGCACTAGATCTAGGGAACAAGAAGTGGGCTTCATTTTAGTTAAGTTAAGACTTCCTGCTCAGTTACAGAATTCAATGTGAAACAGGGTCTGCTAAGCTAGTTTTGGTTTGTACTGTGATGCTGAGATCTGGGATCTTAAATTTTTAAGTTCTTTCTGCATCAAGAAAAAAAGTTCTCCACCTGACTCCTATAAGGCTGTGTCATCCTCCTTATCAATACACCCCTTATCTGCAGAATTTCTATGAGAATTTCTGCAAGTAATGTGACCTGGTGTTATATTTATGGTCGGAGGTGTACAGAGTGTGGTATTGTAGTGTTGTACTGTTCCTCACATCTGTATCTGAAACACAGTTTATATAATTATAAACTGTAGCTGGACAAGATAAAGTTTTCATTATGTTTGGTCAATATTCCAGAATAAAATGAAGATTTCTGAATACTTTAAATGTAATGACATAATACAAAAGATGCATGAAATTCTATTTTTATTTAAATGAAGACACTTCATCCCAAAAGTTAATCATGTGCTACCATTTGTTTTTAGTTCAATAAAGTTTTCTCCGAGAAGGCACATATAAAACGGTAAATTATTATAATCTTCACATTAGATATTATATGTGAATTCTTGGGAGGCAGTGTTGGTAGTGCTGCTACCTCACTGTATGGAGACCAGGGTTCGCGGCCTGGGTCATCCCTGCGTAGTGTTTGCATATTTTCCCTGTGTCGGTGTAGGTTTCCTCCCACTGTCAAATGTAATGCAGGTTAGGTGTGTGTGTGTTCACCCTGTGATGGACTAGCAACTCGTCCAGAGTTTGTTCCTGTTTTGTGTCCTATGCTGGCTGAGATAGGCTCCAACCCCAAATGCAACCATAATCTGGATAAGGCAGGTTACATTAAAAGACAGAATGAATAAATAAATCTAACTTTTGGAATAATTTTGAAAAACAAAAAATTATATTTTTTGTATATTAAATTGTAACTAGGAATAAGTGGTTTGAGTAGGTTATGTTTTTATGATCTATACTCTGTTTTCTAATCTGTCAATGATACATTGTTTCTGGGATTCATCCAGTAGCTGTATATGGCAGATATATATACCAAAGGATACAGTTATACTTGCAGCTATTACAGTAAGAAGCATATAAAATAAAAACATATTTTTCAATTAGACTTTAATCTGTAAAAGAATACATCTATGACAGAGTAATGCAGAGACTGATCCATTGGAGGATTGATGCGTGGAGTTCACCTGCAAAGGCTTTAACCTGACTTCCTATCTGCCTGGGGGGTCAGAGGTCCCAGACAGAGATTAGACAAACCCTTCCTCATTTGCTATGGTGTGATTAGGAGATGGAGACTAGCGCAATGGAGGGAATAAGAACAGAGTTTATAGGTCAAGAAGTGAGTAAGTAAAAAATAAATTTTCCTGGTATTTCAATGCAAATAAAAGAAACAGATACCCAATACATGAAATACACTGTGTGGACTGCACACACTAGCAGCTTTCATACCATACTTGGATTCAAATATAAAGCTCCCGTATCAAATGCTACTGCTAGAAAGAAACTGCTTTACAATTTAACGTAAATTCACATTCAGACAGCCTGCATGCTTATGCCCTTTACTACACACATCGCAGTGTTTATTTGTAATGAGAGCTTTTTTTTTAAATTCTAGGGCCCATTTAAAGTGTGTCTGAAGATACACTGATATTTTTTTTTAAAAAGGGACTGATAAAGCGCCTCTATTAGTTTCAGTACTATTGCTATGCAACACCCTTAGAAAGAGTTTGTTACAAAGTACGTAATGGTCAAAAGAAATGATATACTCCAGGTAGTGATGACAATTTTTTTGCATAGTAATAATTAAAAGATACACCTATTGTATGTAGCCTCTGTTCTAAATTGGTATTAATAAATTTGTTCATATGAATTACTTATGAATGCTTCGTAACCTCATTTTACATATGGTATACTGGTCGACTCGTCTTGATGTCTATGGTGGAAGACATCAAGGTGTTTGGGGTTCATTCTTTTTTTGGTCATCTAGATCCACAAAAAAAAACTTTTAGGTAATTTTTAGGCCGTATTTTGTTTAGGAAATTGTAGTCTTACGATAAAGAGTAAGCCAATAGATAAGCAAAAGTTATCAGAGGGACTTGAAGATGTGCATGTCAGATCAACCAACCCCAAGGGTTCACCACCTAATGGAATACGAGGGGTCAACATTACTTCGAAAAAATGGTGATTGTTAATAGAGTCATTTTGCATGTTCTTCAATGCTATTTTAAATGTGCTGATCATGAATAAAATAATATTTTTGATATTTGATTATTTACTGGTGATCCTAGAGAGCCACTCCCAGAAGGTTAAAAAATGACAAATTTCAAACATAAGCATCTGGTGTATCATTTTAGACTATTTTAAGGTCAGTGATAATGAATACAATGTTATTTTTGATCCTTACTAGGGATCTGATACTCTATGGAAATATGTGTGAATGGCTGAAAAATGTCAAATTTCTATTGCAATTAAGAATGTGTAGACTAAACATTTAAATGGGAGCACACATTTTAATATTTCAGATATTTCAAGCAACTACTCTTGTTTATTATGTACTTATACCTTATCAAGTACATTTTTACATTTCTTATAAATTAGGGAGGATCAAATTAATTCATACATTTTTTTCTCATTGTGTCTTAAAACAGTTTTAAGTCTTGTAGTATAAAAGTATAAAAGTATAAAAGAGGGTGTGCACCACCTATATGGTTTATGTAATAGGCATGTTTTCTCCAAATGTCTGTTTTACTGCATTGGGGAACCACTTCTCTGAAGTGCAGATTTTCTGCTAACTGTCATTGCAATAATAAAAGTTCTGTGCAGTTATTTATATTGCACCATGGGTTGCCACAGTGATACAGTGGTTAGAGCAGGTGCTTCACATTTTCCTGAAAGTTGGACACTTCAGCTTCTGTTTGTATCAGTTTCTTGGTATTTTCGCACTACCAAAAGTTGTGTGTGTTAGGTTAACTGGAAACACTAAATTGGCCCACTGTAAAGGAGTTTTATTTTGTATTTTTGTTTGCAAGGAAAACTTACTGATGCCAAAAGAGGTAAGCACTGGGGATACTTGAAGAAACAAGAAAGTGTGGAAAATAGCCAAATTCGCCTTAAAGTGCCTGATGTGAAATTTAACGCTCCTGAAGCAAGTTGCCTGATGTTGTCTCTATCAATACAATTATTAACATAAAGTTCTAAAATCTGTTTAATCTAATTCTTCATTGTGGAGGGTCAGGGTTAATTCTGGCAACACCGGGCACAATGTAGGAAACTGCCTTGGACAGAATATTAGTCCAATTGTAGGGCGCACTTATGCAGCTGCACCAACATTTAGAGCGACCAGTTAACCTAACCAGCACATCTATACAGATGGAGGAAGAAATCCAGATTAGCAGAAGGCAAAAGAAATGCAGACAGAGGTAAACTTGCAGACTCACGTGCATAGTGACCAATCCAAGGATTTGAACCCAGGATGATGGGTCCATGAGATTATAGTGCTCCATACAGCTCACAACCATCATTACCGTCATCATTATCATTTTATTATTTCAAAAATAAATGTCTCAGCTTCAGTTGGTTTTCTGCTTCATTTTGCCAAAAAATTTCAGAGACTAAAAACTGAACTCAAGGTCTTTGTGTTAGCTTTCTACTTTCTTCAGAGACAAATTTACATCATCTGGAACAGCATGGCCACATTCCATGATTGGGAAATTGTATGATGTTCATTCACTCCAATGTTGAGGTCAGTGTTCACAGCCATGTTCAATATGACAGTGATGTTCTCCATCTCAATGATTTTTTTCAGGGAGGTGATTGTACCAATTATCCAGCACCTGCAGACCATATTCTTAAAGCACTGGCCAGCGTAGTTAGCTAGTTATCCACTTGTGCCAATGTATGAATTCCGGGTGCTCTGAGTATCCAGCAAACATAATAGCTAATATTGTCCTCTTGTTGTTGACAAAGCATTCACTTGCTCAGGGTTTACTGTTGGATTTTATTGGATGGCCTTAAGAACTTATGTCAAAGTCCTCCTGAGAAGGTAGTTTTATGACATAACTTTGTTTTAGGTTGAGCATCCCACAGAACCTCTTGGTGTTTTCTTGGAATGATCTGTTCTGGTAGTATTGATCAGACCATTCTTTGTAATTTCTCAGTCTCCATGGATTTGTATAGATATTTAACATAAGGGTCTTTGACAGTTCTGTCAAGTTTTTATTTTGATGTCTTATGATCTTATGTGCCTTTTGGTGCAATTCTTGACAGACAATTCCTTTACTTACCTCAACCAGAACTAAGATATATTTATAAAGTGTATAAAGTGACACAATTTAATTCTTAATCTGCATCTTCCATTTTGGCCCCTTGTAATATATAGGCCAATACAGTTCCCTATGCTTGATTTCAATGCATACTGTTGCTGTAGCTACGTTTATTGTTCAGTGCCCTATCACACACGTGCGAGTAGAAGGCAGCTAAAGGGCTTGAGTAATTGTAATTCTATGCCAGACCAGGGGGCGGTGGAGTGCGCTGACTGTCTCTCTCAGTTCCTTGCAGACCATTCTGGTTTCTGAAGACGTCACTTCCACTTCCGGCACCTCTGAAGATGTCACTTCCAGTTACGGCGCTTGTGATGACGCCACTTCTGGTTCCGGGACTGATGACATTACTTCCTCCACCGGCCTTTAAAGTCAGCATCTTACATCCACATATTCAGTTCTGTTTTGGACCCAGTCTTGTACACAAATAACTTAAATTTCTCCCTTTTGTAGCCAAGGCATATTATACGGGTTGCTGCCCCAAACTTTTATGATATCTGTTGGTCGTTTTTCTGACAGCCCTTAATTGTGGTTGCTCATATGGTGGTGTTTCCATTTATTGTTGTTGAGACCCTTTTTGGACTTCTTGACTGTTCAAGTCAATTTTAGACTTGGCTGTCACACAAAGATTTCTTTCAAAATAGTATGACCAAATGACTTCATGATACACTTCTTGCATTATGAAGTGTCTGCTCTTTGTTGTTGGAATGGGGTGTGCTGGTCTATCATTTGGGCTGCTTTGAGTACTCTAAATGCAGTGATTCATCTGAACTGCACAAGTTGCTAACTCAACTGTTAAGTTTTATAACCTTAATTTGTTCAGCAATCCATGGAAGGTCCTTTTTTGACCATGTGACAAGTTATGTGCTATGAATAAAATTTGCTGTGAGTGGATGGATGGATAATCATACTTTTGCTAAATGATGCCATATTTTGTCCTACCCATTGCTAAAGATCTGTCTGCCTTGGATAGCCCTACCTTTAGCTTCTGCTCCCAGTGGCAGAAATCTTTAGGTCCTCTAAGCATGCAAGCCTCCTCACAACAACACAGTGATGATACCATTAAGGAGATTATAATAATAATAATAATAATTATTATTATTTAGAAGATGAAGAATACTTCATAATTCTTTAAATTATTTTACTTTTTCCTCACTCTGTCTGACTTGAGAGAAACAGGTGCAGTGTTTGGATCATTTTGTTTTGTAGGTTTATATCTTTGTAAGATTTTTTTTTATTACTTAAGGGTTGAATTTAGAAAGACATGTTAATTTGATTAGAATGATAAAACTACCTTCATGCAGACATGCAGTGTTGATTAACTCGCTAAGAAGTACACCGTCAAAAATAGGGATCTAGGAGGATATCTGAGAGGATGCAGGTTTGTTATTGTTTTTTGCTTGTTAAGCGTTATTGCCACCAAAGTATTATCAGAGACTTTATGTTGTCCATATAATTTAATTGACTATTAAAGAAGAATTTTAAATCTTCTTATTACTATAGTATATCTCTTTTTGTGAAAACAAAATATTTCTTTCTTCCTTTTGAATTAAGTGTTATTGTCACTAGGAATACTGAATGCCCAAACATTAACTGTAGTTAATAATAATTTTATTTGTATTATTTTATTTATAACTAGCTGTCCCATGGCTAGCCCGGCTCCCAACTCCTGGTATCATGCTTCCTCTTCCCTTCGGCCAACAGCCTCTTTCTCGAATAAGCGCGAATATATCACTCTTGCAAGCAAACTATAATTCTTAGCACCATGAGAGAAGACGCAAAATGAACTGTAATCTTCAAGTAAATTTTATTTATTTATCTCTTGTTTGCTGCTAAGCGGATGTAAGATATGCCATGAGGCTGGTGCATGTCTCTCGGATTCATGCAAATAAATCAGTACTGCAAGTGATAGATGCATAGTGCAATGACAGAAGTTGCAAAATCAAATTGAATCTTTAAGCAAATTATAGAAAAAAACCTGATGTAAATCCATTAAGTAGTTTTCTTGTGAAAAGCGGACAGACAAACAGACGTTGGATTTTTTATATATAGAGACTTATTCAAAGTCTAATGTTTACTCATTTTGTGTAAATAAATATTTGGAGATCATATACAATTAATAATGCAGCTACATTGCTATAACTCTTTAATTCACTCGAAAAAGAACTAAAGGTGGTTAGCAAAAATTAAATCTGAATTAACTGAAAATAAAATGAAGATTGACAAAATGGGTGTTTTTTTCTTAGACATACAACTACTATAACTTGGTTAACTTGTACCTGAAATATAATGTCAACCAAATACTGTAAGTATAAAGCTTTTATGTAATACAAAAATGTTTTTGACTTTTCTACAAAAAAGTAAAGTCCCAAAATTCCAGTCCATTTGGAAATGACCTAAAGCATCATCTTTCTTTTAAATGAAGCTTCCTTACAATCCACCATTTTCACCAGTGGAAGAAAACCAAAGAAACAGGTGACAAAAATTTTAAAAATTATCTGTAATCATATCATAAATTAATACTCAAGTTTAATTTTCAAACATACAGTATAGTGATTAGAAGCTTTCAGTCATTCTATCTTTGGCAAGGAATACAACAATGTAAGATGGGGCACCATTCCACCATAGGGCATATTTGCACTTTTTCAGACTAGGCTACTTTTGAGTCACCAGATAACTGAGCACACATATTTTTAGGACATCCGAGACATGCTGGGAACTACTGGCCCAGTACAGTCTGTAAGAGAATGTGCTAATGTTGCACACATATCAACTTTTCCATTATTTGAATCCGGTTTCCTAAAACTCTGAGGCAGCACCACTAACAAATGTGCTACTGTTGTATTAAAGCTCTCAATATTATGTGGTTTATTTAACCAAATTTCAATGAAGGGATAATTATAGAATCAACACAAAGCAGCAAAGAAAAAAATTCAAACACTGTAGCTCCCTGGTCCTAATTACTGTACACAGACTGTGTTCCTTTCTGCCAGACTTCTTCATTTGTCACAGATCACCATTCCAAATCCTGAAGAGCATTGAGAGACTGCACCTGGACTATATGGGTCCTCACATGGTAGACCACCTGGACCCAATGCAGTTTGCCAATCAGACAAAGATTGGAGTGGAGGATACAATTATCTATCTGCTCCAGAAGGCTTACTCTGTCCTGAACACTGTGAGGATTGTGATTTTTGATTTCTCCTTCAATACCATCAATGGGCTAAACTCAAAGACACACAGGTGGATGAGCCTATGGACTGTCTGTTGGACAGACCACAGTTTAGGAGACTCTAGGACTGTATTTCTGATACAGATGTGAGCAACACTTGTGCACCACAAGGAGCAGTCCTGTCTCATTTTTTTCTTCACTCTGTATACCTTCAACTATAAATAAATTATGTCACTTGAAGAAATTTTAAGATGATTCTGTATTTATCAAGTGTATTGATAAAGTGGATGAGACAGAGTATAGAAATCAGGTGGAGAACTCTGTTTCTTATTGCAACGATAACTGTATCTTAACATCAGCAAAACCAATTATGAACTTTTTGCCGCACCAAAGAGCCTCTATGTTTGGTCACTATTCAATAAGTGCAGGTAGAGGTGATCCACTCCTACAAGTATTTGGGGGACCACATCAATGACAGATTGGCCTTGTCTCATAACACAGAGAAACTATATAAGAAAGGTCAGAGCAGGCTCTTTATCCTTAGGAAACTGCATTCCTTTAATGTGGGTAGTGACATCTATGTCTTCTACAGTTCTGTGATGGCTGGTGTGATTTTCTATGCTGTGGTGTACTGGGTTGCTAACTTCAAGAGAGGCTCACCAAATCAACCAGCTAATTAAAAGGACAAGCTAAGTTATAGAATGCACCCTGACACCTTGGAAGTTGTAACAAAGGAGAGGATTAAAACAAAACTGAGAGCCATTATGAACAATGTTGCACTTCTCTCTCTGAAACACTAGCACTGAGTACTTTCAGCCAACAAGTCATTCAGCAGAAGTGTGTCAAGAAACGCTACTGTGGGTCATTTGTACCAACAGCAATACCCCTGCATAATACCTCACTGGGAATGTGACAGCTAAGTCAAGTTTTCCATCCATCCATCCATTATCCAACCCGCTATAGCCTAACTACAGGGTCATGGGGGTCTGCTGGAACCAATCCCAGCCAACATAGGGCGCAAGGCAGGAAACAAACCCCGGGCAGGGCACCAGCAAGTCAAGTTTTCTTTCTTTTTAAACTTTCTTCCTTTTTAGTTATTCTGATGTGTATTCAGACCAGTTTGTGTGTGTAAAAACTAAAATTTTCCCCGGTGATAAAGTCTGTCTATCTATCTATAGACTTTTACTTCCAGGTTCAGTTCTTCTTAAAAGCCCTGGATGAGCTACATCACTGAGCCACTTCCTGCATAGCATATTATGACAGTCTTTGTTTAAAATCAGCATTTTTGGTCATATGTGTTAAAAAATATAAATGTTTCTTGACAAAAAAAATGCTCAAGACAAAACACTGAATTAGTACTAGATTAAGGAGGGGTACTTGTATCGCAGGGAAGTTGAAAAGAGAGCTTTTACAACACAGTAATGAGTAGCCAGAAAACAAAGAAGGGAGATATGAGTGCACTAAGCCCACTAGCTCAAAACGTAGCTTAGCAAGGCAGTCTGGATGGCAACCATAAGAGCTCAGAACAACACTATCAATCTGTGTGTGGCTATGCAGAATATAAAAAGAAGTACACCCTGCTGAGTCAAATCTCAGAAAACAGCAGACCTGTCAAATTTATAGAGTTCTGAATAGGGCTGACAGCATGAAATCAAGTAAATGGTAAATCTCAGTTCCGGCATGCCCTGTTTCTCTTAAGCCTGTGAATCAGATTAGGTATTTACAAAAGGAATGGCACATCATGCTGCTGTGACAGTGACTGAGTAAAGCTACTTTTTTTTAATTTTATTTTGCTTAACAAGTGTTCCGTGAACAAATTTCAGATGGTGGAAATTAAGAACGTTCACACATGCATTGTTTTCTGATTAGTCCTTGTTAGATTCTAGGCACTGTTTTGTTGTAAAAAATTGTCTGCCTATAGTTCATTATTTCCATGTCTGTCAATGTAGGTAAACAATATGAGACTTTAGACTCTGGTGTCTGATCTGTACAAAGGAAAGCAGTCTGTGTGCCAACAGACATTGAACTTTGAACTCATGTTGGACTTTGCATTCATCTGTTTTTAGAACAGAAAGAATGTCGAGATCTGAGAAGCATGGTGTCACTCAAGTTTATATGCACAGCCAAAGCGTTCTTTGAAACATGAACTTTGTATCGAGTTTAGCCACTTCAACAAAACCTTGATTATTGACAGTATTATAGTTTTTGATTTTCATGCTGATTTTTGCAGTAACCAGACAACAAAATACAATAAGAATTATTTTACCATTCATTCATCTTTAACATGTACATTTTATGTACGCCATAAGAACATTTCAGCCTTAACTTGAATAGCTTTTCACTTTAAGCTTCAAGAATGAGCTGCCTATGTGCTGATTCTCAATCATGTTTCAGATCAAATAGCAGTGGCATCAAATTACCTGGACCCTTTCCCAGGAACTGGGCACAAAGAAAAGATAATGCAATTGATACTGAGTTGTGTTTTAATATACAAGGAGTGAGCCTTATATCAGTTAAAGAAATTAATGTGCCTTAGTAGGAAATTCAAAAGAATTCTGCATACTGTGTAACAACTAAGTTAAACAACATGCAAAAAACTGGAGCAGCAGTTCAGAGCTAAAAGGTCTATCCATCTAAGTTAATAAAATCATAAAAACAATGACTAACTGTATAAAGCATCCATGCCACATAATGACCCTGACCTGCCAGATAAATAAACAAGTTTTATGTGTGTTGAGAAAAAAAAGCAGAATACATCACCTATTCATAACACCCTTCCTCTTTCCCAACCATTTTCCATCAGAGAGGACAGAAAAAGTTATTTTCTGAATACAATATTTAACAATTTTGTGAGATAACATTGTGCATACACATAGCTGCAGTTTTCTCCAAGATCTACGACATCTCTAGTCCTTGGAACCTTCCCAAAGTTTTTCAAAGAATCCACCGTTATTGTTGTGCCCACCTCCAACAAGGTTACCTACCTCTATAGCTATAGACCTATACTGATTTGATTTTTGCCAATAAAACCAATTACCAAAACAGCTGTTTTTCAAACCTACTTTTCATGTGGTTGGGAACTGAAGTCTAACTTGGTAGCATTCAGTACAAGGTGAGGAACCAACCGTGAATGAGATTTCATCCCATTGTAGGCAACATTCACTCACACACCCACACTCAAATATAAAGAGGTTTCAGTTATCCTTACAGGAAGGAAACAGTAGGCACAAAAGTAAACCCACCTATACTTAAGAAGACAGCGACCTGAATGGCATTCAAACTCATGTCCCATGTGAGGCAGCAGTACCACCGCATCTCCCTTTTTCCTCACTAAATACTTGAAGATCTCATTCTTGCTATTTAGCTTTTTGTGTCTTCCAGATATTACAGTTTCATGTGGTTGGGAACTGAAGTCTAACTTGGTAGCATTCAGTACAAGGTGAGGAACCAACCGTGAATGAGATTTCATCCCATTGTAGGCAACATTCACTCACACACCCACACTCTCTTATAAAGAGGTTTCAGTTATCCTTACAGGAAGGAAACAGTAGGCACAAAAGTAAACCCACCTATACTTAAGAAGACAGCGACCTGAATGGCATTCAAAATTAGGTCCCATGTGAGGCAGCAGTACCACCGCATCTCCCTTTTTCCTCACTAAATACTTGAAGGTCTCATTCTTGCTAATTAGCTTTTTGTATCTTCCAGATATTACAGTTGGAGTCGCCAAGTGGCATTACCCATACTATTCATAGGTTAAGTTAATCCCTTTCTATTATTTAACTATTAAATACTAACATTATCCGATCTACAGTATGTGTTAATAGATACTGGATTTCCAGTGAGTCATGCTGTTGTTATCTTTGGACTGTCCTTGACGTTTCCTCTCCCCTTCTTTTGCCCACAGGGAGTGGAGTCAGAGGAAGGGCAGAGTACAAAGCATTCTTGAAAAAGGTGAGAGCTGATGACTGCAGTATTTTAGATCGTACATGTACGTATGACTCTAGCAGCTTCTGGACAAAAAGTAAAGGTCAGATGTGAATCAATGAGTAAAGGTTAATAACAAAAAAGTATTCAAAGGTCAAAAAAATTAAGAAACTCTTGGATGTCTTGTTTTCAGGCTACTATACCTCACATTTTTGTTCTGATGCTCACTATATCATATAGAGCAGAACTGTCCTTAATTCTAGTTACTCTCGTACCATTTAAATATGTGCCTATGTATTGTCACTTCGTAAATCACTTTTTAGTTTTTTACACTAATAGCCACTTTATTGGGTACATCCAATCTGTGCTACAAAGGTACTGTTTGGTAATTTGTTTTTTTACCAATCAAACATGCTGTTTTAGCAGACCCAGAAACCATGAGGCTCTGTAACTCTGCAGTGCCACTCATGATTAGATATCGCTCTGTTAGATTAGTCTGCCTTCTGCAGCATTATGAACTAAACCTGGTGAATGCCTGACCATGTGGAAGTTTTGAAACCCTGTCTTTTTTCTTGAAGCAAGCATATTCAGCAGTTCATGTTTTCATAGTTGTAGACAAGTTGCTAATACAGAGATTATATCTTGGTTTTAAAATGGTCTTTACTTGCTACAACTGTAGTTGGCACTGCTTTTGTGTGGTCTATTTATTTTCCCCTCATTCATATGGGTTTTCCTCTGAAACTGGGCAGTCTGGTTTCCTCTTGAGTTACAAAGATATTTAGGTCAGGTTGATCAGTGACTCTAAATTGGCTCAATGTGTGTTTGTGAATGTTGATTGTGCCCTCCAGTGTACTGGCTGCTTGTCTAGGATTCATTCAGCCTAGATCTCTATTCTGTTGTTATTCCCATGTGTTAGGATGCTGGAGAGTCCCAAAGCATGTATGTCCCTAATAGTTCCAAAAATGCCCACTTTAGGGTGGAATACCATCAAACCCCAGATAGATATTAAGGGAAAATACAGGATCTTTATGAAAAATAAAAGATTTAGTCATCAAGAAGTGTTCTGTAACCAAAGCAATCAAAGCAAAAGACGATGCCTGTAACAAATGCAATCTGATAGCAGAGTCCCAATACAGTAATCTAATGGCAAAGTAAAAACAAACAACAAACAGCAGAATATCATAAATCCAGTATTCACAATAAACACTCCCCCAACTCCCTAGCATATTTGAAGGAACCATCAGGAACTTGTGGAAAATCCTCCAGAGGTTTGTGACAGTGATGGACAGGTAGGCCAGCATCTTGGGGAACCATCCACAAAACACAAGGCACATAATAAAAGCTTACACACAAAATCAAAAAGAAATAATAATGCAAATGATTAACAAAATTAACATTAACAAGTAATAATCAAACATGAACAAAACAGATATTTAACAAGAATTTGAACTTCAGCTAGGGGGAATCCTGGATGTAATATAATGCCCTGTATTGGACTGGGCACGTTCAGAAAACTGATGGATGGACTGACACTTCAGTCCAAGACACTACCACAATCAACCTTACCTACACCTATACAACAATGATTCAGAAATAATCAGAAGTGGCCTGAGAAGCAATGTGGGGTGCTGACAGCAATCTTCATCTGTATCACTTCTAAAATCATGGACATTGTCATTGAGTACAGGGGGAAAAGCTAAAATTCCCTTCATATCATTTAACACTATACAGTATATTGTCTGGTGGACTTATATCAGTGTTTCTCAACATTTACTGTCTCACAACCCTGTTTTACCTTTTTAAATTTATTGATAACTCACAAACAAGTATAAGAGCAATGGGGTTGTTCCTGTTGTTTAATCAAATGTGCAAGTGTAAGTGTGGAGTAGTATCCCACCCTGGTGAATCTAACACATGATTGTGGGGGGGGGGTCCCCATTTATGAAACATTGGCAGATACAAACAGGGGTAAATATCGCTCAATACTGTTTATCATTTTGGCGACTCATCAAGACACACTTGCAACCTACTCATGCAGCCAACAACGGCAACCCACAATCCACCAATGCCAGTTTACAACCCAAAAGTGGGTTGAGATCCAGTGGTTGAGAAACAGTGACTTAAATCATCATATCAATGAGGTAGAACCATTTTAGCAAGACTGCTTAACAGAGAGTTATAACCGCACATGTTGTAAAGCCTCCAAAATAGTGTAACAGACACAGTCCTTTATCTGCCAGAGAGGAAAAAGACAGAGGGAAGAAAACCCCTTAAATATCAGAAAAAAGGTTCACAGCAAAGGCAATCCCACCTACTGCATTATACACAAACTTCCCTACTATAAAAAGAACTGACAAGGCGGAGATCAAGAGATGGATTATAACCAAATAAGGTAGCAAAAGTCAATACCAGAAGAGCCGAAAATCAGATAACAAAACTAAAATGCCTAGAAAAGTCATAGTCATACACAGAATGTAAAGAATACTTATACTGTAAATCACTCAGAAGCACCAACACACTTACATTTACTATCAACAATCTTTGATGCTAAATGATCCAGTCTATAAAGAGTAACTTCCAGGACTACCCTCAAAACAAATAGGAGTTGTATCTTGTTGTCAGGACCAAAAAATGTCTGCACCCATAATCAAAAGAAAATGGTGTCATAGTAATGCACAAATCAATTAATTACAAGATATAGTAAATTCTAATAATTGCAAATGAATAAAACACACATTCAGAAATGATTCCTAATATTCAAAACCCCCCAAAAAACAAAGAAGAGTTCCAGAAAAAAATTATATTAAGCACATAATACATTTTTAAACTTGTTGACTGTGTAACAATCCTTATGTTGGTAAAAATCTTTTAAACGCAATGTCCTTTTAAACATACTAATAAACTCATTTCTGAACCCCGTCCCATCTGCACCATTAGACTTTCCAGCTTCTCCCCACTAATAGAAGCTCCAGACATTATTTCACAAAAAGAATGTCATTTCAAAAACAAGTTCTTCCACACTGCTATACGGATGGTGAATTCTGATTACTAACTCTTCTATAAATTCATACAGTTTTTGAAGTTTATTGGGAGTAATGACTTATTTGCACTTAACCCTTTAGATTACTTCTAATCTTGGGACAAGTATTAGTTAGATTAGCTTTTAAACCTAATCAAATATGATTACAAAAATTGTGAACCTATACTGAAAATAAGTGAAGCTGAAGAATCATGCAAACAAACAATTTAATAAATTAATTTTCTACACCTTTAGTTTAATGAGGTTTAATTTTTTAAAAATCAGTTCATTAAGCAACAAGCTTTCTGGAGTCTTGCTGTCTTTCGATGTACAAAAAACTATTAACAGAGTTAAATGGAGCTACTTATTCACAGAATTACAAAAAAATTGGATTTGGATCCAATATATCTACAGGAAATGTTACATTATATTTCTGTCCAGAATTTATAGTTCCTGTAAATGATATACAAACATATCTTTTTTCTTTAATGTAGGACCAGACTGGGGTGCCCTTTATCACTAATTTATTTACCATTACTATTAAATCTCTTCTGCCTAATTGTTGTAAATACGTACAAGATTATGAAAATTAATAGGGAAGGACTTGAATAAAAAGTATCTAGTTATGCAGTGGTTCATATCACTGATCCATATTTATTCCTTCCATATGTACTGTACTGAATATGTCGCAGTTCAGGGTTTAAGATCAATTTATATAAAACCATATAATTTCCTAAGATTAGCATTGTGTGCATCTTATATTTGATCTGCTTTCTTTTACCGTCTCACAGTACTTAACATACCTAGGAATCATAATTATACAACAATTTAATTGCATATTAAATGCAGATGGAATTGGTGAAAATATCTTATCAAGTGGCAAGATGTTCATCGCAAATTAATTATGAGAATTAATACTGTTAAAATGAATATTCTGTCAGAATATGTACTGTACATATTTTTAAATTCTCTCTAATATATTAAATCTTCATTTAAAAAATTAATACATTTGAAGCTTCATTGAACTGGAATACAAAAGGGCATTGATGACAAAGTCTTGTCACATAATGTTCTTAACAGCTTCATCAAGGTCAGGGTCATGATTAGGATCACTGGCTGGAGCCTATCCCAGTGAACATAGGGCACAAGCCAAGAAAAAACCCTTTACAGGGCGCAAGACCTTCACAGCAGATAAAACAGTAAAATTGAAAAAAATCGAAAGTAGACCAGAGCGCATGGTGCAATCTAAATTTCAGTATGACTACTGGGAAGTGGATATACAATAAGTCCCCTAGATGCGAACCTTCAAGTTATGATCTTTCAAAGATGCAAACATGCATGTCCAATAAATGAAAATATTATTTAAATAAGTGAAAAATTGAAAACTGTACCGTAACTTCAAATTTCAAGACAGCGCGTAAGTTAGTTTGCGTGTCTACTGCTAGGCGAAGAACAAAACCCACACTCTTATTGCTTACATTCTTAGTCACATGAGTGTATCCTCTACAAGTGGTTGCACTTTTGGCTGTCTCTCTGTTTAGGCTGAGTCAACACGCTTTATTTCAAGCCCAAGATGTCCACAATTAAGTGCAAAAAGCAGTGATGATGTACTGCTAAGAAGCGGCAGGCAATAACGATGGAAACATAAGTGAAAATAATTGAGAGAGTAGAGCGAGGCGAAAAGATGTTCGACGTCGCTCGTTTGTATTACTTTAACCATCCAACCATCGGCACAATTCTAAAGGACAAGAAGAAGATCGTGGAACTTATTTTTGCTACATATGCCAGCTTGCTAGCTGTAAGCGAGTTTACCGTGATCAGCTAACTGATAACATGAAAACAAAAATGAAATTGGCTATTTTGTTGTTAAAATGCACTCAGAATCAATGCATAAATACTGTACATTAATAATATGTGGGTCACAGACTTGCACAGGAGAGAAAAAGGTGAGTCCAGATTTCTAAAAAAATATCAGTTTTATTGTCATCTCAAAGTTATCCAAATGGGAGCTGTCTCTTCAGCACTCACAGGAACCCTAGCATGCATGCAGTGATTCTGTCATCATCCTGAAGTTGCTCCCTTCTCACATTAAAAGAGTAGACAGACTTCACGCTCAAGTGATAAAACAGCAAGTGAGCACAAGGTCAAATGTTCCCCACATCAACGAGCCTGCGAACTTGTAGTTACACCAGTGTCAGACAAGCAACCCCTGTCTGCATTAACTGAGTTCCAGAGTGGGGTTGGGGGATTGTCAGGGTCTCAAAAATCTCACAGTAAAAATATTAACTTTTAAAAGCTATTTGTACTGTATGTACAGTTCAAAATAACATGTTTTCGAAAAGAGCTGAGGAGAGAGAGGTATGCTAGATCTGCATATGCAGGCTCGTTTGCAGTAAGTGAGTCTACTGTACTGAGATCAGCTGATGGAAAACAATGGAAATAAACAATAACTTTTAGTTGTTTGTTGTTAAAATGCACTATAAATCTAGAACAAAAAATACAAATAGTTGCACATGTACATGTTTTCCCTAGAAGTTGAGGTTTGGATGTTGCATTGTGTTCGTTGGGTGCCTAGGCTAACTTTGCTGGACTTACAAACAAATTGGACTTGTGAAGACACTCTCGGAACGGAACCCGTTCATATGTAGGGGACTTATTGTATAGTATTTGATATACTACACTAGACTATACTAGACCAAACTAAAGGAAGAATCAGAATGAAATTAACTTCTACTGGTTTGGTTGGCCATGGAGTGAAAATCCAAACTTAACCTTTTCTTTAGACTTTTCCCTATGAGCCAGTTATCATTTAGTGTGGCCTACTAAGTAAAAATCCAGTAATTAACCACTCACATAGAATATGATGCCAGTGTAGAAGACTTAAAAGCAGGGACGTTACTGTCAGTTGCATTCTTAAATGACAACAATATAATTACATTATCTCTAAATATTTAATATATACAATATTTCAGTATTGAGTCTTTTGGAGATGTGTATGATGTCAATATACCCGCATCCTTCGGACAACTGTGCCACAGCTCTAGCCTTTTTTTGTGAAAAAAAATTCTTTTGTTATTGAAAGACTTCACTAGCAGAAACCTGTCAGACATTCATAGTTTCCTTACTACCTTCCTCAGAAAGTATACTTTAAATATGCAATAAAGATGTTGATTGTATCTCCAAGTGGAAATTGATATAATCTGAGTTAAAGCTGGTATTGCATCTTTTACTAATTTGTAATTAATAAATTGTAATAAAATGTTCAAAATCATACATTTTAAATTAAAACTTTATTCATTATAACCAATATACACAAAGTGGCCATTTTATCAGGTACCTTGGTACATTAAGGTAAATGATCTTCTTTTCTACAAAGCCAATTATGCACCAGTAAACTTAATATAATTTTTGTATTAATATGTACGGCATGCAGACATGGACATGAACACATGTGAAAAAATGTCTCCTGGTCTGATGAATTACATTTGCTCTCATGACTTGTAGATGATACAGTAGGCCAGAATGTAGCACACGCAGCATGAATCTATAGATCCATAATGACTCCTGTCAACAGTACTGGCTACTGGTAGTAATGTAATGGTGTGGTGTTCTCTTGTCACACATTCAGCATATTAATAACAATTAAGGATTGTTTGATGCTGATAACTCTCCCACTATTCTGTTTCTCTTCTTGGTATCTGGATGTGGCACTTGGTGCCACTTCACTGCTGCAAGGATGCTCTACTGAATATGTAAAGATCATCTCCAATAAAAAAAGTGGTAGAATCATTGAATGGAAAGATTCTCTCATCAAATTGGGCGGCCAGCACAGACTCCACTTTAGAAAACCATGGAGCAGGTGGCAGAGGTCTCCAGGACTTTGATTTTGTTTATGACTTTCTCCTGTACAATTTTAATCTCCACCATTGTCAATTGGTTGTAGTTCAGCAATTAATTAATGAACAAATATTATTGGTTGCAATTTCCTGTATATTTAATAAGTTACTACCTTGTTCTCTGTGTGTTTTAACAAATCTGCATTTACGGTAGAGTGGGGTAAATAATTATTTGACCCCCTACTAAATTTGTAAGTTTGCTCACTCACAAAGAAATGAACAATCTGTAATTTTATAGTAGTTTTATTTTAATGGAGAGAGACAGAATAGCAACCAAAAATCCAGAAAAAACACATCACATAAAAGTTATAAATTGATTTGCATGTTATTATAGTGAAATAAGTATTTGATTCCCTACAACCCCGCCAGAATTCTGGCTCCAATAGATTAGCTGTGTGCCCATGTGGCACACAAATTACAATCAATCAATTAATCAATCAATCAATTACAGATATTCCTGATCTCAACTCATTATGTGTATAAAGCACACCTGTCCACAGAATCAATTTCTTCCATTCCAACCTCTCCACCACCATGGGAAAGACGAAAGAGCTGTCAAAGAACATCAGGGACAACATTGTAGACCTGCCCAAGGCTGGAATGGGCTACAAGACCATCAGCAAGAATCTTGGTGAGAAGGTGTCTACTGTTGGTGCAATTATTTGGAAATGGAAGAAATATAAAATGACCATCAATCATCCTCAGGCTAGAGCTCCATGCAAGATCTTGTCTCATGAGAGAAAGGTGAGGGATCACCCCAATACTACCCTGGAGGTGCTTGTTAATGATATGAAGGCATTTGGGACCACAGTCACCAAGAACACCATTGGTAACAACCTACGCCATAATGGATTGAAATCTTGCAGAGCCCGCAAAGTCCCCCTGCTCAAGAAGGCACATATACAGGCCCGTCTTAAGTTTGCCAGTGAACATCTAAATGATTCAGAGAAGGCCTGGAAGAAAATACTGTGGTGAGATGAAACTAAAATCGAGATCTTTGGCATCAACTTGACCTGCCGTGTTTGGAGGAAGAGAAATGCTGAGAATGACCCAAAGAATAACATTCCCACAGTCAAGCATGGAGGTGGAAACATTATGCTTTGGAGCTGTTTTTCTGCTAAGGGTACAGAACAACTTCACCACATTCAGGGGCCAACGGATGGGACCATATACCGTAAAAACCCTCAGCCAGAACACTGAACATGGGTCATGGATGGGCCTTCCAGCATGACAATGACCTAAAACATACGGCCAAAGCCCTGTTCAGGTCTACAATCTTGTCCCTGACTTCCTTTGACAGCTATTTGGTCTTGCCCATGGTGGTGGAGTGGTTGGAATTTATGAAATTGACACAACCAATCTGTGGGAGCCACAATTCTGGCTGGGTTGTATGGGATCAAATACTTATTTCACTCAATGACATGCAAATCAATTTATAAGTTTTATGTAATGTGTTTTTTCTGGATTTTTGGTGGACATTCTGTCTCATTTCATTAAAATGAAACTACCTTAAAAATTAGAGACTGTTCATTTTTGGTAAGTGAGCAAACTTACAAATTCAGTAGGGGATTAAATACTTATTTCCTCCACCTGTCTATGTGTACCTGTACTAATTACTAAGTACAGAACTCTTTAGTTTATAGTAGTCTTACTCAGTGAAGTACAAGAAACAAGTTGTATAAATTGTAAGTGATTGGTCCCTTTATGGCATCACTGTACCCTTTTTCAAATGGATACTTGTAGAAGCATAATGTATGACATTGCAAAAAAGTTATTTTCTCAAGTTGGTTTCATAACATGACAGAAATTTTAATTTATACCAATGACCTGCACAGTCACCAGGTCTTGATCAAATAAATCACCTTTGGGTTTAAGGGGAAAATTGAATGGTGAAGGTGTGATGGAAAAACTGGAACAGCAGAAGGCTACCATGAGTCTGCATAGGACAAAATCCTCAAGGAAAGATTCTACCTTCTTGTTAAATCCATGCCTCAAAGAATTCAAGTTATTCTGGAGGCAAAGAGATATGAGATTGGTGTACCTGATATCATGGCCACTAAAGATTGTTGCTTTACTGTTCTGCCAGAATGGAAAAAGGTAAGGACAAAGGAAGAGGCCAAGAAATAAAGAGGGAACAATCATTGTCAAAAAAAAACCTATTGCAATTGTTACCAAAAATTCAAATTGCAAAAAGATTAAAACTCAATAGGCAACCTGAGTTCTTAGTCAAAACACATGGAAAGGCTTGACTCCTTGAAATGAGTTTGATACAAACTAATTGTACAAAAAGTTTTTCCACAATCTTCAAAAACTTGTATGCCATACAGTGAGAGTGCTGCCACGTCCCACCATTATTAAGAAATTATAAGTGATCAACAGTACAGATTCCACTACACAAAAAAGTGGCCAACAAGTAATTCACAATGTTGGTGTTAAAATAGCAAATTATAGTAATAAAAAATAACATTCAAAATAAAAAATTAATAATGTGAATCCAAAACCCCTAAATCATACCAATTACCTCATTAAGGAGGTACACTGGCTAAAATGTAACTTGATGACTTAATCTGGTGTAGGTAAAAGCTGCAATAATCCACACTGCACATCTGGGACTATAGAAAGTCTTTTCTTAAACACTGACTCAGGTTGCTCATAATTTCCTAGCACCAAGAATGAAAACGTGACTTGCTTTCAAATTTTAATCAACCTGACATAATAAAACTAAATCAGTTAAAGTGCTGTGAATTGTAGTATGTTTCCATCTTGCTTAATTTTAATGCATTATTTTTCATTATTATTATTTTTTCAATACATTTCACCACCACATTGTGAGTTCTTTTTCAGTTTATGCCGCCATTTTGCGGCATTTTCTCATGGCCATATTGTGTATTCGTGATCAAGTGTTTGCTATATAAGGTTTGCAATACATCTTAGCTTTAAGACCTTTTCAAAATGACACCCTGTAAGTGTGTTTGAGGCCAGTTTGGTTAAGGAAAATTCACAATGTGATTTGTCTGGATCCTAAATTTTTTTCCACAGCATTTTCTTAAACTTTGTCTCTTTCTTATCCCATTTGCTGACTTAGTATGTTTTTCTGGCTTCTATCCACTGCTCATTTTTTGACTTCATAATGCTTTTTTTCTTCCTCCCAACCTTTTTCTCTCATAAAGAACAATTTTTAAGTTTGTCTATAGTATAAAAAATAACACTCAGTTAGCCCAACTTCAATCAGTTGTGGACGCTAGAGGCACAGTTGCCCCACTAAACCCACCAGACAGACGTCCAAGACATACTTGTAAAAAGCACCACGAAGACTTTTAATTATTTTCTCCAAATATAGTGCACAAAGCACCGCACGCTCCACAATTCTCAAATCAATAATAATAATAAGAATAAACAATAATCAATATTCACAATCCTCCGCTCCACCCAACAGCTCTGTCACTCTACCACTCAACTCCGGCTCCCTTTGCTGGGTTTCCCAAAGTCTTTTAATGGTCCATGACCCAGAAGTGTTCCTTCTCTGGGTCAAATGCCACATCATCCTTCCTCAAGTAGCCCAGAAGTACTGCAGGCTTCCATCCTCATGACTCCAAAGTACTTCCGGGTTGATGTAACTGTAGTAGTCCCCAGGTTCTTGGTGAACTCCCCCTGGCGGCACCCACGGCACCCAACAGGGCTGAAGAAACGAACTCCACGTCCCAGGATGCTTTGAGGGAATCCGGGGAATCGTTGCCGTCCAGGGGAGCTGCCACCTAGCATCCCGGGGGATGCAGTGCTCTGAAAAGGCTGCCTTCCTCCACTCTTTTCTTTCAGGGATGTCCCAGCCAGACTGAACCTCCTGCTGTCCACCACACAGTCTTTTTATTATTTGTTGATAGGAAATACTTAGTTTATCAAGCATATAAGATAATTCTTTTTTTGCCAATTTTGAGCAGCTGAGGCAAGTTTTTAAGAGGTCAAAGTGCATGCACTATTTTAAATTTTCATCTAGTCAAGAAAATGCTTTTATGATACAGTATACACTCACCTAAAGGATTATTAGGAACACCTGTTCAATTTCTCATTAATGCAATTATCTAATCAACCAATCACATGGCAGTTGCTTCAATGCATTTAGGGGTGTGGTCCTGGTTAAGACAATCTCCTGAACTCCAAACTGAATGTCAGAATGGGAAAGAAAGGTGATTTAAGCAATTTTGAGCGTGGCATGGTTGTTGGTGCCAGACGGGCCGGTCTGAGTATTTCACAATCTGCTCAGTTACTGGGATTTTCACGCACAACCATTTCTAGGATTTACAAAGAATGGTGTGAAAAAGGAAAAACATCCAGTATCCGGCAGTCCTGTGGGCGAAAATGCCTTGTTGATGCTAGAGGTCAGAGGAGAATGTGCCGACTGATTCAAGCTGATAGAAGAGCAACTTTGACTGAAATAACCACTCGTTAAAACCGAAGTATGCAGCAAAGCATTTGTGAAGCCACAACACGCATAACCTTGAGGCGGATGGGCTACAACAGCAGAAGACCCCACCGGGTACCACTCATTTCCACTACAAATAGGAAAAAGAGGCTACAATTTGCACAAGCTCACCAAAATTGGACAGCTGAAGACTGGAAAAATGTTGCCTGGTCTGATGAGTCTCGATTTCTGTTGAGACATTCAAATGGTAGAGTCAGAATTTGGCGTAAACAGAATGAGAACATGGATCCATCATGCCTTGTTACCACTGTGCAGGCTGGTGGTGGTGGTGTAATGGTGTGGGGGATGTTTTCTTGGCACACTTTAGGCCCCTTAGTGCCAATTGGGCATCGTTTAAATGCCACGGGCTACCTGAGCATTGTTTCTGACCATGTCCATCCCTTCATGACCACCATGTACCCATCCTCTGATGGCTACTTCCAGCAGGATAATGCACCATGTCACAAAGCTCGAATCATTTCAAATTGGTTTCTTGAACATGACAATGAGTTCACTGTACTAAAATGGCCCCCACAGTCACCAGATCTCAACCCAATAGAGCATCTTTGGGATGTGGTGGAACGGGAGCTTCGCGCCTTGGATGTGCATCACATAAATCTCCATCAACTGCAAGATGCTATCCTATCAATATGGGCCAACATTTCTAAAGAATGCTTTCAGCACCTTGTTGAATCAATGCCACGTAGAATTAAGGCAGTTCTGAAGGCGAAAGGGGGTCAAACACCGTATTAGTATGGTGTTCCTAATAATCCTTTAGGTGAGTGTATCTCTGACACCACTGTCAGATGTTTTGTTTTTCTTTTAAGAATTGCAAGAAGCAATTTTGCTGTCTTAATACAAAATGAGGTTTAAATAACACCTTTAATTGATCAGATGCTTCCAGGGAGATTAATGTAGGTTCACATTTTAACTTGACTTCTTAATGAGAGCAATAATTAGAGAAACAAGTGAGTTAAACTTTTTTTTATGAAATGTCAGTAATATTGTAGTAGCTTAACAACCCTCTAAATTGGTTTAACTGACAATAGAAATGGAGAGTTGAATGCTGCATCAACCTTTACTCAGCCCACATTTAATCACTTAATACCAATGTAATACCCAATGAGTAAACCCAAAGATTGCTGAAATTCACACTTTTCATGCAAATTGCTTAGATTTAATAATGTTCAGTATAACTGAGTGAAAATATCAAATATGTCATCTGTCAAAATATGAATGCTTGAATAGTTTTGAAAAACATAGTTTTCCATAGGTTGTGAGTAAATATTCAAAGTACCACAACGAAACATGAAAAGTACATTTCCATTTACCCCCTAATTGATATATAGTAAATCCTCACCTTTTGCAAATACTGCTCCAGCAGATTAGCTTATCTGCTACTATAAAAGTGTAACCCATTTTGTTCATCTATGGTTTACTTGCGCCTATTCTTAGCTATGTGTAACAGAAACAAAAATCAGAAAGGCCTATAGTGCAGTAACAAAGTATAAGACTAAGCAATAACAGGTCTGGGGCTACACTAAATGGATTGACATGTGTTTACCTGGTGCCAAGAGGTGTGGGTAAGCCATTGAACCCCCATCCATGATGGGTACTAGGATTCGATTGCATAACTGAATTCCCAATGTGTGTGGGTCATAAGTTCGCTATAATTAAATCTTTGATCATTGTGCTGTACTAACCATTCATTGCTAATACTGATTGGATTGTTTAGTGAAGTCCTCAGATCAGACCTTCTTCAGTCACTTGTGGCCTCTGGCAGAGTGCCTAGAAGTTGCTCAGATTTAACGATAGAGTAAGTAAAATCTGCAGCAAGATTTTTACTGAACACCATGGAATCACAGACTAGGTTCAAAAAGGTGTTATCAAAGAATTTAAGAAGTGCTAGAGATGTGGAATACAGTCAAGTTTTATTCTGCATACAATTTAATGAATTTTATTTTGAATGCAATATCATAATCTTATAATGCTAAACTTACTAAAAAGAGTTATAATGACAAAATATTAAGAGAGAGAGAGAGAAGTTAGGAGCATGCACTGATACAGCACATTTCCGTACCCACCACATGACAAACCACCTCAGGATCCCAGATTAGGATCCGAATGCCGCCATGCAACGGGTGACACCTCAGCACCACACTAGTTCAGACGGAATGGAACAGTGTGAGGTTTTTTATGGTGGCTGGAGTACTGATTCTGCCATCAACCCCCAGGTCACTTTTGGCATTGTCACACACGTGCGAATAGGAGGCAGCTGAAGGGCTTAAAGAATACTATTAACACGTCCACCCTGGGGGCGGCAGGGTGCACTGACTCTTTTTCTAAGTCTCCTGCAGACCTTTCCCGGGAAATCCCACCAGCAGCCAGTGCCTCAGCTGAGAGCACATCACTTCCTGTCCCGGGTGACATCACTTCTGGTCGTGCCCCAAACCTTTCTCATGTCTGGAGTCTCGTTTTGTCACAGCGTTTACATGATTCGAACCAGAAACCTTCCGATTGCCATTGCAGATCCCTAGCCTCAGAGCCACCACTCTGCCCACAAGATATTATACTATAAGAATTATACTCCCAGCAAAAAACATTCGGGGTAAAAAAGGCAAATGTGCACAAAGGAACAGCCAACACTTGGTGTTCCTAAGTGCAAGACTCTTGTCATTAGTGATTCATTCTTTCCAAACTGTTTTCACTGAGTCATATGAATCGATTCACGGAACACAAGTAAATTGGTTCAGCTAAGCACAGCTCTAGTGCTTGGACTCATGCGTAATGTCTTTAAATATATATCCACAAAAGGAAAAAAAGCTAAAGTGCATGTGCAAGTACTGCACATTTTTATATTAACTGTATTGCAGTAATTGGGTTTTTGTCCTATTTATTTTAAAGAGGCTTCAATATATAAACAATACAAAATATGAACATGTTTTATATCTCTAAACAAATGATATTACAAATTATTATTCTAATGTATAACAAATATCAAATTTACATTGCTCATACACACCCTAGCCAGATGATTTACTGACTGCACTAGGCAGATCCTGTTCAGTGATTAGTTCAAGTTTGAACTGAAACATTAGCCAAGAATGAATCACACAATTCTCATTCAGTTCTTGAAATTAATCATTACCTGTGAATAAACTGCATGATACTCTTGCTCACTGATCCTTCTAAGATTACTATGAATTGGTAGCCATGGATGAGTAACACAAGTCTCATTCCCCAGATGTCAAAAAGTACAAAGGGAGATATTGCACAGTTCCTCATTTTGAAACATGGGTTGCCCTCTTATGTGTGTCATATAACCATGGCACCTATACATAGTTACGATTTTTCTCAGAACTTGACACCCCACCAAATGCTTGGAAGCAGGCCTATTGTTGAATCAAATACTGTAAATTGAAGTAATCAAATCATTTCAGCAGGTAGATCAAAAGAATTGAATCAGAAAAGTCAGTAAAGTGACTCATAATGCACAACACTATCTGCCACTCCACCAAAACACCACTCTCCCTCCCTACAAAACAAATTTCTTCATTCAGCTACTCATGAAAGCACCTTACCAAGCAAAGGGGGCATTATGTTACGTTACTTGCTACCTAAAATAGTGTTACTGATTGGCTACTTTCAGTGTCATCTTGCTTCCAAGGGAGATTGGAAAATCTTCCAGACAGAAAGTAAACAGCTTTCTTTGTCAATTTATCAAATTTTGCTGGACCAAAAAAAAAAAAAAAAAACACACCATAATTTTAAGTTTTCCTGTGGATTAAATTTCACATCAATTTTGCAATCTTACCACTAAATGAAATTTTATGTGGTAACTATGGGGTTTAAAAGTGAAAACAATGAAGTCAAATGAATATTTACATAAATTCTATCAAGCATAATTTTTTAATACATTTACTTCTAGTCAGCTTATAAATATTCCATAGGCAGCAGATCAGCGGTACAATCAAAGTCTTTTAGCTAAAAACATAGCAGAAATTAAAGTAAGGTTGAGATGATAATGTCACTGAGCAAATAAAAGCTTCAAATTTGACCACAATTAGTCAAGTCTCAAAGCACAATTTAGTTTTTCTGCTTTATCTGAGTCTACAGCAAGGCTGGGTTTTTTGAGCCAGGGATAACCAAAGATTGCTTTGTGTACTGGTGATTCCGAGGTCGTGAAATAATTTTCTTTGTAAATAAATACCCCCATGCTCAACTTAAGGAATGTTAAAAGAATGTTAATACAAAGTGTATGTATCCTTGACTAATTGCCCACCAAATTCCCCATTCATTTCATAAATTCTTTCGTTTAATTTGCTTGGGATGACCTTGAAATAGAGCTTTTTTACAAAAGTGAACTATAAACGTTTTCAGATGCGTCTAAGATTAATTACATAGTAAATGATTTTTAAATTTTTGGAACTGAAAACATTTGTTGTTCTAAACCAACAGTAATTTAAACGGTGGTGACAGTAATCATGTGACTCTCAAATAAAACTTATTTTATTGTATCCAAATCCTTCTCTTTGAATGTACTGTAATGCTTGACTAATGACATCATCTAAAGTAACTCTTGCGTGTTCTCAGCTTGTAAAGTTTCTAAAAACGTATTGCCAAATACAACAGCTAGTGTGCTCTCTTCCCTCCCCCAGGCTGTGCAAACAAATTTTGAACTCTTTTCTGTATTTCCTCTACAAATAAAGTTATTATAACTCACTCACTAGCAAATAAACTTAGTGGTGGATCAAACATTAACCTAAGTTGATCTGAAAAGTCTGTTTATGTGTTGTTGTCTCTCAAGTATCAATAGAAAGATATATCAAAAAGCGATTTCTTAATAGTTGACAGTGGGGTTGAAGTTGGTTAAGCTTTCTTTTGTTTTACTGTAATTCATTAACTAAATTGAAAAGCAAGACTCTGAAGAAGTGAGGCAACAATTGTAACTATTGTACCACCATGCCACCCTTTAGCGATATTTGCTTAATTCTTCTCCTACGTAATGTTCATAAACATTGGTGGGAATCGAATTCAGAATGATGCTGTATTGCATTCAGCTGTCTCTGTAAATTCTACTGCAAGAAATAAATTCAAAATGAACTAAATTTGGACATAATTGCGGTAAAGCTAAGGAGCTTAATTTCTTTCAAAGATATAAGGGGATGAGGTTAAACATGTTTTGTGACCATAAGTGTAAGGTTTAATTCTGGGGAAGACCCACAGAATGGTTGTCCTTGTTTAGAACCGCATTAATGTATGGCTACATGCTTGTTGCATATGTAATTGTCTGTGTGCATAACTGATAATTTAATTAAATAACACATTTAAGCAGACAGTACTTACTTATGCACAATATTTTTAGTAAACATTGCCCTCGTTGGAGATTAGTTTTCATCGCTTTCCTGTATCAAGCAGTTTTTATTAAGCTCCTAATTGCTCTAGAAGAATTAAAATATACTGGTGATGATAAACACCAAAAAGTGTTAAAAGATGGAGGAAATGGCACACATGCTTGCACGCTGACATGTAGTGTGAAAACGAATGTAGTAGTACAGTTGTAAACACATGTCTGCATCAACCTTTGAATCTGTATTCTGCATATGGGTTGTCAAAATTGGAGTTTCTGGTGTGTGTTTTTCACTATCTACTTATTCACTGCATTTGCTTCCTCATGTTATGTAGCTTTATGCTATATGCTACCTGGTAATATACAGTACAAGATTCAACGTTGTGCACTCTTTAGTGCCATTTGTGAGCCGTACATAGATATAATGTTAGTTATTCAAGAATTAGTATATGATGTCTGGAAACTGGATGTATTTTGGAATAAGGGAACAGCTTTCCATCTGAGCCAAGAAGGAAATTCTTAAGCCAGGTGAACACAAAACATAGAAAAGTACAGTCTGCACCACAACTGATTTTATATTCCTGTGTTTTTGTCCAAAAGGATGACCTAAACTGACTTATAAGATCAATATACACTACGTTTTTTTTACAATTATAGTAGGAGTGAGTTAAGTTACCTGCTCATGGGTAACACAAAGAGTCAGAAACAGAAGCTGAACCGACAGCCCATTACTGTAGCCACAATGCCACACTCCGTGCTTAATCAACTGTGAACATTGTGTTAAGTGTTCTTAGATATTCGGTCAACACATAGTTGAATATATTAATATCACTTGATATTCTGGGTGCTCTTAACCCCTATGCCTGAGCTTCCATCTGAGTTTTTAGTTGAATGAGGAAGACGTGTTTATATTAAATATAGGAAAAAGTGAAATCTCAGTCAATGCCTAGAATGAAAAAAATTGAAACCTGTTTATCAAGCTTGATTAACTGTCTATACCTAAAAAGCAAGCAAAATCATTTTAGCATTATTTTGATTCAGGGTCAAACTGCACACCCTAAATTCTAACAAGAATGACAGCTGCATTTTTTTCCTTCCTTTCTATCACTGCAAGAATTTGGCGCATGCTTTTGTCTTTAGTCGACTAGATTATTGTAATGCACTCTTAACAGGGTTAATAAAGAACGACATAAGTAGGCTGCAGTTTGTTTAAAATGCAGCAGCCAGATTTTGACTAGAAAGTGAAAATCTGAGCACATCACATCAGTTTTAGTTTCACTCCACTGGCTCTCTCTATCCATTAAGACTGAATATATGATCATTTAAATGTTTTACACAGCTCTTTATAATGCTGCTCCTTTGTAAATTTCTGAATGAATGAACATGTACATTCCTTACTGATATTTCAGATCATGACAGGATGACCTCTCCAACGCAGCTAAAATGAAGTAAAACAAAATGGAAAAGTCGGATATTATTTTCAAGAAGACATTTTATTATTAGTGATATGTCAGGCAAACACTGAAGACAACTTAAAAAATTGTAATATTGTTCAGTTCTGAATTGATCTAATTAAAAGACAATAAAAGCTTTCATTTAGAGTAGGATATATTTATTAGTGCTCATAAAATAGATTTTCATATCACATGCTCTTCACTCAGTGTAAAATAAGCATAGAGAGAGTTGAAAAGATTTAAGGTTCCAGATGGGATAATCGCTGTTTATTATTAGGATTGTTGGGAGTTAGAGAAGGTGTAAAAGCACACAACATGGAAGCAACCTGATTAGAAGACAATAAGAGTAGGAGATGGTGGTCATTTTCTAGGAATAACAAGTTGGTATAACTGTTTGGGCAGGGTCAAGTCAAATAAATGTATTCATCCAGATAAGCAGCTTATGGACTATGGAGGAAACATAAGATACTATTGTTTTTTCCTAGACCTGCTACCTATGGCCCCTTTAATTTAGGCCTTGTAAATTTAGCCAAATGAATGCTTTCCCCTAAAAAGTCTGATAATTCATGTAATTTACTGTTGTCAATTTCATCTTGGTATTCTTTCATTTCCAACTGGGGCCAATATCACCATCTGAAATAAGAAATCAAGGTGGCTGAGGAACACTGCCACCAACACTGATAAATGCAGACTAAGACCACGATAGGAATTTAACAGAGTTATGCACATTGCAATTCACTGCAACATACTATTGACTGCAGATAACTTGGTGGCCTTCATCACATCACACAGATCTGATCCTCCTACAGATTTTTTTCTGGCATATTTGTTTCCTGGAGTTTTACCTTCTTTTCATCTGATGTCTACTAGTCTAATGTTTTGTTAGACTAATATACAATATATAAATGAGGTACATGTAGTGTTTATACAGGCAACTCATGCATCAAAACCTAAATTAACTTAGCTAAGTACTTTCAGGTGATCATGTAACATAGAAAGTATATAATTTATTTAATGTTATTCAAAATTAATCAAAATACATTATCTGCCATTTGTATTATGATCTTTAATATGTATCATTTTTTCTACTCATTTTAGCGATTGTTTAGAACTGTACATCTAGTATGGGGTTTTCATGTACAGAGAATCTGAATCTGAGGTTGGTTTTGTGCTTTCGCTTCCTGAAGAAGTTGAATTTTTGTTTACATTCTACCGCAAAACAATTTTGTTTTTGTGACAGGCGCTGAGCATTCTGTTGCTTCATGCAATGCAAACTTGTCTCTGAATTCTCATGACGTGCTCAATGGTGACTTGAAACAACCAATGGTATAAAATTCAATACCCGTAATTCTGAGGTATGCGAACTTGATGAATTAAAACTGTTTTCTTAGTGATTAACTAAAAACCTCTTCTTTTGAAGTCCTGGTTTTGAATTTTAACTTGTCTTTTGGCTTTGTATTTTGATTGTGTTTTTTTGGTTTTTTTTTTCTCTGGCAAACTATTCTTTCTTATTCCTAGTTTTGACCTTGTATCTTCTGGTCATTTTCATATTTTGACCTCTGTCTCTTTCAGGCAGAACAATTTGATAAAAGTGACTTCTACTTGGAATAATAATGTGGCTGGCTTAGGAGGTAAATTTATTAGTTAATTCCTGAAAGCAATCAGAGATTCTTTATTTTCCAAATCATTATATTTTATAAGATAAAAAAACAGTGCATTATACATTGGCAACAAGGCAATCAGATATAATTTAAAATCTTTATAACACATGCAGAAATTGTTGGTAAAGTGATCTAATCCAGTGTTTCTCAACCTCTTTGGTGCTGTGCCCCACTTGTTCCCATGTAAGTGTCTTTGCGATCCACTAAGGGAGCAGGGTTCCCCTTGATGAATTGAGCGTGATTGTTAGAACATAGTGGTAGGTTGTGATATTTTTTGCATTTTTTTCTTAATTTTGTGTGTATGGGAATTCATTATATATAGTCAAACACGTGGGAGACGGTTTACGAAATCAAATATAGGCGCCTTTGATACTTTCTCCTTTTTTTCCTTTGCAGACCATCAGAAGAGCCCACCTCGTAATAACATTAGTTTCAGCTCCCAACATCTTGCCTCCTGATGTCATCACTTCCGATTCTGCTCCCACAAGATCCCTC
The DNA here is from genome assembly GCF_016835505.1 of Polypterus senegalus. Taxonomy (NCBI): domain Eukaryota; kingdom Metazoa; phylum Chordata; class Cladistia; order Polypteriformes; family Polypteridae; genus Polypterus; species Polypterus senegalus. The sequence goes on from NC_053155.1 coordinate 125,873,717, forward strand.
CTCTTCCTGTTTCCTCAGTAAATTATACCTTTGTTTGTTAGTTCTGTTTGTCTGTAAAGACATTTTCTCTTTTTTGTTTAATTTCAAGTATACAGGGTGGAATTCCCCAAACCTTTATGCTCTCTACTGAGTATTATATATATATCTTCCAGTCTTCAGTTGTCCAGTGTTGGTGCGCCTATGCCCACTGCAGCATTAGCTTTCTGTCTTTGCCTGACAAGAGTGTAACCTGAGGTGGTTTTCTGCTTTTGCAGCCCATACACCTCAAGGTTCGATGTGTTGTGCATTCTGAAGTGCTTTTCTGCTCACCATAGTTATGCATAGTGGCTATATGAGTAAGCACAGCCTTTCTGTCTGGCCATTGTCCTCTGCCATTTTTCAGCAGCTAGGTGTTTCCATCTGCAGAATTGTTGCTCACTGGATGTTTTTATTTTCCACACCATTATGAGTAAACTCTAGAAACTGTTTTGACTGAAAGTTTATTGTGCTTTATAACTATTGCAATGCCATGCAAATTAAACAAGAGTCATCTCTGTCATGCTCAATTTATATCACTTCATTACATTTTTACTCCGCATCTCCATATCTTGGTGTTGGTCTCAGTCAGATTCACCACACTGAGCTTAACATACCAAGCTACCATGTCCTCAGCAATCTCTTCAAACTCTAGGAGAATTCCACGAATCCTTCTGGATAATTAAGGGATGTAATCTCATTAGCATGTTCCTAGCCATCTCTAATGAGTGGAGTTCTTCCTAATTCAGACACCCAAGAGGCATCCTAACTTCATGCCCATACTACCATAATAGGTTCCTTACTATAGAAATAAGCACTGGGTCTATTCATACAATTCCTCATGTATAGTTGAGTTCCTCACTATATTTAATAGACTGAGTCCAGCAATCCTCTGCAGTCAGAGCTAGGACTGGTGTTCATTAGTGGGCACCTTGTGACTAATCATTCTCATAACCCCTCAGGCACAGTCCTAAAAAAGCTGCAACAAATTGTCATGCAGGCTTCCTCCTACAAGGTGATGGATCAAGGTGGTGTGCAAGTCCAGTCAGGAAATAGAGAAGAGTGGGACCCCTCCAAGAATGCTAGATGTTGGCAATGAAACATGTCTCTTTGAATATGCTCAATATAGTCCCAAAAAAAAAAAACAAACCAATTATGTTTAGGAAACAATTTTAGTAGGCTGCTAAAAAAACTGGATGCAATTCATGCAGTGAATAACAAAAGAAATATAATAGTTAAAATGATGAATTGGTATTTTACATAGTAATTTTCCAAATGAGTGTCATTACACAGCACAACAGGTTTTGCTGTTTTATTCAGACATGCTTACACATTATACTTTATGCTTTTACTGGGAAGGCGCATTCACTGTAGCTAACTTTGTCATTATTCACATCTCCACTTTTGTATGTGGTTGATGCATGCTTAAAAATATTGCAGTCTCATGCACAGACTGTTCACTGGACTCCCTTACAGTGGTCCTACATAATGATTCATGCTGTAGATCATTGATTTATATACTCCTCCTGATCATTTTAAAACATTTATAATTTACACTGACCAGACGTGAATACTCAAATGACAACATGTACATGAATTCATGCCAATACCTGTAAATGTAATATTAGTGTTTATGCGTTCTAACATTATTAGACAACCTGGAGTACAAGGTACTATTCTAAAGCTGATTTGCACTCTTTAAGCTACTTAATGCCCCTGGTATTTATACATGGCATATAATAGCACACAATGCTTTTACTAAGTGTCTTTATTACGCACCTTATAAACAGTATTATCTGATTATTTTCTCTTTTGGATTTCATTAGACATCCTCATGAGCTTGTTGTTTAATACTCATTCTAATTCATGTTTTTATTATGCAGTTCCATTTTTTATTAATATAGATTTGTATTAGCTTTGGGAAATATTAGCAGAACCATCTCAATATTTCTCCATCCATCAGTAGCCTGATCTTCATACGAGTATTGTCTTAAGAACTGGAGCCTAGCATGGCAGCGCTATGTCCAAGGCAGGGTCCAGCCCAGGATGGGGTGGTAGATAGTTTAACTTATCTAATCATTAATTTTTAACTGACTTAATCCATATTAGTTAATTAAAAAAAGAGAAGTTCTTTATTTAAAAGATCACATTCTGCATGAACTGTCATTATCTCATTCATTATTATTTTTTTATTATACACTATAGCTCTGTGTTTTCATATGAAGCAAAATTATTTAGGTATTCTTTTGATTATATTTAATATTAAAAAAATAACTTTTATTTGAATTTTTTTGTAATCATTAAAATGTTTGCTGTAAGTTTGTGTACAGTATATGGCTACCAATAATTTTATACTGTAAGGATAAAGAAGACAGTTGTTCAGTCTGTCTGCCTGTCTCTCTCTATTGTATGTCTAAAAGCCTTTATTGCAACTATTGTTTGTACATTATGACATTTTACATATGGTATTAAGTCCTGCTTTCTTTTTTTTTTGTTATTGTCACAAAAATATTTATTTTCCCAAAACCAGGGCACATGTAAAATGAATTTACAGTATTCCTTTCAATAAATCTCTCAGTTTTAGTTTTTAATTGAATGACTTATTGACTAGAGCCAACAAAAGAATACACAGTTCTATGTGAATTTAAAAAGTGGGTCACTGATCATCCACATATGTACGTACGTCACGTGAACACTAAGCTGCACTAAATCAGATGAGATTTGTGTATCTGCAGGACTGTTTTCAGTTATTCATTTCCCCACTCACTTCTTTCAGTCTTGCTGACCTACTTTGCTCTTTTCAGTAAATCCCTGTAATGCTAAGTGAGGTTAGGGTGGAGTGGATACGTTGTTTACTCATTTACTTGTGAACCACTTTGACGTTTTCAGGGATGACATGAACATAAACTGAAAGAATGAACGAGCTCTGTCAGAACAATAAACACCTCTTTTTTTACAGATAAATGTTATTTTTGCCAAATGAAATGTACATATATGTTTACTAATACTGTGTTTTCCAACTGGTCTTTCTGATGTATCTTGACAAGAATGACCAGTCACTAAATACATTAACTATTCATTAAAATGGTTCATTAAGTTTTGTTTTTTTTAATATGTAGCAATAGTTTTATGATAATCTCTCTAAAAATTGTGATATCAGTTTGGACAGCATCTTTATAACAGATTAAAGACAATTTTAGAAACATATAACATATACATATACATATCTATGGTGTGAAAACACAAATGTCCACATAAGAAACTAAATGAGAAATTAAATACTAAATTCCAGCTTAAAATTTATACCAGCATAAAAATATTTCTATATTAAATCATTAAATTCAGCATGTTAATAGTTTTTCATTTAGATGTTAGTTTTTTCAATATATGGCTTTCAGTGTTCACATAAGTGACAAACAATATATAGCTGTGACTCTTGACCTAATTTTACAGATGTCTGTCTTGCGCACTTGACCGCAGCCCTCATTTGTTATTCAGTTTATTTTAATGCATTCATCACATAGCATAACATTGTCAAAACAGCTTAACCCAGTTCAGGGTCATGGAGACCACATCCTTTGCGGGCATTATCAAGTACAAAGCAGGTCAGATTAATTGCAGAGCACTTGGAGAGAAACTCACTCAGACTAAAGAACAGGACACAAACTCCACACTGTGTCAGGCTTGCTGTACCTGAAGTGGGTTAAAGTGAACTGCACCATCTACAAATGATGGACTTCCAGCAGACAAAAGCATCCAAGGCCAAACAGGGCAAATCTAATAAACAGCAGGCAGTAGACTGTAACAGGAATCAAAGCTAGAACCAAAACACTACACCAAAATCGAAATCCAAACATGAAGCAGAAGGTAAAACAAAACTCTAAGTTAAAACAAAAAAAAAACCACACAAGGTAATAAAAGCCATAGATTGATAGATACAGGGCCGTTTCAGCCATTTTTTGCACCAGTACGCTCAATGGACATTAGCATTTAAGTGGTGAAAGGGTGAGAGAAATAGCCAGTAAGAAACAGGATGATTAGCGTGCCATAATGGATGAGGCCCTGATGGGTAATTTAGCCAAGACATCAGGAAACACCATACTCTTTTCGAAAGATGCCTAGGGATCTTTTATGATCACAGAGAATCAGGACCTCAATTTTTCTGTCTCAGGATGGCAACAATGGCATTGGGATCCACACACAATCAACCCCTGCTGGCCTTACCAACACCTCTTCTAGCAGTAGCCCAAAACTTTCTGGTTGGTCTTCCATTCAAGTACTGGCCAGATACCAACATGCTTAGCTTCTTGTGGTCTACTTGTTCTGAAGTGCACATGGTAAGGCTGCCTGGCAAAGTGATGCTCCCTTAACAACAGTTTCCTGATATTATGGGCTTTTGAAGTTGATGGACTGGAAGGCCAGGAGTGTGGCACTGGGGTTACTATACTTTTCTGGAAGCTCTTCCTGGCAGAGGATGAAAAAAAATCTTAGTGTCACTCCTTTGTCATATTTCAGATTAGATAAACTTTATTAATCCCATGGAGATGTTTTAAAGCAGCAGAAACACGAAAAATAAACAAGGATGCAGACTTACTGAACAGATAATACAGCCAATCAATCAATAAGTAAATAAATTAAAAATACATGTAAGGAGTACGTTGGGTGGAAGCACTGAATTGCCTGTGGGCAGAAAAACCCTCCAGAGGTGCTTCTTAGCACAACATGGTGGAATGAGCCTGTGGCTAAAAGTGCTCCAAGACAGCGCCTCATGGGGGGGGATTTTTCATGATGGTATTTGGAAACTCGAGTGAGTGTTAGAGGTTATAACAGAAATAATAAAACATTTGAATTTCAGTTACACATATAATTAATGCCACAACTATTCAAACACAGCATGCAGGTATTTGGAAGTTATTTATTTACATCTATATTAGGCTAAAATTCCTGACACAGGTAAAATACAGCATGCATTAAAGTGTAGTTTACACTCAAAACACACCATACAGTATGCTTATCAAATAATTTTGCTATATCATAATATAAGTGGGGCATTGCTTAACAAAATTAAAAGCATCCAGTAAAGGGGCTGTGGAGATGCAAATGCCATAGTTTATAACTGCTGTCTGAAGGCCGTTGCGCAGGATGAGATGTGTAATGCTCCAGTAATATCTGCTGTCGCATGAATGTAATTAATTTTAGATGACAAAAGGAATCTAACTGAATGCTGTGATTATCAGAGTTAGGTCATAGCTTCGTCCTTTATTGACAACCACTAATGACCATGACATTTGTGTCCCCATGGTTTCTATAACAGCAACATGCATCATCACTTTCCTAAGCCGGCCTGTTTATTAAAGACTGTTGCAGTAAACACACCAGCCTATAAACATGTGTCTCATTAGATTCTAGAGCACAATATCGAGTAACTTCTCAAAGTTTTATTCCTTTCTTTTTAAAAATGCTTTTTTATGTTTGCCCTTGTTGGATAAGCCTTAGAATAAGTTAAAGAATGATGTGTGCCCCTTGTGTAAATTACCCATATAGTACTTCCTATTAACTTCAATCTAATTATTATATCATAAATATGTTTCATACAATAAAATAATCATCTATATTAGAGCCACTGCCTTGATCCGTGAATGAAGGTTAAACTTTTTCACACCTCAGTATGAATTTATCCCAATTACCAGTGTGTTACACCTAATATTTAAAACCTAACAATATTTTAGCTACATGGCTTTTAAAGTGAATCACCTGGAACAATTTGTTCATTACAAGGCCTGCAGTATCTGGAGGGATTCCAGCTCTTATGATTAAGAGCAGCTTGCTGATGTCTTTTAGGGTCAGTTTTAAATTGATTGAATTTAATATCATTTCTCATCCTGTTTTTTGCCGGTATAAGCATTATAGTGAGTTATGATCTTTGACATGGCAACCAAAATTCAAGAACAAAGGGCCCCTTTTTAAAAGATGCCTACCCTTGCATTAGTGGTTCAGCCTTGGTGTTTTCTTTTGCCGTTTTAAGTTTTTCTTTTGTTCCATTCAGTATATCACGAGTACAGTGTTAAAATCTAACAGGCTTTCATGTTTTACATTTTCTTCTACTCACACACCTTTGACCCCTTTTAACATACACATGAAATAGGCACTTCATATATGTTAGACATTTGTTATACAATAAAAACAAATTCCTGGATAGTGATCTAAAGATTAGAAAAATACTAAAATTATAACCTGGAAAGCTTTAAAAATTTAACAGGAAGCTGTATTATGCCAAGGCTGCGATCTCTCCAGCAGTGACTGTTCTGCAATGATGACCAGTCGATCTCAGATACTGTGGTGTTCTCTTTTCATTCATTCACTAGTACCTGGCAGATCAGATTCATAGGCTGTTACTGTCATTCCAAATTAAAGCAGGCCAGTATTCTTTTGTACAAAATTAAAAAAACAGTGTAAAATACTGAAAAAAAGAAAACTTGCCTGGAGAATAAATCACATTAGGTCACGGGTGTCGAACTCCAGGCCTGGAGAGCCGCAGCGGTTACAGGTTTTCATTCTGACCCTTATCCTAATCAGTGACCTGTTTTCACTTCTAATTCACATTTTAATAGCCCTGTTAGAAGGATTCAGTCCTCTGAATTGATTCGTTTCGTCATTAAAATGCAGCCAAACAAAAATGAGACGTGAAACGAGCCAACAGATGACCAGCTAAACTGGAGCTTCAAACTCCAACCAGTTTCTTAATGAGAAGCCAATTCTTGCTGTTAATTAAACCTGTTATTTAATTCCACGGCTTGTTGTTGTTCTCATTCTGCCACAGCTGACATTTCCAAAACTGTTGATTTTCTGTTTTTCATAAGAACATCTTTAAAGTGTTTTGGTAAGTTGAGAGATCGACCTTACTGAGACCTTCACCTTTCTTTATTTTCAGATATTGCATGATGTGATGGCTTGTTTTGTGTCTCATTATTGTTTGGCTGCTAATTTAGGGAAAAAAAACAACTAAAGTTAATTAAAAGAAGTAATTAGCAGGAAAAACTAATTAAGAAGATGGTTAGAATGAAAACCCTGCAGCCACTGCAGCCCTCCAGGACTGGAGTTTGACATCCCTGCATTAGGTGAAGATATTTTTCTTTTTAAATATTGAACAATTTCTAGAATGTATTATTATTATTATTATTATTTTTACAAAAAAAACCCAAAAAGGTTCTAAACAAATCAACCCCCACCCCTGAGAAAGAGAGGTAGGCCAGCAGAGTAAACATAAGTAAATAGATAAATTAATAATAATATAAATAAAGATAGAGTAAAAGAGGGGAGAGAACCTGCTTCCTCAATTTAAGTGTTTATTCTAAAATGTTATTGATTAGATCCTGCCAGGTTTTGAAAAAGTTTTGTATAGATAGAAGTGAGAATTTGATTTTTTCCAGTTTCAAATAGTATAAAACATCAGTTACTCACTGACTTAGAATAAGTGGGTTAGGATTCTTCCAGTTGAGCAAAATAAGTCTACATGCCAGAATGTGTTTTTATCATTGAAATTTAAATTGAACTTATATTACCCAGAGGATCTTAATCTGAGTGCTGGATGTTTGATTTATTATTATACTTTATTAATTTGACTACTCTTTAAAGTAAGCACCTTGATTTTCCCAGTGACTATATTTATCATGTCACTAACAAAATCCTAGCTGTGTTCATGTATGTATTCTAGGATTTTTTTTTAATTATTTGTGTGTTTTATTAAGCGCAATCAATCTTTTTCCTCTCGTATTGCTTATGTGACCCTTCTGTAATTGCTGTATTTTGCATTCATACTTTCTCCACTTGTCATTGTTTTCTCCTTGAGTAAAACTTCATCACCATTTGTTGTGTCAAATGTCAGGGATCAGGCGATAACCTTTGCTGCATTCGTGTTATGTGTTACATATCATACATTGTGCTTCACTGCACCACATGGATTGGTATCTCCCTTCACTGAATCACACACACATCACAGATCAGGAATAATATTCTTTACACATCACTTCACTCTTCATATAACTGAATGTTAAGAGATGTATATTTTGTAACAGAAAGAAAGAAAAAAGAAATAAAGAAAGAAAGAAAGAAAGAAAGAAAGAAAGAAAGAAAGAAAGAAAGAAAGAAAGAACTGTACATTGTTTTTTGTGAAACCTCGGATGTAATTTTGAAAAAGTCAGAGATTTTTGTCAAAATCATGAAAATGTTGTTCACACTTTTGTTGGTACTTCATCTCAACATCTGTGATCATAGACACAGATCACAGTGCCTCAACTTGCCTGTCTGCACAAAACCATATGAAAATTAAATGTTTTATGAGTGAAATTCAGAGAGCCTTAACAGATCCTGTCAGAGAAAAACAAATTCAAGTGAGAAAACTTACAGCGGAAACCTGAAAGTGTTGTTCTTTTGAGTGTACAAGAATACTTTGGGTGTTTTAATTCTGCTCAAACAGAGCAGCAAATGTACATCACCTACTTTAAAATAAATACAGTTGCAAGCTGCTCTTAAATAATATAGCTCTGTGGAAAAAAAATATCTTCAGAAATAATACTGCAAGAAAAAAGAAAAAATAATTGTTATATTTTAGACAAAATGCTGCAGGTGTTTATAAAGACACATTTCATTTTAGTATTTATCTTTCAATAGTCTAATTTGCTCAGGGTGATGAGGACCCAGTAAGATGGTCAGCAACATTATAAGGGGCAACAGTAAAATGCAATGTTTTTAGCATTTGGTAATATGGTTTAACGTAATAATTAGCCATTTATGGTACCCTTTATATGATTCATTACTTATATATTTACGTTGAATCTTACTAACACTTTCTCAAATGTTTTATACTCTCAATTGCACTCATCTGCTGAATGTCTGGTTCACTACCCCTTGACAATCGGTGGGTCCTATTGGCTGACACTATATTAAATAGATTGAATATGGACAGTGTTTTCAGCCAGAATATGCATATCATATTATACATACCTGTACACAGTCTGCACACCAGCATCATGTCAACAAGCCATTTTTACTAACACGTGAGGAAAGCTTGTTGTAAAATGAGCATTAGAAGGGAAGCTGGACCTGATCAAATCAGCAGATGAGTTTTAAAAATGTGTAGTGATCAGTTAGATGTTGTTTTTTAGGAAAAACCTTTCCCCGAGCCTAGCAACGGTTCCAACATGCTTTAAAAATACAACTATCATTCCAGTGCCCACGAAAAACAATGTAGAATGCCTCAATGACTCTCGTCCAGTAGCTCTGACTTGAATTACTATCAAGTGCTTTGAAAGACTGGGACACGTTAAGAGTGTTATTCCAGAAAGCTTGGGCTCCATGCAGTTTGCTTAATAGCATACCAAATCTACAAACGTTGCAGTAGCCCTTTACTTTTATTTGTAAATTAGGTGTGTAAGCCCGTGTTGTGAAAAGCGCAGGGTCCTACAAACTATTGAAATCATCAGAAAAAAATATGAAATGTAGAGATGTCAGATAATGGAAAGGAACTACTCTGGACATCTCTCTCCTAGGAGGTTTCGTTTTGCCGACATCCTTATATCGTTTGGGCATTAGTGGCTAAGTGACTGTCTTTCTTCAGAGGTTTCATTTTGCCAACGTGCTGGCCTCACTTCTGTATCCTTGCTTCCTTACCCCGACTTGACCTCTCACTTCTTGGACGGACAGACACACACACTTCCACATGTAGACATTTATATATATGATTACGCCTTGGCTTTTAACATTGCAATTCCAGCCTATGACATGGGTCTCAGTGCCTCCTTGTCCAATTAGATCTGAACTTTCTGACTAGAAGACTCCAGAGACTCCAGCACATGAAGATTAGTGGACACACCTCTTCCACGTTGATCCTGAACAACGGAACCACTCAAGACAGTGTACTGAGTCCCCTCTCTTTTCATCCATGACTGTATGGCAATATATAGTTCCATTACCATCATAAACTTTGCTGATGATTCCACTATCATAGGCTTGATCATAGACAATGATGAGACAGACTGCTGAGACAAGATTGGGCTCCTTTTACAGTGGTGTCAGGGCAATAACCTCTTTCTGAATGTCAGCAAGACTAAGTAGATGATTGTTGATTTCAAGAAGCAACAGGTAAATCACACTCCCATTTACACTGTGGGTAAGGTCATGGAAAAAGTCATCAATTTTAAATTCCTGAGGGTTACCAGCACCTATGATCTTACGTTTACAGAACACAACACAGGAGTCATCAAAAAGACCCATTAGTGACTGTACTTTCTCAGGTGTCTGAGGAGGTTCTGACTATCTCCAGCAGTCTTCATCAACTATGAATGTACTGTATAGTCCATCCTGATGGGCTGCTTGTTGTGCTAGTCTGGCAGCAGTTAAGCTAAGGGCTGCAAGGCATTGCAAAGAATGGTGAAAACAGTGTAGATCATCATTGGCTCTCCATCTCTGCAGGAAATATTTGCCAAAGACTGTCTGGGAAAGGCAACATGAATCATAAAGGGCCCCAGTCAGCCTACATAAATATTTTACTTCCTTCTCCCATCAGGTAGGTGTTGCAGAGCTATAAGCATCCAAAATGTGAGTTTTAAGAACAGTTTCTACCCGCAGGTAATACGGTTTCTCAACTGTCATATGTTATACACTTTCTGCAGTCAACTGAGCAAAATAAGTGCCACATCTTCAGTGGTTCCTGTGTACATAATGTTGGTTTCACTGTTACGTACTGTGATTATTATGAGCAGCAGATTTAAATTTGAGCTATTTTTGTAGCCAGGTGTTTTCTTTTAATTATTCTGTCTGCACCACTAGTAATTTCTCTGCACATTTTACATGTGACAATAAAAAAGACCAAGACCTTGACATATGAACTTGATTGCCATCTATCAAAGACCACTGCAGCTCAATTCTGACCCTTCCCCTCTGAGTACAAACTCAGTTTAGAGTTTAGAGATTGGTCTCAGTTTAGAGACCAATCCAGGCCTCCTTTGGACCTACTGACTGATGGGAAATGAGGATCCCTTGGTAGCATTGCCAAAGGTGCGTCTTAATAATGCTCTTGTTTATTAAACAATATATAGAAATACTTCATTCTAAGAATCTAACAAGACCAGTAGTTCAGATTTTTTTATTTTTACTTGTTATTGGAAACACCTCCAAACCTGAAAGAAACTGACAGCTTATAATGGTCACAACCAGAACACTGTTGGTATCAAGTTTCCGATTCCAACGGTTCCAATTTATTCGTTTTCAAAGAAAGCCTTTTTCAAACTCTCATGATTTACAAGTTGTGCTCTACTACCTTGCCAGCAGGCTTTTGACCCACACACTCATCTGACATTGTCCAGCCTGAGAAGAGTTTGCAGACAATTATCTTTCCATCCTGCCTGTAAATGGCTTTATGCACTCTGGTGCACTTTCTTCTTGCAATCTCCGTAATAGACTATAAGTAATTTATACCACTATAATATGTTTTTACAATTTTACATTAGAATGGGTAAAGATTTTTAAGGGGAAAAAACCCAATTACTGTTTTGTCTCAAGAGAATAAGAAGCAAGACTTCTTGGATTTTTTTGTTTCTATGAAATGGCTCAGATCAGGATCAACATAGTAAAACAGGCAAGGATAAACTTCTAGCTAAAGAAAACTCAAAACTAGAAACTGAACCTAAGTTTATTTGTTGCTTAAACACAGATTGATTGTCCAGTCCAGTTTTTTTTTTTGTTTTGTTAAATGCACACATAATTCACACATCACGTTCTCAGAAACTCAGTGTGTCCTATTGGCCCAAAGCTTCAAAATGGTGGTTGCCATGTTAAAATAATCATTGAAAATGTTGATGAGATGTCGTCACCAAAGTAACAATGAAAATAAAAAGATACATTTCTAAAAATTATTTAAGTGTTCCAAACATTGCAAGAATGTTTATAAAAATGTATTGGTGTGTTGCTAATAATGGCTATGCTTACTCTTTGTGCCAAGGAAGCATGTGAAAGGGAATATACATGATTAAATGGTTCACTTAACGGTTAACTCATAGTACTGTACACGTCTGAAATCAAGCCTTACTGAGCTGTTCAAGAAGGTATTCAGGATAGATGTTCTCAAGGTGAAAAATCCACAGATAGAAAAGAGAAGAAAGAGAGGTCCAAGTACCCTACATGAGGGGCAAGTTTTATCCATATAAAACTTGTTTTACTCAACATCACCATTAGGTATACATAATACTTAAAAGATAATAACACCAAAAAGAAAAAGAAATGTACATCAAAGACCTAAAACATTTTTTTTTTATTTTCCATCATAGTTGGCAGGATGAATTTATCAGATGACATGAATGAGATGAGACATACACTACTGTAGGCCATTTCCTAGGTATGTGTAGGTTTAGTCACAACAGGTGCTGCTTGCAAACCAAAAAACAAAAGAGTGCCAAGACAATTACTGACCTCAAAGTGAGATGTAATAGAAGACACATCTAAGATCTCAAATCATGTAACTTCCATGTGAGATGCCTACAGTGTCACATTTTTTATATCACATTCCTTCCTCATATCCAATGCTGATACTAGAGGAGCAGATTTAGAATCTGATGAATGGATATACCATACATTTCCACAACTTGGAACAAATGATTTTCTTCTAGTTTTGGCTTACAGGCCCTGAAATTTAGATCCATTCCAATGAAATGAACTGTAAATCAAGCAGAAGCACAAAAAAGTACACAAACTGATGTTAGAATATAGAGACGAATAGCCTACTATCAGGTGCACACTGATGGATCTTGCCTTCAGCAGTACAGAAGCAAGGCATGAGCATGTAGAGTGGAATGATGACCTGCACCGCTTTGTTAAGTGAATGAATTGAAATGTAAGCACAAAGACTAGCCAAAGGACAATGACATAACAATAGATACTTTTATTGTACATGATACTAAACTAGAGTGAATAAAATAGCTAAAAGCACAAGATAGAAAATATAAAACAAGTAGAGCTATCCAAAAACACAATGCAAAAAGTGAAAAAACTTAAATGTCAAGAAAACTGGTAGTTCAAATGGCTCTCAAGGGTAAGACTGTACAGTTGCCTCGATTTTTGCTTGCCATGTCCCTGCTTATCATATGACTACAGCATAGTTGGTGTGCTACAAAAAAAGAGGCTGTTAGTCTGGGCCAGAGATAAACTGCACATGAAAGGAAGGAACAGGGTGAAGCCAATGCCCTATACTAACATCTGTGATTACAATGGGCTTGTTATCTGCACTGTGAAAGTTATAAAAATGGTGATGCGCTATCCTTTCCTGCTTTATCCCCTAATTCTAAACAAACATATTTTGGAACTCACTGTTTATCACTCACTATTACATCACATCCTCATGATGACAAAAACATATCAGTTTATTTTTACAAAAATGATTCTCCAAAACTTTTTTCTTGAATAATTGTTATCCTCCAAGTATGCTTATTTAGTACTTTTAATTGAAACGTCAATATCTATTTAAAAAACAGAACAGCATTTACTGATGTCATCGATCACAACTCTCATAGGTGACAAAACACATTACTAATGCAAATCACACAAGACTCTAAAAACTTTACCAGTGTAAAAATAATTCATTCTGTCATGATAATTAGTGACACGCTGCAGAAACTTTTGGGTTCAAAAACTTATGCCAGTGTAAAAGAGATATTTTTAACAATCTTCCTGTTTTCTAACCCATATGGAACTCTTAAACAATGTTCCAGAACTGGGTTATTCTTTTAAGTCCTTTCATACTACTGTACAGTGGCGGTTTTTGATATGGGCGACATGGGCCATTGCCCAGGGCGGCATCGTGGTGGGGGTGGCATCTTGGGCGTCAGCAAAAATGTTTTGTTTTTTTTTGCACGCGCCCATGCTGCCCCAACATCATGCCAGCACATTTTTGGGATTGCATGGGCACTGATCGGTTTTCTATTGCCTATTGCGGTGAGTAAGGGCACCTTCCATTTGCGAGGTGTACCTGCTGCTTTCCGCTCAGGAAGCAGAGAGGCAGGGCGGCGGGGGATTCTCCTGTGTGAAGCTGACGCCAGCTCAATGCGTGTGCTCTCTGTAATTTTTTTCACGGGTTAGTAAATTCGCCATAATTGGAGTGCACATTACAGGCTTTAAAATGGTAAAATATCATCAATGAGATTTTGAACATGCTGATAAAATGATTTGAGTTATTAAGAGTTTTTTTGTATGGATATTCTTTAGATAAAACTCCCTAAAACGTTTTCCATTCATTCTCTATGGTAGTGCTAAACCACTACCGATGCAATCTATTTTCTGCCACTTCCGTTTCGGGGGGCGCTGTTCTGTGCTTTTCGCAGCTCTGCCTGCTACCTGCCTACCTCGTCTGCCTTCATAGACGTGTGGCTGTGGTGTTTTTTTTTTTGTTTGTTTTTTTTAATTTCTTAAGTAAATCGTAAAGTTTAAAATGTAAATCGCGTGGTTATTTCTTTTGATTAATTCATGATTTCATTATTTATAGCTAATACTGTTAACAAGTGGTCGCTATTTTTGCCTGTTGTATACAATCTATCTAGCGCCTTTCACATCTATCGCCACTTTCACTGCCCGCTTGCCTGCGTGCAGCATGTGTCGATTGATATGATTTAATGTAATTCTTTTTGACATAATTCTCCAAGTTGTAAAATATATATACATTATATATAAAACGAAACTACCATATAGTTAATACAGTTATCTATCTGTCTAATGCCTTCTCTGTCTGCCTATTATATAAGTGCCTTCCCTATCTATTCATTTATCTAATGCCTTTCACATGTGAATGCAGCATTAGTCATATAGTGCCTTTCACATCTATCTATTTATTATATAGTGCCTTTCACATCTATTTATCTGTATGTCTGTCTATTTTTTTTCTCCTGACAGTTTTATATCTTCTATTACACAGTGCCTTCCCAGTTTATCTGTCTACTGGCTGTGTATTATTCAGTGCTGTCTGACAGTGAATGTCTTACATAACTTAAAAATAAAAACAGTTATAAGTACACTTGTTCATGTTAATTGTAGTCGCAATTTTTAAGTATTTTAAAAAGAGCATCCCACATTTATTATACATCTGCATGTACTCTCACTATCTGCTTGTCTTCCTAAAAGTATCTGTTGATTAATAAAATGGCTGTACCATTTTTCAGTTAGTAGTGCTTTCTCTCTCTGTCTTTTATACAGTGAACTCCATGTCTATCTATATAGTATATAGAGAAAAGCCAAGCAAAATGACACATTTTATTGGCTAACTAAAAAGATTACAATATGCAAGCTTTCGAGGCAACTCAGGCCCCTTCTTCAGGCAAGATGTAATCAAGATGATGATTACATCTTGCCTGAAGAAGGGGCCTGAGTTGCCTCGAAAGCTTGTATATTGTAATCTTTTAGTTAGCCAATAAAAGGTGTCATTTTGCTTGGCTTTTCTCTACATTCATAATGGCTAACACAGTACAACACCCTAGCATATAGTAATAGTAATTTTATTATTATATAGCAGCTTGCCTATCTGCCGATCATATAGTGCCTTTCCTTCCTATCTATTTATTTATCCCCTTAGCTGTTTTTTTTTTATCTACTATACAGTGCCTTCCCTGTTTATTTATATATCTAGTGACTTCTCCATCTGTCTGTCTATTATGCATTGCTCTGTCTGTCTATGTCTTACGGATTTTAAAAATAACAGTTATAAAGACACCTGTTCATGTTAATTGCAGTCACAATTGTTAAAAATATTTTAAAAGGAGCATTCCACATGAAAATACAACGATCTGACTGACTGACTGACAGTACATACCACTTTATATGGTTACAAGGAAAAAAAAATAACACTTTCTCCTCAGTGGGGAATCGAACTGGGGTCTCTGAGGAGCAACGTGCCTGCTGTGCACTGATTGGCTGAGCAGTCTGTGTCAACTATCCGCGACTGGCCCCCCCGCGGGACGTAGGCGGGGAAAGTTAACCTGAAGTAATAAACTGGCTGCAGCTCTGAGAGAAAAGGTTTATGTAGTTGTTAGAGACCAGGTTAACTGATGACTGGAGATGGTACTAAAATGAAAATTCTTTACACTACAACAAAATATTTTGGTGCTGTATAAATGTAAAATTTGATTTTGTCTCTGTTAGATATTACATTTCCAATAGTTTGTTTTATTGCACTGATTTTGTTCAGTGTTTATTAGAACTCTGGGGGGGCGCCAGAGGGGGTGTTCGCCCAGAGCACCAGACAGGTTATTACCGCCCCTGCTACTGTACAAATAAAAAGAAAATGAACAATTCGCAATTGTCCTGGCCACGTTTGTAGTATAAGCATTTTTATATGCATTTCTTTTATGTATTTTGTGATTTCTACCTATGAAGGTTTAATTACTTATGTAAGATTCACAATGTCTGATATTTAAGAAGTTGATTTTTATTACTGTTTTAGGCTTATTTTGTTTTTATGCCATTTTCAGTTTGGTCATGTGACCATATTTGTGGCGTTTCTAACTTAATATCACAGGTGTAAAATAACAAAGTTCAACTACTATGTTACTTTACTTAAGTTCAATTTTTAGCTATTTGTACTTTACTTGAAAAACTTTCATTCAGGGATACTTTTACCCCATTACATTTTAAGGTCAAATACATATATTTTCCAAGTTCTTTTTACTCATTATACAACCAACCAACCAACCAACCAACCATTTTCTAACCCGCTGAATCCGAATACAGGGTCACGGGGGTCTGCTGGAGCCAATCCCAGCCAACACAGGGCACAAGGCAGGAACCAATCCTGGGCAGGGTGCCAACCCACCACAGGACACACACAAACACACCCACACACCAAGCACACACTAGGGCCAATTTAGAATCACCAATCCACCTAACCTGCATGTCTTTGGATTGTGGGAGGAAACCGGAGCGCCCGGAGGAAACCCACGCAGACACGGGGCTCATTATACAGATCATATTATTATAAATTCATTAAAGAGACCACAGAGATGTGTTGTCAACTTAGGTTATAGTTAAGCATTGCTCAGACTCAGACAAAAGAATCTCACATATCACTCAAAAATTAAAGCTCCACAGTGTGCGTTCCATTGCTCATTTGGTTGGTTGTTCCCATGCCTACACAGTCATATCTGAACCCCGTGCTCAAATTTGAAAATGTCAACGGTGATTCATATACTGTATAATGAAGTGTCTTCAGTGCCTGTGGGCACCCAAAGAAACATCTGCATTCAAGAATCTGCCTTCAAATTTAAAGAAGCTTGCGGTGGTAAACATTTTTTCTTCTTCTTAAGCATATGTGGAAGTCCCAAAAAGGGGTGTCTTTTTAATCTTCTGCAAAAAGATTTTATTGGCACAGGTGATAGCTTGAGACCTACAAGTTACATATTGTCTGAACAATATCTATATGCTGTATGCACAAAAGGTTGCAGTGATTTCTTACAAGTCTTGATACTGAAACACCTGAACTTATTACTCACTCATTAACTGAAGCAGAGAGAGTCAGGGTTAGGGCCAGATCTTGTGGCCTGAGAGGAGATCACCTGTGTCTGGAGGGCTCAACGAAGTGATGCCAAGCTCTTGGTCTTCCTTGTTATTTGAGTGCTAACATGTCAGCTTTCCTTTAAGCAGAGATACATGATTTTGTTGCTATCTTATGGGATTTGAGTTCAGGAAAAGCTAGCCCTGCTTATCACTACCTTGCCTACAAGAATCTGTGAGAGCCACAGTGACTAAGGAAAATACATATGACTTATAAATTGAATGTTCCAAGTGCAAGGGTGCAAGGGTGAACTTTGAGCAGCGATATATTTTGTCTTTGTAAATTATTGGAAAATGACTGCACATCTGCTATTCTATCTTCCACTATAATGTGTGTGACTTACATTTTCTATGAGCTGTCATTATTGGTAGTCTTTTAAGTGATTCAGTAGAGAACGTTTAAGTTTAACATGTTCTGAACATTCTCTAGTAGAACATTAACTGTTGGATTTGTAATTGCCATTTTATTATGTTGCATTGAAGTCAAAGTATTGTGGAGTAATGTTACTGCAACTTGGTGTAATGCTTATATGTGTGTGAAAATGTTATTCTGTGGAGTTGAATTGTCTATTAGAATGCATTAAAAATATGAATATATATTATCAGACAACTGGTATACGTCTGGTTTTGCTGTCGAGTTAATAATATACCTTGATTTTAAAAGTGGTTATTTTTTTTAAATTAATTTCATTTTAATCATTCCATACAAATCAATCAATTTACAAAAAGTAGGATTGAGAACAAGTCGACCTCCACCCCTGAGAGAGAGAGCATGGCCAACGGAGTAAAACTTAAGGCTTGTAAACATACCTAAATTGATGAGTTTGAAAAGCCAATAGAGATGAATGGAGAAGAAAAAAGAAATGCGGAAATAATTGCTTCCTTGGTGCTTTAAGAGCTTATTCCAAAATATTATTGATTTGATCCTGCCATGTTTTGAAACAAATCTGTAAAGATCCTCTGAGTACAGTAATCCCTCCTCGATTGCGGGGGTTGCGTTCCAGACCCCCCCGCGATAGGTGAAAATCCGCGAAGTAGAAACCATATGTTTCTATGGTTTTTTTTTATATATTTTAAGCCCTTATAAACTCTCCCACACTGTTTTTAAATATTCCCCGCAGAGTTATACAGCATAATCCCTTTGTATTCTCTTAGATATTAGGTAAGATTCATTGAAATTATGTATATAAACACACTGTTTATATACAGTAAAACTTAAATATTATTTTAAAGATATCGAGTGTCTCCGATATCACATATGTTACAGCCATTACGATATACAGGCCACAAGCAATAAATACGTACAATGCCAGAAAAATAGTATACAGTAAATGTGTGTACAGTGACACTAAATGTACGTACATTTACTAAGTACTGTAAGTAGAAAATTAATTATAGTTACTCACCAATAATGACACGATGACTTGTCCGATAACAATGAGTTTAATTTTACTGCACCACAAAGGAAAGCGTTACAGCTCTTAAAGGAGCCACTTCAAGCGATTGTGTAGCACCGCCGTTGTTCTTCTTCCGGCAGTCTTCAATCCAAATCCCTAAAGCAGATTCCATCCAGACTACTGCCTTATTACATCCACTTACAACTCATTTTGCACTCTGGTTAAAAGGACACTGCGGCCGTAGATCTTATATTCCTTTCCTACTTTTTAAATAAAAAGAATCGTAGCCTCATTGATGCTGTAATTGTGACAGGTGTCTGGTCACACTTACAGGTAATCTAACTTAGACACCATTTAAATATCCGACTACGCCACCCAGTTTATTAAGAGACTGGGAACTCCTGAAATTTACCAATAATAGCACACAGTGTTCTTTCAATTGGGGGGTGAGTAAACACACAATGAAAGACACAACAGTAATATTAGGAAAAGCAACAGTAACTTCTATTACACTAGACAATAATAAGTACATGAAAAAGATAAATGAACATAAACAAAATCTAACAATATCAAGAACGAATTTCCTTTTTCTAAAAGGAAAACACGCAGTCCACACTCTAAAAGTCTATCAAAAACAGAATTGAAGGATACAACCTTTAGTGGTGCAGAGTCCAGTTTGTTCTCAGTGTTACCCCAACACTTAATCGTTCAACTGTTCATGGATGCACTCTGTTCACTGGGCACTTGTTTCGCAACAGAAGTTTTGTCAAAATCGTGGAATCCCTGTCAGCGTCTCTTCGTTGTTCCGTTTTTTCCACTCTGGGCTCCTTGGGCTGCTGTGAGCTAGGCACGCCTCATTTCTCGTCTGCCAGCTTTGCTCGGTCCTTTCATGCGGCTTCCCTCTCTCGCTGGACTCACAACTGGCGTCTCTTTGTGGAACTGTCTCTTCCTCCCTGGAAGTAAGTCTTGCTATCCTTGTGCCTCCCGTCGTGCCAGCCAGGTACCCCAGTCTGCCAGTGAGCCTCTGTGCTCTCTGCAAGTCTTGGCAGCGTTCTCAGTGGACTGTCCCTCTCCCTTTGCCTTCTCCCGGCCAGGGAATAAATCTCCTTCAGTCCCTGCAATTATCAGTTCTGAACAATCAGGTTAAACAATGGCACATCTGAATTTCCTGGGTTTAACAAATAATGACAAACACAATTTAACAAAATGTATTGTTACCAACCATTAATGAGTACAGATCTGCTGTTTAGAAACCAATATTGTCAAACATGTTAATTGCCAAGTCAGGTAAATACAGACATCCTCCAAGGAAGGAGCAGTTCTGTTATCACAACTTTGTATTGTTTGTAATCTGAACCAGCCAAAAACTTCAAAGTGGTGACTCCTTTGCAATCCAGCAAATACCTACAATCTGCAGACAGCCTTTTAACTTCTCACTCCCACTGCCAACCATGGGTGCCTATTACCTGTTCATCTGCTGGGCTTTAAATGTAATATTTGCATGTTTCTTTTCCTAAGAGAGAAATGGAATGACTCAGTGTACAAATAATGTCCCCCTCTGACATAATGGCGTCCTACAGCGGTGTAGCTTTTCCCTTCCTTCAACAAATGAAAAACGTTTACCTTTTCGGCAATCGTTAACATCTTCCGTTGGCGTGTGGGCATGGCCCCTGAAGCAGTAGCAGGAGCAGATCATTTTGGAGCCATAATGAAGGGCTTGACTGTGCACAAAAGTTAACTCTTTACACAGCGAAACACGTTGATGCTGAATGAGCAAGACGAGACTTCTGGTTAACACTGCATTCAGCACACAGGAACTTAACTGCTTGCTCTGATTGGTTAGCTTCTCAGTCCGGAGAATTTAACTGCATGCTATGATTGGTTAGCTTCTCAGTCATCCGCCAATAGCGTCCCTTGTATGAAATCAACTGGGCAAACCAACTGAGGAAGCATGTACAGGAAGTAAAAAGACACATCGTCCGCAGAACCCGCGAAGCAGCGAAAAATCCACATTATATATTTAGTTATGCTTACATATAAAATCCGCGATAGAGTGAAGCCGCGAAAGTCGAAGCGCAATATAGCGAGGGATTAGTATATTTGATTTTTTTCAATTTCAGATAACGTAAAACATTGGTTTCCCACTGGCTTAAAAGAAAAGCATTTGGATTCTTCCAGTTTAGCCAAATAAACCTGCATACCAAAAGTGTAGTGAATGCAATCACAGTTTGTTTGTCGTTCTCCTCTTTAAACCCATCTGGAAGAACCTCAGACACAGCTGTTAATGGGTTAGGAGGGATTGTGAGACCAAGGCTGTCCGAAAGGTAATTAAAAATTTTGGTCCAGAATGATGTTAATTTGGTGCAGGCCCAAAACATGTGACCCAGTGAGGCTGGGACTTGATTGCAGCTGTGGCAGCAGGGGGCGCTAGTGCTCCCTTGAACCCTCAGGTACCACGCTAGACACCAGGTAAAGTCCCAAACTTTTTATTAATTAACAATACTGTGCACAAAGCACACTCCACACTACTCATAAACACCACTACAATAACATTCTCTCCTCCTCGCCCAGACACTTCGCCCTTCTACCTCTCAGCTCAGCTCAGTTTCTGGATTGGCCCATAGTCCTTTTATAGCCCCTGACCCAGAGGTGTTCCTGCCCAATCAGACCACAGTCCCTTATTCCTTCCGGGTCAGGGTAAACAGTCCTTTTCTTCAACCCGGGAGCACGTTGTTTCTTCCTGTCACGTGACCGTGACGCACTCCAGGGTCATAGGGCACATAAGAGCCCACAAGCCCCCCTACAGCAACTCCCTGTGGCCCCCAAGGTATCCAGGAGGGCTGTGTATAAACACTACATAGTCCATGAGGCCCTGCTGGACCTCGGGGCACGATCATGCTGTCGGGAGAGCTCCTCCTGGCGGCCTGGGGGTGAGGACTGGAACACAAAGCCGGCAGTCCTCCACAATTCCCCCCCCCTTAGCGACGACAACTGGGGCGGAGCGTCCAGCCTCGTGAGGGACGTCCTCCTCCAGGAGGACGCTTCAGCCGGACCTTGGCTGCATTGTCCATGCCTCCCAGCGAACCTTGGGGGAACGGTGTATCCTTTATCCGCCCGCTCCCCTGTCCTCCGGGAACAATTTCGCCATTCGTGATTTGGCCGACGGCAGTTGTAACACCGACGATGTCCTCCTGGTTGTCTCCCTCTGCGAGACACCTCGGAAATTCCGTCAGTGTCATCTCCGCCCCTTTCTCTGCCAAGGAGGGGTTAAGGCAGCTTTTTGTTTCTGAGGTTATATTTTTGAATAAAAGCGCAATTGTTTTGTTAGATTTGTACCTTCTGTGAAAGTATTTCATGGATACTTCAGGCTTCATACATTATATAGTTTATGCCTACATTTTGTCATCTACTAGTAGAATATAAAAAACGTTTCTGTTTTAACAATGTGTTTACACAGATTACTGTAGAAACGGAACAGACATGAAATGAGTGTGTTCCAAACAACGATCTATTATTTCCACTCTAAAACTCCACTTCACTCCCAGAAAATCAATCAAGCCATGAGCTGAGAGAAGTTCGTGCACGTTCTAAGTCGGTGGGGGGATGGAATAGCTGGCTGCTTGCAGCCTGATTTTTATCAGCACATTTAGATGACAAAAGACGCTGGTGGAGAGCTGTGAACAATTTTAAGAAGCAATTTAAGGTGGCACGGATTTACAAGTTTTTTCGTAGGCTCTGGTAATTCTAGTGTTAAAAGAATTGTTGCATTATTATTTAATGTAATAATTGCCCTGTAAAATCCATCTTAACTTTAGTGAAATGTAATAAACGCAGTCTGTGTTAATTTTCATTCAGGTTTTTAAATAGTGTATGTATTCAAGTAACAAGGTTTTGAGATGTTCACTTCAATTTTTATTCGTATTTTTCTAATTTATTACAATTTTTTTTTTTCCAGAAGTAGGGGTGCCTCATCTACTGCAGCCGGGTATCCCAATAGGGGAGGCGTAGTGTAAGTCAAATGCACACTTACTGATCAAAGGCATGATTGCTTTTGCACAATTAAATAAAATAAATAAAATACATAGCGCATTTCTGTACCATATATACTGTGTTAGTTTTGTTTAAAAATAAAATAAAAAAATAAATGTATTGTGTTCTCAAGACAAAGCCTTACACCTTCTCTCTGTTATTAAATGTACTTTTACTTTTGGTACTTGAGAACTTTTGAAAGCAAATATTTTTTAATTTGACTTAAGTATTTTGTATTTGTTACTTAAGTGAAGTAAAAATTTGATGAAGTACTTCTACTTTTATTAAAGTATAATTTTAAGTTTTATAACTTTTTGCAACTCTGTCTTATAGGATATGATGCTATAAATATGACAGCATTGGTATTATGCGTTATCTCTTGGTGAATAAACTTCTTTTCAAAACCTTTTACCATCTTTTAGTTTTTTACTTAATTAGATGCCAGTGGTAGGATGTGTGTTTTGGTTTTAAGAATTTTTCAGAAACATCTTGCCCTTTTAGTTTCTGGTTGGCCAGCTCGGCTTGATCTCAAGGTTTTGAACCTTTGCTGTCCCAGACTACGTCTCCATTTACATTACTATCTCCCAGTATTTTCAAGTTTTCACTATAATGCACGGGACACACAATTGTGCCCACAACAAGGTTAAAAAAAGTTTTGTATAAGTGCCAAGTCTTGTAGTTGGATTCAGAAATCATTATTATGGATTAACCCACTTGCAACAAGAGAAAGTGGGTGAGTGTAAATGCATAGGCTCACATTCTTACATTTTCTGCACAGCTTGTTTTCAGCAAACCAAAAAGCAACTATTAGGAGTCCATGAGGAAAAGACCATTTGAAAATGTGTACATAACAGTCAATGAGGGTTTATCTTAAAGTCTGTTTTGTTAAGGCTTAAGTCTTGTTAAGTACTTCTTTACGTAAATAGATGCAGGAATCTGAATCAAAATACCGAGTGTTGTTGAAGTGGAAACCTTGACAACCTTGTTGCCCAGGTAACAAAATAGTATGCTCACTTTATTGATCAGGAAAGTGTGGAAAAGGACTAATAATTGTTGATAGTGATTGAATCATTAATGAGGTTCCTAGTCCTACTCAAGTTTGCATATCAAATTATTAGTGTAATGATGCCATTTCCCAATGCCCATTCTCCTAAATTTGGATGCTGTATCAGGATGTTACAGCTCTAACTTCAATACAGTTGTTTCTTCTTAGCTGGGTTTCCAAATGAGGGCCTGTGCTATTCTGCCTGAACAGGGACACCACATGTAGAAAAGTTAGACAACAACATATACTAAGTCAGATTTACTAGTTAAATATTGCAATACAAAGGTCATACATTCAATTTAAATATGTGTTCACCCAAAGGTTATTGCCTCAACCAGACTGTACTTGCTCTTCACCTATAATTGTATAGCCAAATATAGTAAGGTTCACCTCATCAGGTTTGCTGATTATGTAAAAGTATCTGCGGTATCAGAAAGAGCAATGAGACTGCATATTCTACTGATCTTATGCAGTAGTACAGTAACAACAGCCTGTTCTGGATTGTCACCAAGAAAGAAGAGCCCATTGTTGATGTCAGGAGATACCAAAAGAGTCACATCTCAGTCAGCATCAACAAATCAATAGCTGCTTCATATTCCTCGAGTGACTGATATCCAATGACTGAAGCCATACTGAAAACAGAATTTGTGAGGTGAGGGAAGAATATGTGAATAGTCCAGAATGTTTATCTCTATGCCATAGAAAGTGTCCTGACTGGTGTTCCTTTATGTAATATGAGTAACACAACCAAACAAAATAGAAATACCATGAAGAGGTTTGATAGATTGGTAGAAAGTAATCATATGGTTTGACTCACCATATGCTATGACAGTAAAGCCTTTGCTACAATAAATGATTGTTCTCACTTGTATAAGCAGCAGCCAGTCCCCTGAATTTCTTCCGCAGGTATCACGATCTGGAGGTGGCACTTAAATGGAAACAGGTAGGTCAGTATCTAATGTCTCCCAATGAAATACAGAGTAGCATTATGAGTGTGGTTGTATGTATCCCTCTTTTATTAATGTCAAAAGTAAAATACACAATGCATGCATCAATTTTCACACTCATATATCTTAGCTCAATCCTGGGACAGTTTAGAATCTTTAATTAATGTGTAACATGAACAGTTTAGAAGAGGGATGACAACATTTTCATCAGCCATGTGCATGTAGAATGATGGAATAAATCCATCCATGTTTCTTGTAAACTTCATTGAAACACCATGCATTAAAAACAATACAAAGCAATCATATCAATTAAGATTAGATTAGATTAGATAACAATCGATCCCATGGGGTAATTCAGAATGATTCAAATTAATGTTAGAGTCCATGCCCATTATGGCTCTAAAATCACGAAAGCATACTCTTATCAGCATGCAAAATGTGGTAGGGGGTTGAGTTGGTGTTACTTGCATTTTTGATTGTGTAATAACAGAGATAATCTTATATATAAACGTCTACGTGTGGAATTGTGTGTGTCTGTCCGGCCTGGAAGTGAGACGTGGAGTCAGGGTAAGGGCAAAACAAAACCTCAAAAAGTAAGATAAAACATCCTCTATTTTACTCTTCCTCCCGCCACTAATACACATACGATGCAAGCACGTAGGATAAACAAATCCTCCTAGGGGAGAGAGATGCCCAGAGTAGTTCCTTTCAATTACCTGACATCATTAGTGACTCAGGCACCGCCGTGAGTGGCAGCCTTTCCAGCTATTTTTCTCTATTTCACTGTTAACTCCTACCACTTTCTTTTATGTGGACTCGTTCCCTGGACACTTTTTACTACTTCTGGGAGTGTAGCTGGATGATAATTGGACTGGACTGCCAATACTGATGCTCTGTGTAAGAAAGGACAGAGCCGACTATACTTCCTTAGAAGGCTGGCATCCTTCAACATCTGCAATAAGATGCTGCAGATGTTCTATCAGACGGTTATGATGAGCGCCCTCTTCTACGCGGTGGTGTGCTGGGGAGGCAGCATAAAGAAGAGGGATGCCTCACGCCTGGACAAACTGGTGAGGAAGGCAGGCTCTATTGTAGGCACGGAGCTGGACAGTTTGACATCAGTGGCAGGCTCCTGTCAATAATGGAGAATCCACTGCATCCACTGAACAATATCATCTCCAGACAGAGGAGCAGCTTCAGTGACAGACTGCTGTCACCATCCTGCTCCACTGACAGACTGAGGAGATCGTTCCTCCCCCACACTATGCGACTCTTCAATTCCATCCGGGAGGGTAAACGTTAACATTATTCAAAGTTATTGTCTATTTTTCCTGCATTTTTATCACTCTTTAATTTAATATTGTTTTTTTATCAGTATGCTGCTGCTGGAGTATGTGAATTTCCCCTTGGGATTAATAAAGCATCTATCTATCTTTATCTATCTGTATATTTCAATTTTTTTTTGACGATTTCAGTAGCCTCTTGGACCCCTGGCTTTTTACAGCTTACATAGCTAGTAAGTATATAAAAGTTTGAAGTTCAGAAAAGGAAAACCTTGTTTAATTACTGCAAGGCAAGATGAAAAAATGCAAAAAAATAATCAAGCACTGGTGGGTGTTCTATTGTGCTGATCAAACAACTGACATCAAATTCAGGCTTCCTCCTATTTTTAAAGGATGGTGTCGGAAGAACAAGAGGAGTTTGAGGTATGGTGGAAGTGACATCATTAGTCTACATCTTGGGTGTGTTCTTTAAAGCTAACGGGAGAAAAGTAAAACATATTATTTATTCTGTAAGAGACTCACCAGGCTTATACATATGTTAAAACAGCATATCATAGTTCACTTCCATCAAACTTAACACTGAATAAATTAGGAAAATAAAATCCTATGTTTAACACCAATATTGGATAGGAAGAAATTTTATATTTGTAATTTTTCCTCTTTTTCCTGATTTTTTCAATATGTCCTATGACAGAATAATACAGTATAAAAATTAATAATACGTTAAGTATCATATAGCTACTAACCTTTTTACTTTTGCACAAGCTGACCATCATTCTTCATTCTTCTGCTACCAGAATCATTCATGTCTAAGCTTAACCTTTGCTTCTTTTTCTTTTTCAAATGCTGTCATCTCTCAAAGTCGAATCAGCTGAATATTGTATGTGACAATTTTTAAAAAGAGGGAATGGCCATTTTCAGAGATTTAAAAACTGTATGAAATATGTTTAATTGTATTAAGCAATACTTTACTTTCACTATTCACATTTTTCTTTTGTTTAATATAAAAAACATCTTTTGGTTTTTTCCCCCATTGCAGCTTTTTAATTTATTTTAAAGCAAAACCAGCCAATACTATACCTAGGTCTTGTGAGTGTGTAGAGTGCAACAGAAGAATGAAAGTGGAGCCATTATAGAAAAAAGAGGTGCTTCCTGGGAGAATAAGGACGGACAAACATCACTGAGTGGTGATACCTGTATACTGTACAGATTGAACAAACAAAGGCTTTCAGAAATAAACATTTTTTCAGATTGGAGTCTGTGACCAGAGTGGGAAAAGTGCATCCAGAAAACTGGAAGTGATCTCATATGTCATTGGCCTGCGATTCTCTGGAACTGCAGAGGGAAGGAATGGAGAGGTGTTAGGAGGCAGCATCAACCCCCAACTCAGGGTGAAACTGCATGTTGACAAGCCCTTAGTGACACCATATATCACTAAACAGTAGACATTCAGGTTCATCTGACCTTGTAAATTGAGGTACAGTAATCCCTCCTCGATCACGGGAGTTGTGTTCCAGAACCCCCCGCCATAGGTGAAAATCCTTGAAGTAGAAACCATATGTTTGTATAGTTATTTTTATATATATTAAGCCCTTAGAAACTCTCCCACACTGTTAACATTATTAGAGCCTTCTAGACATGAAATAACACCCTTTAGTCAAAAATTTAAACTGTGCTCCATGACAAGACAGAGATGGCAGTTCTTTCTCACAATTAAAAGAAAGCAAACATATCTTCTCTTCAAAGGAGCGCCGTCAGGAGCAGAGAATGTCAGAGAGATAGAGAGAGCATGACAGAAAAACAAATAATCAAAAGATCAATACGTGCTGTTGGGCGCAATAAAGCAGCCGCAAAGAAGGGAGCAATGTGAAGGTAATCTTTCAGCATTTTTTAGAGTAGCGTCTGTATCTTCTAGGCAAACAACCTCTGTGCAAACAGCCCCTCTGCTCACACCCTCTCCGTCAGGCACAGAGCATGTCAGAGAGAGTGAGAGAGACCGAGAAAAGCAAACAATCAAGCACCGCTCGGGAAGCACATCGTATATCATTGAGGAGTTTTAGTTAATACGTAATATATGCTCTGATTGGGTAGCTTCTAAGCCATCCGCCAATAGCGTGCCTTGTATGAAATCAACTGGGCAAATAAACTGAGGAAGCATGTACTTTAAATTAAAAGACCCATTGTCCGCAGAAATCCGCCAACCAGCAAAAAATCCATGATATATATTTAGATATGCTTACATTTAAAATCCGCGATGGAGTGAAGCCGTGAAAGTCGAAGCGCGATATAGCGAGGGATCACATTTGTTTTGCTGTGATATGAAAAAGAAGAGAAAAGATCATGAAAAGTGTAGTCAAAAATAAGGTTTAAAAGGGTTCAAAATATACTGAAGAATACCAAGCTCAAAATGTTAAAGAAACTCATGTTCAAACAAGTTAGCTAACAACATGAAAGTCTTTGTTTGTTGTCCAACTATTGGACAGCAAATGTGCCACATGACGACATCGCATGATAACGTTCAGGAGTGACACAATAGCAACTGAGCCTTGCTGCCAACAACAAACAAGAGAAAATGGCAAATCCCATGGAAAACAAAATGGCAGTGAAATTACACATTGTAAAGAAAATCATCAGAAATGCATTTAGAAGGTAAATAAATGTGAACGTGTAATGGTAGACACCACAAATCATGACAGATACAAGTGCTTTAAGTCTTACTAATGGCTCTGGGGCCTAGCACCCCTGGACTGAATATGAAACTGGCTAAGAAGCTAAAAGTGTTTCTGGGATAGAAAGTGACCCCAATAATGTGTGTAAAGCTGCCTCTAGGACAGAAATCTTATGTGTTATGAGCTCTGATTTTTCAAAAATGTATTGTGCAAATTCTGGCAAATTAAATATTGGTTATAGGCTTTTGATCCACAGAGATTCCAAACCTAATGTTTATTTTTGTATTTTTAGCAACATTTATATTTTACCGCAACACCATTTTGTCTTTTCTCTCAGGTGCTGTCATTATTTGGATACATGAGATTGTGACCCTGACCTTGTTAGGTCAAAGGATTTGGTTGGTTCGAACTGCCATTTTTTTTGAGGTTTACAAACAAGCCTCGAATCACTGTGTGAAAGACTGTTGTTTTTGATTTTTTCCTGGTTAATGAATCCTTGCTTTTGAATTTTTTGATATTGCTATAATTTTGACAAAAGAAACTATTTTGTCTTCCCAGCTTCTGATCTCCTGCTCTCTATTTTGACTGCTGATTTTTTTTATTACATTCCCAGGATTGAAAGATAGGATTGATTTCCATTTTTAATCACAGATTGCTTTTTGCTTTCATGTTTCCCTTGTTCCTTACATAATAATTGTTACTGTCTCCTTGCAGGGCAGTACATGTGAATGTGGAGTTAATAAGAGAATTCCAATGGCTAAAGGGTCACTAGGCAGATTTATAGAGGTAGGTAAACGTAAGGTAAAGAGGCATATTTTGGTGTTTGAAGCATGATGATTTGAAATGGTTTCAAGCGGACAGCTCATTTCAAAAATAGCCAGTAACTGAATGTTGTGCCGCTTGGGACTCCCAAAATGCATAAGTCCCAAACAGTTCCAAATATGCCCAGTAGAGGGAGAAATCCCATCAAAAAAACCCAGCTAGTAACACAGAGTGCCACATATAATTTTTGTAAACTTAAATAGTAATTCTTTATTAAAATGCTCAGTAATAACTTGATGCTCCATGGAGCATAAAAAGGCAATACAAAGAGAACAAAGTCCCAATACAATAATCCAAGGCAAGGTCAAAACCCCAGAAAAAACAATAAGCATAACCAGAAAAACAAAGTCCACACACTAACTCACATTTGAGATGAACCACCAGGAACTGTGGGAAACCCTCAAAATCTTGTGTAGCACCTTGAGCTACATAGTTTGTATGAAAAGGTGCTATAGAAATAAATATTGTGACTCTTGTTGTTTTTAGGGTTAAGAACAGTCCCTCGTGTGATACCACCTACAAAACACATGGAACATAACAAAAGATTTATAGATACACAGAAACTAAGTAAATAACAATATTAACATAAACAAAAAAAATCAAAGTTGAACAAAACAGAAATTAAATAAGAATTCGAACCCCAGCCAAGGGAGAAATCCTGGCTGAAACATAGCACTGATGACCTCTTTTAGTAAAGCTCAGGGAAGCATTAGGAGTGCATACTACATAACAGTTTATATGATCCCCTTTGTTTTTGTCTTTCCAGTTGTTTATTATAAGCTCTTAAATTCAGTACTTTGTCCTTCTTGCTGTTTTTCATGGCTCAAGGCCACTCCAAGAGCTCTTCCAATCTCCCACACCAATAAGATGGACTATGAAAGTTCCAGAACATCATTTCTACTAAGACAGTTAATTCATAGTGTAAAGATATTGTGATATTAGTTTTGGGCCTTTTAATAACTTACTTACCATTCTAAACATGTATTTACTACAATCAGAGGCCTTTTCAATGCAATAATGTAAAACTAGGCATTCAGTAAGGTGTTAATATACATTAAGTTTTCTTTAATGATCAAACATATAAAGGTTAAAAATAGTAGGGTATTAAATGGTCAAATGTGAAGTTAGTTAATTTACATTCTATCTTAATACGAGCTGCACACTCCAACCCTGTACTTCATGTATTCCTTTACAGTCTGTGGAGTTACTGTATATTATGGTAACAGATTCTTAGGTTGTCTGGAAAAATAAAAAAGAAAGATATCAGTTTTAAAACCTTTCAAACAAAATATAGGTGGAATCTCAAAATTGTTTTAATCACATTCAGTTAGTATTAATAATCAGCGTCAATAAGTGGGCTGGTGCTGGTGCTCACCAGTACTCCGCACCGGCACTTCTGCTTCTACTTTCTGGAGTATGGTTGCTAGTCACTTTTTTTCAGTACTCTGTAACAGCACTTCTCACTACCATAATGCCACATATGTTAACCAATCTCTTAGGAATTGTAGCATTAACTGAAATTTTTATGTCTCCTAGCTTACATACCACATATACCCCCAGCTAAAGAAGCCAAAACACCTGGGGCCTCATGTATAAACGGTGCATACGCACAGAAATGTTGCGTAAGAATTTTTCCACGTTCAAATCGCGATGTATAAAACCTACACTTGGCGTAAAGCCACGCACTTTTCCACGATACCTCATACCTTGTCGTACGCAAGTTCTCTGCTCAGTTTTGCAGACTGGTGGCACCCAGCATCAAAGCAATTCTACTGTTCCTGTGTGGTTACTCTTTATTTTCCTGACGCTGCTTCATAAATACACTGAAACTAACCGCATATTGTTTATTAGTGTTATGCATCTGATTGTAATTAAATTGTAACAATATAATGGCCCAGGGAATAGCCATAGTATTCCAAATACCATAACTGCTTTAGCGTTGTTACTCTCACTGCACCTTCTTCTTATTCTTCTTCTTTCAGCTGCTCCCGTTAGGAGTTGCCACAGCGGATCATCTTTTTCCATATTACACTCACTGCACCACTCGGAGTATTTATATCACTGTATCTGAGTGTGAATCACAACAGCAGCTGATCAGAAAGAGAATTATCGGTATACAGCATCAGGCACACACTACCTCAGCCACGGCAAAACATTTCAAAGCCTTTCCTGTACGGACCTCGCGGTTCAGAAACAGTTTCATCCCAAGAACTTTAAACACACTTAATCAAGTGCTCCTTGTAGAACTGTTTGTACTTAAAAGTACAATCACCCCACTGTAAACTTGCACTACAGTTATAATATTACACAACCTGAGCCACTTTATGAAGTTCGTATTTACATATGATGATGATATCATTTTTAAGATGAAATGCAGCAAAATATGTTTATTATATTATACAGATAAAACTTTAACATCATTTAACTAATCTATATTCATCACTGGGACTGTCAAAAAGGGTCGAATAATTAAACATGTACTACGAAGATATTTCAACGTTCCTTAAATGTTTTGAAGAATCGGCGCTCTAAGCTTACAGATGGCTTAACGTCTATTACAGAGCTGATTGTGTGGTGATCGGTTACTTGGACAAAGAAAAGTAAGGACTGCAGGGGCGGCTACGCCAATATATATTATAAAACAGAAAGAGAAAATAACAACACAGCTAAAAACGCAACAACAAATTTTGGCAAAAGTTAAATGCTTGTGTCATGAGCACGAGGCGGCTATGCAGTGTCCGCAACGAACATGACCATCCACCGTGCATAAGCTACCTTACTGACATTGGCGGGCGAAGGAGCCACCGATTCTTCCTCGGCCCAGTGCCACCACAAGCCTAGAGCCGCCCCTGAGTACTGCTGCAATAAATGATTTCATCAAAGGTCGCACACAATCACTGTGCTGTGAAACCCATGTTTAATAACGTGCTTTAACTCCTATCATCATGAAAATGATATCACGTATACATCTCAATTTTTTTGTTATTCAGAGAGCTGTAATATCACGAATGTAATGGATTCTGTGTCCAGTTGGAGGAAGAGAGCCGGTTAAGGAAGCAAGTAGTGATTCACACACATAAAGCACATAGAAGATCACATACAAAATAAAGCATTTAACGTGCTACTTTAATTACGATGTGATTTGAGAAACTGGTTAATTAAACAATTTTAAGACGAAGTTTATGATGTTCTACTTTAATGACAAAATAAACTACGTGATTAAAGTGGAAATTTCGAGATTGAAGTTGACATTTCGTGCTTTTTCCCCACTGTGTGCCTTTTTTTCTCTGTACCCTAATAAGCTTTCATATGACACTCAGACAGTGGGCTACAACTTACCTTTTCACGGCGACTTTGATATGTGACTTCTTTTTTATTTCTGGCACTGTGCGACTTTGTGAACATGAGTTTTCAAGTTTCTCCAACACGCTTTGTCACTCGATCAACTTCCTTTTGTTGATTATACCACGGTTTAATTAAACAAATAGTATATTTTTCCTTTGCCTCCACTTGGTATTCACTGAAATTCTTATATTTTCCCCCGTGTTTTTCCGTTGTCTTTTCACAGAAGGCTGAGCTTAAGGGCGATTTATATTGATTTGCATATTCAAAGAGGCGTAATTCTGGGAGCAGTTGGGGCGTTACGTAAAGCGCATGCACGAGCGTTACTTTTCATGTTGATCGGGATTTATCTAGCAGAAGAACGTGGAAGTTGGAGTACACACAGATTCCTGCATCTGGATTTTTCTGTGCATAAGCACATTTCGGCTTTTGTGCTTACGCCATGTTATAGTGCGAATTCTACGCACGGCATTATACATGAGGCCCTAGGAGTACCGCCTCTTCTATTTTTTCCTGACTTCAACCACTGATATAGAGGTACCTTCAATATTGATATGAGAAGTAGAAATTATGTAATTTTCTTATCATGAAGTCTAGTAGAAAGGTTCTGTCTGACACATGCCTGTTATCTCACTCCTACTGCTTTTCTGATGAGTAGGTCGCTCTCAGTGGCTACTTTGATAACATATAACAAGTCTTTTGGCCAACAGAAATTGCTCCAATGTTGCTGAATTACCAGCATCCCATATTCTGTTACAGGCTTGTTTTAGCCATATAGAGAGTGTAACTGTCAATTAACCTTTGTTCAACAACCCAACCGCCCCAACCTACATGTTGAACATATAGGTTGTAGTCATATTATGCTGTCCTAAGAGTCAGCTGTGGCATTACATAGAAGGAGTTGGTAAGGCAGTAGCTAAGTTCTTTTACAAACTTTTAAATTTATTGGCTTTTAAGCACCTATGGGCAAAAACTTTTACGTAGTAACTGAAAGAATGAAACAGCAGATAACAATGACTAAAATGTAATTCCAATAAAGGATGGCTTCCTCTGTGGCAGAACCTTGAGGAACTGCTGCTCTACTGTATCAGTAAACAACAGTCAAGGTGGTTCGGCATCTAGTGAGGATGCATCCTGGCTGTCATCCATTACAAGAGTATCTCTCTAGAAAGAGTCCCAGCACGCAGAGAGATTATGTTTTAATTATACATTTGGATGCTGAAGATAGCACATAGTAGGTTTATTGAGTAGATTTGATTTCTTTTATAATTTACAAAAAGGTTTTACACCTGGCTTTAAAAATCTATTAATCTAATTGTAAGAGCCAATCTTAGAAAGTTAAAGTTTTGAGTTAAACTCATATTAATGTTTGCTTAATTTGAATATAATATAAATTTCTTTCATAGTCATAACTTATGGTATAGTCTTTTCCCCCTATAAGTTAGCAAGAGATAGAACCTTCTTACTGTAACTGAGAAACAGTGTGATAATATGCTCAGTTGTTGTTTAGAACAGGTCCCAGTACATAGGGACTTAAAAGACTCATTTTAAACTTAGAAATGGGATAAGCATACAGTTTTCTGACTGTTTTGAAATGGTTCAGAAATGTTAAGTAAATAGTAACAATTTGAGAAGTAACAAGATTAAGCTTAGAACTGAACTTTTCTTAACATTAATTTTTCCTTTTTTGCTATTTTAATTTTCCCTTTTTTGTGTGAACTGTTTTACTTCAAAACTTAACTAAACTTTCAAAAACAAAGATATTTTGTCTGTGGAATCATTTTGCGCGTCACACTTTTGTTGAATCCCATTTTTTGAGTTGAAGCTGCTGAACTTTGGTAATTTTGGGAAAACACAGCTACACTAATCTCTAAAACTGAAGTTGTCATTAAAGGTTTATGGAAAGACAACATATTGTAGAAAACAGCGAGCACAAAAGTAAGAAGTACCCCGGAACAGAGCACCACTAAACTCTCATTCAAACATTCAGTCAGACAATTAAAAAACCAAAAACACTTTCACCTTTTTTGGGATCTGGGAAAAAAACCAAGGTATGTAAAAAAAAATGAGAATATGCAAAGCAAAGCAGGCTTGGGAATTAAACCTATGTCTCTGTAAGGCAGTAGTCCTAATCACTGTGCTACAGTACTTCTCTACATTCTTCTTCTTCTTTCTGAAGATCCAGTTAGGGGTTGCCACAGTGGATCATCTTCTTCCATATCTTTCTGTCCTCTGCATCTTGCTCTGTTACACCCATCACCTGCATATCCTCTCTCACCACATCCATAAACCTTCTCTTAGGCCTCCCTCTTTTCCTCTTCCCTGGCAGCTCTATCCTTAGCATCCTTCTCCCAATATACCCAGCACCTCTGCACATGTCCAAACCAACGCAATCTTGCCTCTCTGACTTTGTCTCCCAACCGTCCAACTTGAGCTGACCCTCTCTAATGTACTAATTTCTAATCCTATCCATCCTCATCACACCCAGTGCAAATCTTAGCATCTTTAACTAAATGCTAACATTACTCAAAGTTATTGTCTGCTTTTTTATTTTATTTTATTTTTTTTCATTTTTATTTCTATTTAATTTAATATTGTTTCTTTGTATCAGTATACTGCTGCTGGATTATGTGAATTTCCCCTTGGGATTAATAAAGTATCTATCTATCTATCTATCTATCTATCTATCTATCTATCTATCTATCTATCTATCTATCTATCTATCTAACTCTCTTTTTCACCTCTCTTCCACAATCCCCATTACTCTGTACTGTTGATCCCAAGTATTTAAACTCGTCCACCTTCGCCAACTCTACTCCTTGAATCCTCACCATTCCACTGACCTCCATCTCATTTACACACATGTATTCTGTCTTGTTCCTACTGACCTTCATTCTTCTCCTCTTTAGAGCATATCTCCACCTCTCCAGGGTCTCCTTAACCTGCTCCCTACTATCACTACAGATCACAATGTCATTAGCAAACATCATAGTCCACAGGGACTCCTGTCTAGTCTCGTCTGTCAGCCTGTCCATCACCATTGCAAATATGAAAGGGTTCAGAACCGATCCCTGATGTAATCCCACCTCCAACTTGAATGTGTTCGTCATTCCTACCGCAGACCTCATCACTGTCACACTTCCCTCGTACATATCCTGTACAACTCTTACGTACTTCTGTGCCACTCCCGACTTCCTCATATAATACCACAGCTCCTCTCGAGGCACCCTATTATATGCTTTCTCCAGGTCCACAAAGACGCAATGCAACTCCTTCTGGCCTTCTCTAAACTTCTCCATCAACATCCTCAGAGCAAACATTGCATCTGTGATGCTCTTTCTTGGCATGAAACCATACTGCTGCTCACTAATCATCACCTGTTGTCTTAACCTAGCTTCCACTACTCTTTCCCATAACTTCATGCTGTGGCTCATCGATTTTATTCCCCTGTAGTTACTGCAGTCCTGCACATCCCCCTTATTCTTAAATATCGGCACCAGTACACTACTTCTCCACTCCTCAGGCATCCTCTCACTTTCCAAGATTCCATTAAACAATCTGGTTACAAACTCCACTGCCATCTCTCCTAAACACCTCCATGCTTCCATAGGTATGTCATCTGGACCAACGGCCTTTCCATTTATCATCCTCTTCAAAGATATCCTTACTTCTTTCTTGTTTATCCGTTGCACTTAATGATTCACTATCTCCACATCATCCAACCTCTTCTATCTCTCGTTCTCTTCATTCATCAGCCTCTCAAAGTACTCTTTCCAACTGCTCAACTCTCCTCGCTTGTCAGTACATTTCCATTTTTATCATTTATCACCCTAACCTCCTGCACATCTTTCCCAGCTCGGTCCCTCTGTCTAGCCAATCAGCACAGGCCCTTTTCTCCCTCCTTAGTGTCCAACCTCTCATACAACTCATCCTAAGCTTTTTCTTTAGCCTTCAACACCTCTCTCTTCATCTTGCACCTTATCTCCTTGTACTCTTGTCTACTTTCTGCATTTCTCTGACTATCCCACTTCTTCTTTGCCATCCTTTGACTCTGTATAGTCTCCTGCATTTCCTCATTCCACCACCAGGTTTCCTTTTCCTCCTTCCTCTTTCCACATGTCACGCCAAGCACCCTACTTGCTGTCACCCTTACTACATCTGTTGTAGTTTCCCAGCTGTCTGGTCACTCTTCACTGCCACCCAGTGCCTGTCTCACCTCCTCCCTAAACTCAACCTTGCAGTCTTCCTTTTTCAATTTCCACCATTTGATCCTTGGCTCTGCCCTCACTCTCTTCCTCTTCTTGATCTCCAGCGTCATCCTACACTCGACGTTAAAGAATGTAATAATAAGTGGACTTCTGGTTGCTAAACTTGGAAGTTTATGTTTCTTTAATAGAAGTTACCTTTAGTTGGCTGTTAGTTGTTCCATTTTGGTTAAGAGGGGTGTCATAAACCCAAAACATTTTAATCTAATAATATAAAAGAACCAGCATCAGAATAAATTAGAGACTTTCTCCTTATGTGAGTGTGACATTTTCAAATATATATAACATTTCTGATTTCACTGTAAACTAAAAATGCAATATTTAAAAAAAAAGATATCATAAAAAAGAACTTTACAAAAAGCCTTAGAATCCAGCACAGTGGGCAGTACCAGTTAACAAGTGACCTTGTCCTTCGTTAACTGTCACAGCGGTCAATTATCTTGCTGGTAATGCTCACCGCATCAGATACTAATGCTTAAATCATCAAATGTGTAGTGAAGGGCATGTGTGCAGAGATTAAATCGAAACATGAAATTCTGGCCTGTTATGGCTGTGCTACAAGCTGCACTGTCCTATTGTAAGAAAAAATAAACCTTTTTTAATCTTTGAAAGGGGAATAGAACTGTGTGACCTCTGTAGCATATTATTTTTCTTTGGTTTGTACTTCTCAAGTCAACTTACTGACTTTAGCTGTCACATTTAACGCTGAGTTTCATTTCTTGTACATAATGCTTCTTACTCCAAAGAACCCCCAAATGTTTCAGATGATATGCAGACATACTTATTGGCTGTACAATTGTGCTGTAACATTATTTGTAAAGAAAATTAAAGAATTGTTACTCATTTTTTAATTCTAAATATGTTTCCTGTTACTTTGTTCTGTAAACAGAGACAAATGAGACAAGCAGCATTTCAATAAAGGAATTTTATCTTATGATCTTATGATTATGGCTTATGATGATCATGCACAATTCAGTGGCCACTTTATAAGGTATTTAGTACTAGTTGGACCTCAGTTACCCTGCGGAACATTTTGAGGCATTGATTGAAGAAAGTTCTGAAAACATTCACTCCTTGCTTATCATGCAGTTCCTGTATATTTTTCAGCCACATACTGTTATGCTGCAAACTTTGCATTCCATCTCTTGCCAAAATGCTTTGTTGGATTTGGACTGGAGAACTGTGCAGGCCACCCAAGTAATGTGATGTGACTGTCATGTTTGTGGAATCATTTTGAGATGAAGTGACATGGCAAATAATCTTGCTGGAAGGATAGATAGATAGATAGATAGATAGATAGATAGATAGATAGATAGATAGATAGATAGATAGATAGATAGATAGATAGATAGATCTGTATTTGTCCAAAGGGGGAAATTTGGATTTTTACAGAAGCTCTTTAAATAAATAGATAAATAACTAGTAATACACACACTCTATAGTCTGAATGCACATCAGAATGCCTAAAAAAGAAGAAAATTTAAAAAGAAAAAAAAAACACCTTCTGACTTGGCAGTCAGACATACTGCTGTTGTTATAAAGGAGTCCCCGTAGCGTTTCCAGACATAATTTGTTGGTTGAAAGTACTCAGTGTTAGTTTGGCAGAGTTTTGTATCTATCAGAAAATGATTACACTGATACCAAATAGGGGTGCACATGGTCAGCTTAGGTCACTTTCAGCTTATTCTCAGTTGGTATTGAGGCTTAATGTTTTCCAAGAAAACATTCTTTACATCATTATCCTATCACTACCAGCCTGTACGGTGGACACAAGACAGAATGGATCTAAGGATTAATATCCCTACTGGCAGATTCCGACATTGCCATCCCCAGAGGGGACTGGGCGGTCTCATGGTCTGGAATCCCTACAGATTTTATTTTTTCTCCAGCCGTCTGGAGTTTTTTTGTTTTTTCTGTCCCCCCTGGCCATTGAACCTTACTCGTATTCGATGTTAATGTTGATTTATTTTGTTTTATAATTATGTCTTTCATTTTTCTATTCTTTAATATGTAAAGCACTTTGAGCTACTGTTTGTATGAAAATGTGCTATATAAATAAATGTTGTTGTTGTTATGTCATGACAAAACAGAGGATCATCATTCTGTTTGACATTTTTTCAAACTGTGGTCATCCAGCTTTCGTGATTATGTACCCATTTAAATATAATTTTCCTGTTCATTGTGGATAAGATGGGAATATGTTGTGGCCTTCTACCACTGTCCAATGCATTGTGTATTCTGCACACTACAGTTGTAAAGAACAGTCTTTTAGGAGGTTCTGGTCTTTCTATTAGTTTCAGTGAATTTGCCCAATGTCCTTTGACCTCTCACATTGAAAAGACATTTTTGCCCCCTGACCTTCCATTCATTGGATATTTTTAATTTGTCATTCATTTTTCCATACATTCTAGAGATTGTAGTGCATGCAAGTGTCAGAATAACAGATGTTTATGAGATGCTAGAATCACTATGTCTGGTACCAACAATGATATGTAAGCAAAAGTTGCTTAGATTCATTGCCAAATATGTTATTTGTCGGAACAACAGCAAAACCTCTTGATAATGTCTGCATGCTATACAGAACATAGTGAGTTATGGCCACATGATGCAGTATTTACTGGAGATGGCTCTTTGCCTTAATGAGAACATGAAACTAATGAACTGACCGCAAATGGAAGTAACTTCTTGCAAGTTATCAAGTTCATTGAGTTGAGTTCATATCGAATCTGGGAACTCAGCAAAGTAAGGATACCTAGCAATCAAATAAATTTCTAAAATTACGCATTAGGGAGCTACTCAGCTTTCTACATTTTTTAAATAGTGCCACATGTGGATATCACTGCTGCCTTCCCGATGCACCTATCTGGGTTTAAACCTAAGTGCTGCCATCATCTCTGTAGATTATTCATGTTCTCCCTATGTCATGCATGGGATTTTGTCCCACATTTCCAAGGTGTGCATGTGAGGGCAACAGAAGACTCTGTATTGGCCTCATACAAGTTAGTGTGCCCTGTGATGAACTGCAGCTCTACCCCAAGTTGGTTCCTCCTTTCCACTTGATGCTGATAGGAATCCCACACCCCTCCTCAACCATTATGTTGACCTTGATTCAGCAGGTTCAATGACAGATGTTTTTATGGATAAATGAACTCTTCAGGTCCAAATATTTTCCGGAAATTCACTGCCAGCAACAATAAACTTGTGCAACACGGAGGTTGGTATATTTATATAGTAACAGATGCATCCCTTGACATTCTCTGTGCTGCCATCTGACCTTCTTTTTGTGCTAAAAATATGCTTCCTCCAATTGAGTCGTAGTTACTAATACATACTGGGATTTTTCGTGGTGCTCTTGGATTCATTAAGTACAGTTATATTAAAGTTAATTAATTAGATGAGAATAAACTTGCAAAAGAATCCACTGCAATTACACTACCAGCCTTTAATTAGGATAGTAGAGCAATTAACCTTTTAGGCTAATATGACTGACAGCTTCAAAGGGATTAAAAAAAACACCCATGCTTATAATGCACCTGTATGGTGTTGCATTGATTTTTATGATTGACTTGGGACTTTATACACTGTGGGTAATGCTTTAGTATGAAAATGACTATTATTATATCAGTCTAGTTCCAAAAAGGAACAACCAATATGAAAGAAAATAATAATAATAATAAAGCCATAATGCAAAGAACCCAGAGGACACGGGCCACACAACAGTCTCTGGAAAGGTCAGAGAGGTCAAGCTGATTACCTCCTCCAGCCTTGGCATGCACAGGACTCAGCAGGGGTTACATCAGTTCATATGGAGTTATTGACATTCAGCCGCCCTGATTACTCATTACCAGATCAGCAGGGAACTGTCTGGGGCATTTAACTCTTAACTAGGACAATTTCAGGAAGAAAGATTTGCATGCTTGTGATAAGCAACTAGAGGCGGTATAGTAGGACATGGAGAACATTGAAGAGTCAGGCAAAAACTGGAACCAGCAGGTTTAAACACAGGCATGTACAAAACTGTCCAAGCAGATAATGAAAAATGTTACCGTGTACTCAGGAATACATTAAGATTTAGTCCATTTTGTTTACTGTATAAACACTCAAACAAACACTTCAGACCTGCTTTTACCAGTACAGGGCAGCATGGTTTATTCCTATATCAAATTTTATTATAAATAACATTATTTTTTTTTATTTAATACAATATATAAAGTCTCATGCTGTGTTCTAGATTAGTTGGTGTGATACGTAATATGAACTCTGTCACTAATGTTCAGTCAAATGTTCTTTTGTGACAAGCATCTATAAACAGCCATCCATTCTATTTATTCCAGTTCTACATATGATGGCAGTATAAGCAGTAACAAACCTCAAACTGGGCACCAGTTTACTGTTATTTATGCTGAC
The DNA here is from genome assembly GCF_016835505.1 of Polypterus senegalus. Taxonomy (NCBI): domain Eukaryota; kingdom Metazoa; phylum Chordata; class Cladistia; order Polypteriformes; family Polypteridae; genus Polypterus; species Polypterus senegalus. The sequence goes on from NC_053155.1 coordinate 125,915,521, forward strand.
AGATCCATGCCTGCTGAATTCAATCCAGGAAAAACAGCTCATTCTGGCAGCTTCAGATGTAAGATAGAAACCAACCCTTGATGGGGTACGGGTGCATTGCAGGACACACAAACTCAACCATCCATTTCTCTTATTTCAAATTCACTTACCTCAGCAACATCATCTACAAAGCAGCAGCAAACCCTGAACAAGGCGGTACATTCATTGTTTATTTACACTATTTGTTTATGACTAAATCTACTTAATCTAATTCAGGGTCTTGAGCTGCCAGCTCTTATAAGTCATTCATTAGACACCCACTTACCCCATGCCCATTTACAGCCACCCAATTAGTCTAACACACTTTGGACATGCGTGGAGAATGGGTATACTCAACACAGGCAATGGGGAGATTGGAACTCAGGGGCTGTTAAGCAGCACTGCCCCAACATGCCATCAAACTCACATGAGCTTTATGTAGACTATACATTCTAGTAATGTCTTCAAACTGCATGTTCAGGATAACTGAAGTCCTAACCAGGGAAAGTAACTTCATGTTTTTCAACATATATAATGTATAGTAGTATCGAATTCAGTGTTGTGTTTCTGTGTTTTGTCACGTTATTTTAACTATTCTTTATTAGCGGTTATCAAATGTGTGGTTAGTGCTACGGCTTCATGAATTCAGCATCCTGTCTGAAATTCGCACACTGGAGTAGTCTGACATCAGTTAGTATTTATAGTGTTCTTAGATTGTGAATGAAAATGTGCAATATAAGAATAAACTTATCTGAGAGAAAAATATGTACTGATAATTTGTACACAATATATAACATTCTTAAACTCTTAATCTATTTCAGGATAGTGAGGGGCTGGACTGTATCATTGTCATATTGGATGCAACAACAACAATGTATTTGTTTTTTAGCCCAAAATCACACAAGGAATGCCTTCAGCAGGCCCTGTTTTTGCAGAACCTCCCAGGCTTGACTCTATAAGAGTACAAGAAAAATACTTCCAAAAAAAACTTGTAAAAAAAAAAATACATAATGGCAGAAATCTTGGGAAGTGCAATTTAGAGAGTGTGCAAAGAAAGGGTGTCAAAAATGGGATAAGTGCAATCAATCAATCAATCAACATTTATTTATGTAGCACATATTCACACAAAAAAATGTAGCTCAAAGTGCTTTACAAAATGAATAGAAAAATAGAAGACACAATAAAAGATAAACATAAGTCAACATTAATTAACATAGAATAAGAGTAAGGTCCGATGGCCAGGGTGGACAGAAAAACAAAAAACTCCAAAGGCTGGAGAAAAAATAAAATCTGTAGGGGTTCCAGACCACGAGACCGCCCAGTCCCCTCTGGGCAATCTACCTAACATAAATCAAACAGTCCTCTTTGTATTTAGGGTTTTCATGGAAGGACCTGATGATGATGGTCACGTAGACTTCTGGCTTTCAGTCCATCAATGTTGGTGCATCATGATGCTTTGAGTAGGTGGTGGTGGTGGCGCAGGCCGCCACCACAAAGCAGAACAAAAATAATCCTCTTCACAGAGCTGGATGACCGATCTATTATTGCCACCTCAGAAATACAATAATACAAACTACTTTGTTCTTGCACAGCGTTTTTCACCAAATGAAGGAGCACCACTACAATTCTCAAGGCAAAATGTAAGAATAGATTATACCACTCATTAACTATCCCATATGAGGATACAGATTTGTTAAAATGCAACAAAAAAAAAGTAGAAACTAATTAACATAAATGAAAATCAATAATATATGCTCATTAGTTAACTGCAACAACCACAATCATACAACAATGTAGCTCAAAGTTCTTTACAAGGTGACAACAAGAAAGTTACAAATAAAGAAAAACAATTAAGGTTGGCTATTGATATTAAAGAATATGTAACAACAAACCAAGGTAAGGTCAGATGGAGGGGAGGACAGAAAGAAAACTCCAGTTAGGGTGGAGAAAAATACAAAATCTACAGGGGTTCCAAGGGCAAAAGACCACCCAACCCCATTGGATATTCTACCTAACATTAATGTTCCTAAATCAAGCCTCTTAGTTCTCATGCTTCACATGATAGAATTTGATGAAGTTGGTTTCATGGACAGCCAAGACATGCATGGTGCCTTGGTGGTGACACAGAAGAACCAGAAAAAACCAGCAGAAAATAGTGGGGATTAGTACAGATTGCAGATCTCTAAAGATTATGGTAATTTTATGCACAGTCTATTAGGAATACAACTGAAAAATAGTTACAAAAAAAAAAAAATGAAAATAATGTTTTTAGCAGTTTTTTAAAATGTTCCGCCATATTAGCCTGGTGAATGTCTATAGGTAAACTAATCCGGTGACTGGAAAGAAGCACACAGGAAATAGCCGCACAGAAAATAACTGCACACGGAAAAATGTGCACACGGGAAAAAGGCGCAAACGGCAAATGTGTATATGCAAAGAAAAAAATGGTTATATTATACATCGCAATTAACAAAATTGTATAATTGTTCACTAAACGTATTTATAAGCTTGTATGTTTTAATTTGTTAGAGTTTTCATTAATCTTCCCTAACTTTCATGCAAGGCAAGTTGACATTTTATTTTTGAATAAGCAAGATGGAGTTTTCGACCAGTCAGAAAGGCAAGCAAATTCTCGGTTACAAGGGATTTGAATATCTGCATTTATGCACAACAAATGGAATAGATACTTGGAAGTGCCGTGACAATCGATCAACAAAGCTAATTTACAATAATACTGTTAATTAGGGTGTGTTAATCGTTTATATCTTATTATAATAAAAAAGTTTAGCAGTATAGGTGGTGTATATTTTATATTTGTAATAGTTATATGTCACTGCCGTGCGTGCGCACTTTACCGTATGCGTATTCTTCCACGTGCGTTTATTTCCGTGTGCGCTTATTTCCTGTGCGCTTATATGACTGTGCGCATTTTTCTGTGCAGATATTTCCTGTGTGCTTCCTTCCAAGATTCAACTATTCCAGATTTTAGGTGCATAACAGCAAAAGGCCTTTTCACCACAAATTTTAAGCTTGGCTTTTGGAATTATAGGTACACCTCCATTTGAAGATCTAAGGTTACAATTTGAAGTGTAGGGAGACAGTCATTCCAAAACATAGGATGGCGCAAGGTTATTTAAGGCTTATACACCATTAGCAGCATTCTGAACGGCACAGGTAACAAATGCAATGACGCTAAAACTGCTGAGACATGCTCAAATTTTCTTTTTCTAGTTAACATTTTGGCTGCTGCATTCTGTGCTGATTGCAAATGATTTATGTCTATCAGGTAGTCCTGTTAGGAGTGCACTACAGTAATCTAGTCGACTAAAAACAAAAGCATGAATTAATTTTTCAGTGTCTTGTAAAGTTATAAGAGGTCTAACTTTTACTATATGCCTTAAGTGAAAAAATGCAATCCAAGTACATCCGGTTAATGTGTGATTTAAAGTATAGTGCAGATCCATGATTACCCCTAAATTCTTTACCTCTGCCTTATTTTTAAACCAAAGGGATCAAGTTTATTTCTAATATGCTTGCTATATCAATGTTTGCCAATCACGAAGATTTCTGTTTTATTCTTGATTGTAGAAAAGAAGGCACCAGGCAGCACACATACACACACTTAAAATAGTATTCATACTGGGACTAATTTAGATTAACAAATTAACATAACACTCTTGTCATTGGGGATGTTGAAGGATAAACAGACTAAGGATAACAAACTAAAACTGAAGCAGAAAAGCAGAGAACATGCCAAGATGGCCAACAACTGAGTACTCGATTTAAACCAATGATGCTGGATCCCCATGGCAGCAGCAATAGCCGATGTCTATGGAGATATCTGCTTAGCTCATCTGCAGATCTTGCTGCTTATATTTCCAGCAGCTTGTGTTCGATCCTCACTGCTGCTGTCTCAGAGTGGTTGTGTGACTCACTTTGGGGAGGGGGATGAAGGGAGTGGAGAGTGGGGGGATTGGGGGGGGTTTGGTGACTCCCTGAGTAAACTTCTGATCAGAGACATTAGGGCAACTTCAACGTCATGGATCCAAGTTCTTGTATTCAAATATTGTATCCATGAGCTGTCTGTGTGAAAACGTGCATGTGATCCATTTTTATATGAGTTTTCCTCCTACATTACCAAAGATGTATATGTTACTTTAATTGGTGACTCTAAATTTGCCCCTGTATGAATGCTTGTGTAGGTGTGTGCATGAGTAGAGCCTGTGATGGAATGGATCAATGTCCAGTGCTGTATCTTTGTACCCAGTGCTGATGTGGTAGGCTCTGGCTTCACTGTGACCTTGAATTGAATTGAATTGAATTAAAGTTATATCATATTTGTAACAGAAGAATCTAATTTACAAATTACATTATTTTATGAGATTCTGATGAGAAAACCATTTAGATTTTTTTTTAATTAAGGTCAGATCTCCCTACCAACATACCTGTATTCATATTTTAGTCAAGGTGAACTACACTATCAGAATATGCAAAGCATCAATGGCAATATATTTATAGAATGAGGTAACTCAGGAAAATATTTCAAGCTTCTGGCAGGGCTGAGGAAACAATGACATTGATGTAATTTATAGTGCATTTATTTTCAGAATATTTAAACCAGGATTAAGAACAGGCCTCATGCGTCCAAATGCTGGAAGTAGAAAAAATGTGCTGATTTCTTTTTGATATGATAGAAGACAAATGATTGTGCCTTTGTTTACAAGATGACCAACAATGTAAGCCCCCAGGGGAACAGAGGGAAATTTAACCTGTAACTGAAAAATCTATTTCTGATATTTCAGAATACCCCTTTATCATTTCTAAAAGGGGAGAGCCATTTAAAAGTTATTGTTATAATCCAAATTATCCAAAGTTATTTTTAAAGGAAAAACAAAGAAAATTGCATGCTGAAAAAAAATTCCTCATTCTACATTCCAGGATTATATTTCTATTACTATAAAACCTTGAATCTGTATGTAAATGTTTACTGCAAGCACTCCTATGTGAGATGCACTGGGATGAGAATCACTTTCTGTTTATGTTAGAGCCACAAAAAAAAGATAATAACTTTGGTGGTTAGCTTTAACAGAGGGATTTACAGACACTGCAAATCAATCCCCTCAAATCATTCCATTCTCTTATCAACATATCTTACTGCCGACTGAGATTATGTCTTCATCCACTCATAAGACACAATCATTTAATAATGAGTTCAAGACGGCATGTCCTTGTGTAATGTAAGCCGCAGTGCTTTAAAGCTGGAGTTTTAGCAAGGAGGTAAATATTCACAAGTAAGAGAAAAACAGTAATATTCAAATGGAAAATCTTAGCTGGATATGATCCTACTACTTTAATAATGTGGGATATTTGCTGAATGGAAAAATTAAGCTTTCCCAGTAGCAGTGTACATTGTTCTTGATAAAAAAATGTTCATACCTTTTCAGGGGTAGACTATGACTTTGCTTGCCTTTATGAACCAATAGGCATTGAAGAAGCTGATTTCCTCAAGATTTTTTTTTAGTCTGAAAGTTTTGTTTTCCTTCTTTCTGTTGCCAATTGGCCATACCATGTTCGGGTTTAAAAGCTGCACGTGAATGCTGCTTCTATGGAGTCTCCATATTCTCACACAGGTATTTTCTTTTTACACTCAGTTCTTCTCCTACATCTCAAAAACTTTTGTGAGGTTAATTTGTAAATCGAGGTTGACCTTTTGTTAATTTGAAAGTGACTCCAGAGATGAGTGAGCCCTGAGGAACTCGATCACTGCCCAGGACTACGCTTCAACCCTAAACTCAATCAATCAGGCTTGAAAATGCTTTTTTTATAAATTGCAAAAACAGCACAAAATACACATAAAAAGACTGGGGGAACCAGGAAGCCTTCCTGTTTATCGCTATGCGGACATGGGGAAAGAAAAGAAATTTTCATAAACCAAGTATGCCATCTACAGTCTCTGGTAGAAACAGTCCGCTGGTGAAGTGAGATGTTGACAGCAAGTTAGAGAGGGGCTTAGACAAGTTTTCTTTATTATTCTCCTCAAGATTGTAGAAGAGAAAGCCAAACAGATGAACTGCAGTACGAACTCCATATCCTTCCCCAGTGATTTATAAGATCTGCATCAATCTCCCACATGCAAACATATTTATCATATATACACACACAAACATATATAGCCTCGGTTCATTCTGTTTCTTTGCACTTGGATTACAAGGGCAACCACTAAAAAGGGAACTGAGAACTCTTGGGGCCTCATGTATAACGCTGTGTGTAGAATTCACACTAAAACATGGTGTAAGGACAAAAGCGGAAATGTACGTACGCAGAAAATAATCCAGATGCATAAATCTGTGCGTTCGCCAACTTCCATGTTCTTCCACTCCATAAATCCAGGTCAGCGTGAAAAGTAATGCACGTGCACGCGCCTGCTGCCCCACCTCAACTCCTCCCAGAATTACGCCTCTTTGAATATGCAAATCAATATAAATAGCCCTCAAGCTCAGCGTTCTGTGAAAAGGCAATGGCAAAAGCACGGGGGAAAACAGAAGAATTTCAGAGTATACCAAGTGGAGGCAAAGAAACACATACTATTTGTTGGTTTAAACAGTGGTATAAATAACAAAAGGATGTTGATCGAGTGACATAGAGTGTCGGAGAAGCTGGAAAGCTCAAGTTCACAAAGTTGCACAGTGCCCGAAATAAAAAAGAAGTTGTCAGATATCAAAGCTGCCATGAAAAGGTGAGTCATAGTACACCATCTGAGTGTCATATGAAAGTTTATTAGGGTACAGAGAAAAGAAAAAAAATAAGGACACAGTGAGAGAAAAGCTCGAAATGTCAACTTTAATCTCAAAATGTCAACTATAATCACGTAGAACATCATAAACTTCATCTTTATATCGTTTAATTTACTAGTTTCTCAAATCCCATAATAACTAAAGTAGAATGTTAAATGCTTTGTTTTGTATGTGTTCTTCTACCATTTTCATGATGATAGGAGTTAAAGCATGTTATCAAACATGGAAACATGGTGACGCAGTGATAGTGACAAGCTGGCCAGAGATTGTTCCTGCCTCCCGCAAGATACTTGCTACGCTGTGCGCGACCATCGATGAAATAATTTATTGGAGCAGTACTGTCTCTCTCAAATTCCTGTCCTTCCTTTTCTTTCTCCAAATACCCAATCACCACACAATCAGCTCTGTAATAGATGTTAAGCCATCTGTAAGCTTAGAGCTTAGATTCTCCAAAACTTTTAAGGAACATTGAAATATTTTCATAGGCATGTTTAATTATTTTATCCATCTATCCCTCAAGTGTCGTGCCAGCCCCAGCAAAAATACAGCACGAGGTAGGAACAATCCCTGAACTAGCTAGCGCTGCAACACCGTGTCCTTGCATGTTTAATTATTAACAATATAGATAATTTGCTGCATTTTATCTTAAAAATGATATTGTCATCATATGTAAATACACACTTTATAAAATGGCTCAGGTTGTGCAATATTATAACTGTATCGCAAGTTTACAGTGAAGTAATTGTACTAATAAGTACAAACAGTTCTACCAGGAGCACTTGATGGACTGATTGAGTGCATTTATAGTTCTTGGGATGAAACTGTTTCTGAACCGCAATGTCCCTGCAGAAAAGGCTCTGAAGCATTTGCTGTATGAGAGCAGTTCAATAGACAGTGCGCATGGCTGATGCTGTATACTGATAATTCTCCTTCCAATCAGAGCTCTGATTCCACACTCAGGTACAGTGATATAAATACTCCGAATGGTGCAGTGAGAGTAATATGGAAAAAATGATCCGCTGTGGCAACCCCTAATGGGAGCAGCTGAAAGAAGAAGAAGAAGGTACAGTGACAGTAACAACGCTAAAGCAGCTATGGTATTTGGAATAGCTTGGCCATTCCATGGACCATTATATTGTTATGGGTTAATTACAATCAGATGCCTTAAACTAATAAACAATATGCAGTTAATTTCAGTGTATATGATAAAGCCGCGTCAGGGATGCGGATCTAAAAAAGAAAGGGAAACCACATTGGTACAAAAGCACTGCTTTGATGAAGGGTGCTGCCAGTTTGCAAAACCGAGCAGAGAACTTTCGTATGCCAGGGTTTTAGCTAAATTTTAAGCCAAATTTAGGTTTTATACATCGCGATTTGAGCATGGAAATGGGAGTATGAAACATTTTTGTGCGTACACACCATTTATACATGAGGCCCCTGGTGTCTCCAACCATTGCTGGAAATAAACAAGATGTTGTCATGTCCCAGAATGGAAACTGGAAGTCTGGGCTCTAGAATATGCCCTAGAAGGGATAGCTGAGGTTCTGAGAGTCAAGTATTAGTTTGAGAAGCATCTGAGAAAATACAGATGGTCTTCTATAAAAAGAAGGAAATCTGCCAGGGAGGCTGCTCTATGTATCCCTCTGATGGCTGAGTATGCTTTCTAGACAAGAAAATAGGTAAACAATGGGTGGACTAAAAGCTGTTATCATCCCAATGTCCTTAGTTTTTTGACCGCTTTCCATAAGTCACCACATGCATTAATGAAAATAAAACACTTGTTTTACCAAAATCTCAACCTTCATTGAAATAACAATAAAGACATGAAAATTAATAGGAAAAGCAAAAAGTATAAAGACATGAACAACAGGTAAACAAATAGAATGGTGAAAAATCTTGCATTCCTTAACTATCCATTGCAACCACGGGTGGCCATACTTTCTTTTCTCTCTTCTTAGGCTCCTCTTATACTTCTTGGGGTGTATGTAGTAAAGGGCTAATTAATTACCCTGGAACAATAATAGGCAATCAATGGAACCACATGTGAATGCACACTCAGCCAATCACTTCAACTCACACCTCGGAGTCACACTGCCATGCTACCACACACACTCCTGCACCCCATGTAAGCCGGAGTGGTTCTTTATTTTAGTAAAATACCCAACACTACGGACTCCTCTCCTCTCTCGTCTTAACTCCCCACAAAAGCCACCAGTTGCAAGGGAAGGATGCATGACCAGACTAACCCAGTGCAATTAGTGGCCCAGGTCATGATGTGGCCTCATTGCACCTGCACTGAAACTGTAAAAGCACCATACTAAAACAATCCCATGTACCATTTGAAAACAGGACATTAAAAGAATGAAAACCTTAAAGACAAAAAAACAAGCAATAAATAGTTAATTAAAAGTTCAAAATTCAAAGAAGTCCTCTCTTCAGGCTTGGGTGCACAAGTTCATAAGAAGAGTCAGACACCAATTCTTCTTGCTGTTGAACCTTTTTCACCTTCATTCCTCACCGCTACTGTAACCAAATGTGATGGTCCTCTTCTTTCTCTGGGCTCAAGCTTCTTTTATATATCTCAGGGCATTAATTATGGACCCCACAGCAATAATGAGGCAACTGACTGTACCTCATGTGTGAATGTGAATGCATGCTCAGCAAATCACCCCCATTCACACCCTGGAGTTCTTTCACCACACTAGCACACACACACCTGCACTCCATATAAGCCTGAGCACTCCTTTATTTATTTATTTATTTTAGCAAAATACCGAAAGCTACGGACCCCTCACATGACACTACTTTCTACTACTTGACACCTCTAGCACATAGAGACAGTAAGCCTCTGAATCTAGAGTTCTGTGATGTTAATTCATTCCTGCACAGTGGCATGGTGAAATTATATTGAAATCCATCCATCCATCCTCTTCTGCTTATACGAGATTGGGTCGCAGGGGCAGCAGCTTAAGCAGAGATGCCCAGACTTCCCTCTCCCCAGCCACTTCTAGCTCTTCCGGGGAAATCCCAAGGCGTTCCCAGGCCAGCCAGGAGACATAGTCCCTCCAGCATGTCCTTGGTCTTCCCCGGGGGCCTCCTCCTGGTTAGACGTGTCCGGAACACCTCATTCTGATCAGATGCCCGAGCCACCTCATCTGATTCCTCTCCATGCGGAGGAGCAGCAGCTCTACTCTAAGCCCCTCCCAGATGACTGAGCTTCTCACCCTATCTTTAAGAGAAAGCCCAGACACCCTGCAGAGGAAACTCATTTCAGCCGCTTGTATTCATGATCTCATTCTTTCGGTCACTACCCATAGCTCATAACCATAGGTGAGGGTAGGAACGTAGATCGACTGGTATATTGAGAGCTTTGTCTTACAGCTCAGCTCCTTTTTCACCATGACAGACCAATGCAGAGCCGCATCATTGTGGACGCCGCACCGATCTGCCTGTCGAGCTCACTCTCCATTCTTCCCTCACTCATGAACAGGACCCCGAGACTCCACTTGGGGCAGGATCTCGCTCCCAACCCTGAGAGGGCACTCAACCCTTTTCCGACTGAGGACCATGGTCTCGGATTTGGAGGTGCTGATTCCCATCCCAGCTGCTTCACACTCATCTGCGAACCGATCCACAGAGAGCTGAAGATCACGGTCTGATGAAGCAAACAAGACAACATCATCTGCAAAATGCATATTGAAATCCAAAGCATACAAAAGATGTGCTATGAGGTTACGTTCAGCCAAGAAGGCAGATCAAGAAAGCACTTTTTTAAGTACTGTTGCTATATGAGTCCTGGCAGAGCCCTGCTACAGGGGCAGACATAGAAGAGGTCACCTTGCTCTAATACTAGAAGCACAGAGCCCACCCCCCACAGTCCTATCCTGTGCAGGCAGTTTCACCTGCAGGATGGATGGCAGATTTTAAACAATCTCTCACATGGACCATTGTGATGTGTCAGGCCTGCTCTGGTGTGATCACTAGAAGGTCATTTGTCCTGTCCTGTCTGCTCAAAGCTTGCTTGCAATGAGCAAATAGTGGAGTAGCATAATCCATAATGGTATCATTGGCACAAGATATTCCTACCTGAATCTTGCCAATGGTTTTCTGTCTTGATTCTAGTGGCATTTTAGGCATTATGGAATGCACACAAAAATAACTAGGTGTGGTCTTTGTCTTGCTGTGCTCTTGGTATTGAATTAAGATCTTTTTAATGTGAAACGGTATGGTATTATTCTACCTAGACTATGCTGCATAAAAGTGTATATAGTGAGCTTCTGTGTGTTTGGCAAGCTGCAATATCTCACTACACAAGAAACTGACAATGTTTTATGAAAATAAGCAAACTTTACCATACGATGTTCTTTAGACTGTGTATGCTAAAAGGTGCTGAAACTCTGTGTTTAAAATGAGGGAAAGTTTTAGAATTTCCTCATGTATAGTGTGTATAGTATATAGTGGCTCTGTATTTTAATATATTTTGAATGTTCCTCCATGTGAACCATCTAAAGAAATTATAGAACATGTACCTGTATTTCTTTACTTTAATTAGAAATCAAATAGTAAAACATCACCCAAATCCTATTAATTCAAATTAAACATAGGTCTGTGAAATGAAGAAGTCATCTGTTATTGTTGCAGTATCATTTAAACAGACAGTATGAACAATGAATCTGTGAGAGTTACTACAGAACCAAAAACAGAGATGCAAAAAGCCAGAAAGACGGTATAAAATGACTCAGCTAAGCCAATTTCTTACTTTGCCATCTACCCCTCCGTACACATTTTAAGTGATGTACATTATAAGTGTACTGTAACATCAGAATTCTCCTACACTCACATAGTACAATAGCTACCAGTAGAGGCTGTAAGTTGGTGACCTGCTATTATAAATGAGTATATGATACACCTTTAGATGTTCAAAGCATGGATTACATATTTAACAACAGGCCACGTCACTTGTAAAAATTCTGCAATGATTCTGCACTAATGATGTGCATTGACTAGGGGGATGAGGCAGAGTACAGGAGCCATCTGGAGAACTTTGTTTCTTAGTGCAAAGAGAATTATGTGCATCTTAACATCAAGCAAAACCAAGGAACTGGTTATTGACGTTCACCTAACCTATTCAGTGAATGGACATGGAGGATGAACATGGCGACAAGTACTTGAGATTCCAAATCAATGACAGACTGGGCACAGTCATCTAGTAACACAAAGAAACTATATAAGAAAGGAGACTGTGTTCCTTTAATGTGAATAGGGACATCTTTCACATAATTTACAATTTAGTGATAGCCATTTCAATTTTCTATGTTGTGGAGTGTTGGACTGGTAACATCACTTCAAGAGAGGCCCAACAAACTAAGCAGACTGGTTCAGTTGTGGGATGCACTCTTGACTGTCTGGAAGTAGCAGCAGATGTGAGAATTAAGACAAAACTGATGGCCAACTATGAACAATCCAGGTCTTCCTATTCTCTAGCGCACTAGCACTGAGTACGTTTAGTCAACAAATATTCAACAGAAGTGTTTCAGAAAGCAATATTGGAGTTCCTTCATACCTGCAGCAATATGGATTTATAATGGCTCATAGTGACCGCTCACTGATTTTTTTCTTCTTTTTATTGTTATTCTTGTATGTAATATTTCTAGATTTATTGAGTTTCTGTAAAGCTAAATAACTCCTTGGGACAAATAAAGTACTATCTATCTATCTGTCTCATATATGTAATAGTTGGTTAATCACAAGTTAGTTAGGTTAGCTTTCAAATCCTGTGCTTTGAAGTGGTGATTCACTAAGGACTCATTGCGTTGGGCAGTGAGGTGAAGGGGCAGCTTTTAGTTTTTGTTTACTTTCCTCTGGAACCAGGAGTCCTCTGGGTCAGGATTGGAAAAGACAGGACTTTCACCTCTCAGTGTCACCTCTAACTTAGATTTATGTTTATTTTGACAAAAACACATCCAGACAGCCAAAGTTCAAAATATGGAAAACCCCACCATTCTCCAACTTTTGTTATGTCTAGAAACAGTGTGTGACTCAGACATTCTGAAGACCTGATGTTTGTCAGGCTCACTTGGAACAGCACAAGGTTAGTAGTGGAAACAGTGTTAGAATTTCATAAAAGGCTGCACGTTCTCATGATTAGGTCTCACATGAATTCATTGTGTATTTTCAAACATCCTGAATGCTATTTTTTAGGTTCTTCTATGTGTTGGTGTTCTGTTTTGAGAGGTGTTGTTGGCACCTCTTCCCATGTTGCTAGAGGTGTGGCTTCTGGGGTTGTGACCCTCGGGTAATCTGCACAAGGATAAAAGGTCAGCTTGGGGTTCCTTACATTAGCTAATCTGCTGATACAAACCACCTAATAAATTTTCATTATGCTTCTCGAAAGTTTTGTTTGTTTTGACCTCTTTGCCTGTTTCTTCAACTTCAATATTTTCTCTCATTAGGATTTGGTAGCTAGGTTTATTAAATTTCGGTTTTGGTTTCATTTTTACATGCTTCTCCCAGTTTAGCTCAGTAAATAAATCACCTGTCTGTTTCTCAGCAGGACACCCATTAAGTTAAAAAAAACACATTAGTTTGAGGTCTTCCTTTTTGTAATTAATTTATTATTAAAAAATACATTAGAGTAAACATAATGTAGAATGATTAAGACTACAATAGGTTTTCAAATCAAATTCAACTTCAGCACCACTCACAACCTATCTGATGAGCTATGAAATTAGATAACCCAGCATGAAGTACTCCCTTAGAAATACTGAAGCTTCTGAAATGTAGACAACACATTTATCTTAGGGCAATATTAATAAATTCTTACCAAATTCTAAAGAAGCTTTAGACAGATCTTCAAATGGAAAATATATATATTTTCTAATGTTGTCTTTTTCAAACTATCTAATAGTGGGTGAATTGGACTATTCCATATTAAAGTAAAGGAACAAGCAAGCATTGTAGTATAAGATATCACAACAGATTTTTCATTTCACAATATTATCCCATCAAGTAATACTCCAAATACTGCTCTAAGAGGATTAGCAGCTATTCTGGTTCCAATGCTGTCTGACAGCTTGTTTTTTTCCCTGATTGGCCTGAGCGTGGGGCAATCCTAAACCATATGAACCAGGGTGCCCTGCCTGATAATGTTTCTCATAATTAGGATCTTGTCGTGGGCACACTGTAGATACCAAGATACATGCAAGGCATGTATGACTTTCATGTGAATAAAACCATGTTTTGCACAAATTAATAAAGAGAGCATCTTGAAAATGGCTGGGTTCTATTCTTTATCTGAAATTCTGATTGAAAGGGTCAATTACCTTTAGATCCTCTCATCGTCAACTTTTTTAAAAAGACAAGAACAAAGTACATGTACTGCCTGTATCTTAATCACTGTGAGGAAATTCAGAAAATCAGGTTGGTATCTTTTACAAAAGTTCTATATTGCATATATGAAATGGACTACTGTAAATGTTCAGAAGAAGCAAACATACGGCGCATCCGGAAAGTATTCACAGCGCATCACTTTTTCCACATTTTGTTATGTTACAGCCTTATTCCAAAATGGATTAAATTCATTTTTTTCCTCAGCTACACAATTCTACACACAACACCCAATAATGACAACGTGAAAAAAGTTTACTTCAGGTGTTTGCAAATTTATTAAAAATAAAAAACTGAGAAATCACATGTACATAAGTATTCACAGCCTTTGCACAATACTTTGTCGATGCACCTTTGAGTCTTTTTGAATATGATGCCACAAGCTTGGCACACCTATCCTTGGCCAGTTTCGCCCATTCCTCTTTGCAGCACCTCTCAAGCTCCATCAGGTTGCACAGCCATTTTAAGATCTCTCCAGAATCTCTCTCGGATTCAAGTCCGGGCTCTGGCTGGGCCACTCAAGGACATTCACAGAGTTGTCCTGAAGCCATTCCTTTGATATCTTGGCTGTGTGCTTAGGGTCGTTGTCCTGCTGAAAGATGAACCGTCGCCCCAGTCTGAGGTCAAGAGCTCTCTGGAGCAGGTTTTCATCCAGGATGTCTCTGTACATTGCTGCACTCATCTTTCCCTTTATCCTGACTAGTCTCCCAGTTCCTGCCGCTGAAAAACATCCCCATAGCATGATGCTGCCACCACCATGCTTCACTGTAGGGATGGTATTGGCCTGGTGATGAGCGGTGCCTGGTTTCCTCCAAACGTGACGCCTGGCATTCACACCAAAGAGTTCAATTTTTGTCTCATCAGACCAGAGAATTTTGTTTCTCATGGTCTGAGAGTCCTTCAGGTGCCTTTTGGCAAAACTCCAGGCGGGCTCTCATGTGCCTTTTACTAAGGAGTGGCTTCCGTTTGGCCACTCTACCATACAGACCTGATTGGTGGATTGCTGCAGAGATGGTTGACCTTCTGGAAGGTTCTCCTCTGTCCACAGAGGACCTCTGGAGCTCTGTCAAAGTGATCATCAGGTTCTTGGTCACCTCCCTGACTAAGGCCTTTCTCCCCCGATCGCTCAGTTTAGATGGCCGGCCAGCTCTAGGAAGAGTCCTGGTCATTGGGACCTTTGTTTCTGAACTTCTTCCACTTGTCTCGGACGGATGATGGAGGTAATCAACTAGACACCATCCAAATATCCGCTCATTTTTATTAAGAGACTGGGAACTCCTGAAATTTACCAAAGCACACAGGTTTCTTTAAATTGGGCGGTGAGTAAACACACAATGAAAGACACAACAGCAATTTCTAACTTCTATTACACTAGTAATAAGTACATGAAAAAGATAAATGAACATAAACCAAATCTAACAGTATCATGAAGAAAATTTCTTATCTTAGAAAGGAAAGCCCCAGTTCTAAAAGTCCATTAAAACATGAATTGGATGATACAACCTGTAGTGGTGCAAAGACCCCAACACTTCTTGTTCAACTGTCCACAGATGCACTCTGTTCACGTCGTTTCCAAGAGAATCGTGGAGTTGGTGTCTCTTGCTGTTCCTTTTTTCCACATTGCTGTGACCTAGGCACGCCTTATTTCTTGTCTGCCAGCTTGACTTCATGGCGTTGGAGCTGTTCTTCCTCCCTGGAAGTATTGCTCCTTGTGCCTCACGTCTTGCCAACTTAACAAAATGTATTGTTACCAACCATTAATGAGTACAGATCTGCTGTTTAGAAACCAATATTGTCAAAAATGTTAATTGCCAAGTCAGGTAAATACAGAAATCCTCCAAGGCAAGACTTCAAAGCGACTCCTTTGCAAGACAACTAATACTTACAAAAACAATCCTGACACAATCAGTAACTGGATTATCCAGGCCCCTCCAAGGAAGCAGCAGTTCTGTTATCACACGTGGTATTGTTTGTATGGTTTGTTTGTTTGTATCTCAACCAGCCATAAACTTCAAAATGGCAACTCCTTTGCAAGACAGCAAATACTTACATCCTGCAGACAGCCATGACACAATCAGTAACTGGATTATCCAGGAAATTGAAAAACAAGGTCCCCTTCTGACATCCCCCCAGACTTAACCATTGTCAGTCCCGGACAATCAGCTTAATATTCTTATTCTCTAAAACGGGCTGGGGGTCTCCCCAAATTTTCCCTCCTCGATCGGCGCAACTCCACAGCTCCCCCCTCTGAGACATAACCATTTTCTCGAGGCTGGGTCTCTCATTGTCCAAAACCCATATATGGGAAGTCCAGGTGGAGATGGTTCGGCTGTTGGGGTAGCTGAAGCACTTTGTGGAGACAAACAACAAGGCTTTAAAGCATTACGGTGCACATTTTTCTCTCTACCTCCCCCTTCTGGCCTCACCTTATACACCACCCCAGAATCCCCTACCTGGCCCAGCACCACATAGGGTTCTTGGTTCCACCAACCTGTCTACTTCCCTTGTCCTTGTCTACCTCTATTTCTCAGCCATACCCTTTCTCCAGGAAGCAATGGAATAGCCTGAGCTTCCTTATGCTGAGCTTTATTATGTTGTGCTGCCTTATCCATCCTCCCCTTAGCAGTTTGACCTGTATTTGATAGCTTCTGCTGATGTCCCTTCACCCATTCTGGTGTGGCTCAGCACGTCGACACACAGCAGAGCTGTTAGACCCTGCTTCCTGCGTACTGGGGCTGCCTGACACAGTACAACTGGAGCATGCCAACAAGCAGAGATCACATTCATTCCAATCAGCAATGGGCTCGTTTGGACCTTGCCTGTATAGGGGATATCCATATTTAATGTTTTGCCTTCGATGGTGACGTGTAGACAGGTGGAACTGCTGGCCTCAGTTCCTTCAGCAGCTCCTGAGTCCATTCCTTCATCTGTGTTTTCAGGTCACCTAGAATCTCTTCCTTGAATGCTAGTCTCCAGTCTGCCTGTGAATGAGAGTTAGTTGCAGAGAACTCACCAATAGCTCCAAATTGCTTCCCTGTGTCCCACATAATTACATTCCCTTCCAGCAGCAGGGCCTCTTGATGCACTTCCCCAAAAGTTTTATCTGGATTATGGCGCACAAATGTCCGTAGTGCTTGTCGCAGTCCGTGTCGTGGAGGCCCAACAACAGCTGATCTCGCAGAAGTTCCCTCAATCTAAGCACAAAAGCCCTGTGCCTAAACTTGGCAATCCAAGGTGCACCGGCAAAAATAGGCATCATCATGATGATAATAAAAATACAGTAAAACTTCTTCAAAGGTGTCTGGTCACACTTTCAGCAATCACTTCCCAGTTTTATTAAGTCACACAATGAAAGACACAACAGCAATTTCAGGAAGTAACTTCTATTACACTAGTCAATCATGAAGAAAATTTCTGTCCATTAAAACATGAATTGGATGATACAACCTGTAGTGGTGCAAAGTCCTGTTTGTTCTCAATTTACACTCTGTTCACAAGAGAATCGTGGAATCCTGTCGGCGTCTCTTCGTTGTTCCTTTTTTCCACAGGTGGACTCCAATTAGGCTGCAGAAACATCTCAAGGATGATCAGGGGAAACAGAATGCACCTGAGCTCAATTTTGAGCTTCATGTCAAAGGCTGTGAATATTTATGTACATGTGCTTTCTCAATTTTTTATCCATTTTTAATAAATTTGCAAAATCACGTCTCAAGTAAACTTTTTTCACGTTGTCATTATGAGGTGTTGTGTGTAGAATTCTGAGGAAAAAAATTAATTTAATCCATTTTGGAATAAGTCTGTAACATAAAAAAATGTGGAAAAATACTTTTGTGTAAATACTTTCCAGATGCACTGTAAATTTAAAACTTCTGAATGTCAAAGTATAAGTATCTTCCATATTTAAGTTAAGGATGATTATAATAAATCGATATCATTCACATGCGCAATAATATCTCAGTCTTAAGGTATCTTCTACACTGTTACCATATTCTGTTTGAGTGGAAACCAGCTTTGTTGTGTTGTAGAGCTCTATGAAACTGAAAAGTAGTTCTCCCCCCAAAGAGTCAAATCTTTAAATCTTAAAGAGGAAAAGTGAAACATATATAAAATCTCTGGCCAAAATAATAAAGCAATGTTCCTTAATAATTATAGTTTATTAACATACTGCAAATTAAAAAAAACAAAACTAGAGCAAAAACAACCAAACGTTTACTTAAAACAGGTGAACCAAAACAGAACAAAATGAAATCTGTAATGCAAAAATCAATAATCTAGACAAAAGCAAATTCGAGAAACTAGAGATGAGTACTTCCAAAACACAGGGAATCCAAAGTTTTCGGAAGAACAAAAGCAGAACGCCTCAGGAAAGGTGCTCAAACAACCCAGACTTTACACAGAATTGAGGGTGGTCCCTCAGCTGTAGTGTCAGGGGAGCACCAAACTTAACACTAGAATTACCTGAGCCAATAAAAAAACTTGTAAATCCGGCCCACCTTAAATCCTTTCGCACCTCTCCGTCAGCGTCTTTTCTCTTCTAATGTGTCGATAAGCCCAAGCAGCAAGCAGCCTGCTATACCAGTAAACCCACCCCGCCAACTCAGAACAGGGCAAGAAGTTCTCCCAGTTCCCGCCTTGATTGATTATCTGGGAGTGAGCTAACCAGAATTGTAAGGGGAAATAATTTGATGTGTGTTTTGTGTCTACAACAATCTATATAAACACATCGTTAAAACAGAAACGTTTTCACGTTTTAGTAATAAATACAATGTTGACATGAATTGTATTATGTGTGAAGGCTGATTCCAAATATCATATATACATATGGGTCTGTTTTTTTGTCAGTGCGGCTTTGACATCATGGACCATAAGGTGCATACTAATTCAGCGTGAGCAGGAACTCAATAAAACTGAATAAAAAAAAATCAAGTGATGGTGAGATACAAAGAAAGCAGATTCACCAGTGTTTGTGTGTCAGCTTTTATCCCTCCAGATCAGAGAATTTCCAGTTCCATTGTCTCAAAACACCACTGACATCTACAGTTATTCCCAATTTCAGATAAAAAGTAAAAAAGTAACAGCGTCAGATCTAGGGCGAGGGGTGGGTGTTGTATCGTGATCATGACTGAGAGAATAAAAGTGAAAAATAAAAGCAAATTTTTACAAGTACTATAAATTTACACTGGCTGTTACAGACACATATCAAATGGATGTTTTTATTGTATAATATTAACAATAAGCTCACTACTCAAAACGGTAAATTTGCCAGGAAGTTGGTTTCGAACTCTGGATTATAAATCGCCAGTGGCAGTTCCACTGCACCATGGAAGCTGTTGTATTGTACTTGCTGCTTTTGTGAAAGTGTTTATTTGATATTTGGCCATCAGCCTTCACACATTATACAGTTCATGTCTACATTTTGTCATTTACTATTAAAACATGAAAAACATCTCTTTTTTAATGATGTGTTTACATAGATTGTTGTAGACACAAAACACACATCAAATTATTTCCCATTACAATTCTGGGTAGCTCACTCCCAAATAATCAATCAAGGCGGGAACTGGGAGAACATCTTGCCCGTTCTCTTGGGGGGGGTGGTATAGTAGGCTGCTTGCTGCTTGGGCTTATCGACACATTTAGAAGACAAAAGACGCTGATGGAGAGGTGCGAAGGGATTTAGGGTGGGCTGGATTTATGAGTTTTTTCATTGGCTCAGGTAATTCTAGTGTTAAATTTGGTGCTCCCCTGGAACTACAGCTGAGGGACAAGCCTCAATTCTGTGTAAAGTCTGGGTTGCCTGAGCACCTTTCCTGAGGTGTTCTGCTGTTGTTCTGTGAAGAGATTTAAGGTGGGCCGTATTTACAAGTTTTTTCATAGGCTCTGGTAATTCTAGTGTTAAGAGCAATTTACAAGTAACAAGGAACATAAGACAAAGAACAAACTAAACTATTAACAAATACAAAAAAAAAATAAAGCAAAACCATATGTAGACCTATAAAAATACCTACTCTACATAGTCAAAACTCAGAATCATGGCAACAGCAGTTCCTTCCTTGGCTAAATATAAAACAGTTAAATTTAATTTTGCTTCCTTCTATAACCTCAGAATATGCACTATGAAAACAAATTATGCATATAATGCACACAATATTCACTCATTTCATTTTGCTAAAAATTGGGGTGTACATTATATACTAGACATAATTTTAATTAGGTATTTTCAGTAAGTCTGCACATTAGAATACATAGGTACTTGAATTCATTATGTGTAGAAAGCGCTTGGTTCCATCTGCAGTACCACTTTGCTGTTGGATAGAGCTGTATTACCGTTCTCCCCTTTTACTTCACACATCGGTGCTCATTATTCCCTATTCACTCAGTCTGCACATGCATTATACTGCATTATAGCTGCTAATTTCGACTTCATAAATGGACTTGATAGTAGTATGTAGATGGCTGCCATATTTTTTCATTAGGTAATAATTTTAACTCTTTTTGGACTGTTTTTTTTTCCCAGGGCTGAATATTTTTCCAAAAACTCAGTTTTCTGAAAAGCAGACAAAGCAACAGTTTCTCACATACAACAACATAAAATGTCTCTTGCTGCATACATTGCGTTATCGACATGTGTTAGCCGTTTCTGGTTGCAGAGGCAGCACGGGTGTCAGCGAGCAGCAGATTGGCTGAGGTGGTCCCAGTGTGACGCAATCTGGTTTGCACATCAACAACAACATCATTTAATTATATAGCACATTTTCATACAAACAATGTAGCTGAAAGTGCTTTACATGATAAAGAAAGAGAAAAAAGACAAAATAAATTATTAAACTTAGGGAACACTAATTAACATAGAATAAAATTAAGGTCCAATGGCCAGAGAGGACAGAAAAAACAAAAAAAAAAAACTCCAGACAGCTGGAGAAAAAAATTAAATCTGTGGGAATTCCAGGCCACGAGACCGCCCAGCATTCTCTAAGCATTCTCCTAACATAAATGACCTCAATCAGTCCTCATGGTTTTCAGGGTTCTTATGGAAGAGTCTGATGATGACGGTCATGTGGACTTCTGGCCTTTAATCCATCAATGTAAGAACATCACGGTGCTTTGATCAGATGGTGGCGGCGCAGATCGCCACCACAGAAACCCTGAAAAAGAACAGAAAGAGAAAGTAGAGGTTAGTATGGATTTTGGAGCCACCATGAATAATAATAATAATTAATTGAATATACAGAGCATCAGGATTTAACTAAGATGAAGCTATGAGAAAGCCATGTTAAAGTAATGTGTTTTCAGCAGTGTTTTTAAAGTGCTCCACTGTATTAGCCTGGCGAATTCCTATTGGCAAGCTATTCCAGATTTTAGGTGCATAACAACAGAAGGCTGACCTCACCACTTCTTTTAAGTTTAGCTCTTGGAATTCTAAGTAGAAACTCATTTGAAGATCTAAGGTTACAATTTGGTGTGTAAGGTGTAAGACATTCTGAAATATAAGATGGAGCGAGATTATTTAAGGCTTTGTAAACTATAAGCAGTATTTTAAAGTCAATTCTAAATGACACAGGTAACCAGTGTAGTGACATTAAAACTGGGGTGATGTGCTTGGATTTTCGTTCCAAGTTAAGACTCTAGCAGCTGCATTCTGCACTAGTTGCAATTGATTGATTGTCTTTTTTTTGGTAGTCCTGAGAGGAATGCATTACAGTCATCTAGCCGACTGAAAACAAAAACGTGAACTCATTTTTCAGCATCTTGCAATTTACCGCAGTTTCGTTTTAATCTCAATCGCTAGATCGCTTGCACGAAAATCAGAGTCTGACAAGTCAGAGTCCTAGTCAAAATAATAAAGTAAAATCAAGACGTCGTCCACTGAGTACAGTAATCCCTCCTCGATCGCGGGGGTTGCATTCCAGACCCCCCCGCGATAGGTGAAACTCCGCGAAGTAGAAACCATATGTTTGTATGGTTATTTTTATATATTTTAAGCCCTTTTAAACTCTCCCACACTGTTTATAAATATTCCCCGCACAGTTATACAGCATAACCCCTTTGTATTCTCTTAGATATTATGTAAGATTCATTGAAATTATGTATATAAACACACTGTTTATATACAGTAAAACCTAAATATTATTTTAAAGATATCGAGTGTCTCCGATATCACATATGTTACAACCATTACGATAGACAGGCCACCAGCAATAAATACGTACAATGCAGTAAAAATAGTATACAGTAAATGTGTGTACAGTGACACTAAACGTACGTACATGTACTAAGTACTGTAAGTAGAAAATTAGTTATGGTTACTCACCAACAATGACACGATGACTTGTCCGATAACAATGAGTTTAATTTTACTGCACAACAAAGGAGAGCGTTACAGCCCTTCTAAAGGAGCCACTTCAGGCGATTGTGTAGCACCGCCATTGTTCTTCTTCTGGCAGTCTTCAATCCAAATCCCTAAAGCAGATTCCATCCAGACTACTGCCTTATTACATCCACTTACAACTCGTTTTGTACCCTGGTTAAAATGACACTGCGGCTGTAGATCTTATATTCCTTTCCTACTTTTTAAATAAAAAGAATCGTAGCCTCATTGATGCCGTAATGGCGTCCTACAGCGGTGTAGCTTTTCCCTTCCTTCAACATATCCAAAACGTTTACCTTTTCGGCAATCGTTAACATCTTCCGTTGGCGCTTGGGCACGGCCTCTGAAGCAGCCGACTGCGTGCTCTGATTGGTTAGCTTCTCAGTCATCCGCCAATAGCGTCCCTTGTATGAAATCAACTGGGAAAATCAACTGAGGAAGCATGTACAGGAAGTAAAAAGACACATTGTCCGCAGAACCCGCGAAGCAGCAAAAAATCTGCGTTATATATTTAGTTACTAGGCTGACCTGCCTTTTAAGGCGACCGACTTTTAAGTTGACCACTTCTTAAGGCAATTCAATATGTAGATCAATTTGATATTTTATACAAACTCATTAATTTGGTTATATTGCATTTGAGCGGTATTACTTTAATACTCGTAGTTTCTGTTATTTTTGTGACGAAATTTAAACTTTTTTTCTATATTGAGGTTGCCCTTTTGAACCCCCCTGATATTTACTACGCGGTGAGGCATTTGTACTCCATCAACATTAATTATTTCCAGAGACATCATTTTGTCTATTTTTCCAGCGCTTCGCGCACAAAAGCAAGAGAACAATGGGAGCACCAGAACTCTGCTCACATCATGTCGCTTCGTACCGCAAGCTGCAAGTAGTAAGTCTGTGCTAAGCGGAATACCGCTACGCTTTCCACTCACGGGACGGAAGGACAATCCCGACCGTTTTTATATAGTAAGAAAGAAGAAGATATCGCACAGTCTGGAGTAGAAAATCATCTTTTACCTGGAAAAACGAAACTACAAATCCCATCGTGCATTGCAAAATGGACGGGGCGTGTGTGAAACTCCGTGCCTGCGTAGCACTCACGGGACGGAAGGACAATGCCGACCGCTTTTATATAGAAGGATGCTTACATATAAAATCCGTGATAGAGTGAAGCTGCAAAAGTCGAAGCGAGATATAGCGAGGGATTACTGTATTTTGCTTTGTGGATGCACTTCACTCTCTTGCCAGATGTTGGTGCCCTTTTTACAATTGTTTGCTTGTCACTACTCATGCACATGCAGAGATTAGACATCAAGTCAACAAAGTTTAATATTACTCCAAGGAAAGAGAGTCTACCTCTCTATTTCTAATAATCTTGACAGCTGCAAGGATGACTTTTGTGGGAGGATAAACACGTGTCATCAGATGAAGATAATGATGGCGATATTTATTACAATGGTAACAATGACAATAGCTTTGACTCAACAGCACCAGATGAATTTCTCACTAGTAATAGTGATGACGTCTGAGAGAGGTTGGGAGCATGTGCTGATTACAGTGCATTGTCGCATACACCACATGACAAACAACCCAAACTGGGACCCGAGTGCAACCGTGCAATGGGCGACACCTCTACACCACACTGGAACAGTGGGAGGTTTTTATAGTGGCTGGAGTACCAATCCTGCTACTAACCCCCATGTTTTCCCTGCAAGTTGGAGGACCTGCTTCCAGGGCTAGATGCAGATTAGGTATACCTATATTTAAAGTTGCATATTTTATTGGGTAATAATTGTTATTACCTTTAGGTAGTTTCTGTAAAAAAAAAATGTAAATCTTGCAAATTAAAAATGTTTTACCTAAATGGTACTTATCTACTTCTTATTATAAGTATTGTTAAAAACTGAAGGCACCTATTTACCTAATTTAAATAAAAATGATTACAATAATTGTTATTACTTTATATTTTCTTTAATATATGACTGCAATTTTAATAAAATCTAAAAAAATAAAAGGGTAAGGGTATGCATTATATATGAATTTCTTTTTTTACTTGAAAATATTGGGCTAAATCAGCATGAGCATTATACACAAGTACACATTATATGTAAGATTTTATGGTATATAATACAATTCTAAGTTAGGTAGTGCCATACCCTACTCTGCTTTATAACTTTGCAGTCAATTCCAAATGAATCTATTTAAGATTGTGTCTCATATTTTAAGGAAGGATTTATTAATAGTATATAGTAATACTAGATATAGCAATAAAAGATATAGGATGTTCGATGTCACAATGCTAATTCTTCCAGCTAACCTAAGATAGAGAAAGTCAAATATTAACATTTTGTTTTATTCTTTCCAGTAGGTTTCTAAAATTAAATTTAAATACGTGTTTAATTTTTTAAATGGGATTCCTAAATCTTTGAACTACTGTGTGATAGTTAAATAACATTTATCAAATTTAAACTGAAGGGCAAGAGTATTGCCTGGGAATAATGTGCTCTTTTTTAATTAATCTTGAACCCAGATATTCCAAGGAATGCCTCTGGTGTATCTAATACAAATGATAATGATTAATATGGGGAAGTAATATAAATCACCATGTCATCTGCAGAATGAGATTATTTTTACTCAAGTCCATTACTTATGATATCTTGAATTTCTGCTTATTTACAGATTGCATAGCAAGATGTTTAAAACCAATGGCAAATAGCATTAATGAGAGAGGGCAGATTTGTCTTGCTTTTTCTAAAGTGAAATGTTTAGTTTATAATATTTACATGTACAGATGCTTCTGGGCTAGGGCAGAACAGTTTAATCCACGCATATATGTTGGGCCAAACCCAGATTTTCACTGTAAATAAATACTGTACCTCTTGTCACAACCGGATGGAGGTGGTACCCAGCCGGGACGCCTGAGAAGACAGGAAAACGGGGACACCTGGAGTGCTTCCGGGGAGACAGCCGGCACTTCTGCCACACTGGGGCGTGTCACTGGGAGATTGCCTGGAACACACCTGGAGCACATCTGGGTGCTTATTTAAAGGGGCCGCCTCCCTGCAGAAGACACAAGAGTCGGGTGAAAGATTGGACAAGGTCTCGAGAAGGCAGGAGGCGGCCTGAAGAAGAGAAGAAGAGAGAGAAAAGGCATTGGATTGGCCTGGACTGAGGGGTATTGGGGACTGGTGAGCACAGAACTGTTAAAAGAAATGAAAAATAAACGTGTGTTTGGTGACATGAGTGTGTCAGCCTGTCTGCGTCCGGGGCAATGTTCATACTCCATATAGTGTAGTAAAAGCTTTTTCTTCATCTAGATATTGAAAGATCTCAAGAAGCTTTATAGCTTCAGAATCATGCATTAGTGAACATTCAGCGAAGGTTTGATGGAATTTGTCTTGCTTTAACATATAAAGTCTGATCTTTTATAAATATAGATGGCAGTTTTATCCAAATTCTTGATATCCTAAAATTAAATTGGTCTAAAGGATGTCA
Source organism: Polypterus senegalus (assembly GCF_016835505.1). Taxonomy (NCBI): domain Eukaryota; kingdom Metazoa; phylum Chordata; class Cladistia; order Polypteriformes; family Polypteridae; genus Polypterus; species Polypterus senegalus. Next base: position 125,941,588 of record NC_053155.1, read on the forward strand.
TGAATAGAGGGTGTAACATATTGACTCCAGACAGTCACAAAGGTTTGGGGCAGCCACCTGTATAATATGATCCTGGCTGCAAAAAGGTTTGAAAAGGTTGAGTTGTTTACAAGACAGAGTCCAAAACTGAACTGATTAAATGGAGGTAAGATGGGAGTTTTAAGAGCTGGAATAGGAAATGAGGTCATCCATGCTGGAACCGGAAGTGACCTCATCAGTGGGGCCGGGACTGGAAGTGACATCATCAGTGGCACCGGAATCGGATGGGATTTCTCAGGAATGGTCTGCAAGAGACTGAGAGAGGCAGTCAGCACACTCTGCCACCCCCTGGTCTGGCATAGTATTACTATTACTTAAGCCTTTTAGCTGCCTCCTAATCACACGTGTGTGACAAGTGGTACTTCTTATTGAAATCACAGTGTGGCCTCTCAAGGTTGCTGTGGAGCAGCATGGGATTTGGAAACTGGCTAGTATAGTTAAATGTTCCAAAAATAGCAACAACCCTACAAAAGGAAGGATTTGGCAACCTTCAGCTGGAAGCAAAAACAGCAAACAAAGACCTTTATAAATAAAAATTCTTTTAAAAATTCATCGAATCAAAGGAAGCTCTGAGAAGCACAGAAGGAGTTGACTGAAATAGGCAATACAGTAGCAAAAAGTCCTAATACAAAGACTGAAAGAATGGTCAAAAACAGACCAAAAATGACCTAAAAATTTAGGACCACAAAGAATTAATCGTACAGTATACCCAAACCCACAAACACCACAAAGCGCATTCAATGAACCACCAGAGACTGCGTTTTTACTCCAGCCCTATTAGGGCTGGTGGCTGTCACTATCTATTAATAAGCAGGCGGCCTTACCTCTTAGGGAAACACACACATAACACATGAAACATAGCAAGACAAGCAGAGGCACATAGAAGCCAAACAGTAGACAAAACTGATAAATACATAGTTACACAAATAATAAAATAAGTAACAATATTGACAAAGAGAAAAATATCAAAAATGAACAAAAAATGTAAACACAAGCTAGGGGAGAGACCCTGACTGAATCATAACAAAGACACTCATTCTAGTAGGCTTTTATTTATCTTTGGAAAAACTGTAATTGATACCTGGTGTGTTTTTTTTTCTGTTGATGGGAACATGACTAGAATTAAAAAAAAAAAAATTATTAGAAAGTATTTTGTAATATTCTACTGGATATTCATCTGGCCTTCTTACTTTACTGTTTGGTAAAGAATATAAAGTAAATAATCAAACAAGGCTAACATTGAAGAGCTAGAGATCTGATGGTAAGTTGAGGCCTTGATGAATATGTTTTACCCCAAGATCTTGAATGAATCCGAAAAATGATGATTTGGCATCCTCTAGTGGAGCCATGAGAAAAAACAGAGTATCTGTACAGGCCAGGTCTCAGTGGTCAAATGATGACTTCTGCTGTCCTTCCTTTTATCTTGGTAGTTCAGAGAGTGGGGCGTGAAGCAGAAGTAACATCACGGTTCTTCCAGGAGCTGTTCCTCCATTATAAAGAAGGAACCAGAGACTGAATAAATAAATATTCCACATTATTTTTACACTCCAAGGGATTCATGTATAAACGGTGCGTTTGCGCAAAAATGTTGTGTACGCCCATTCCCATGCTCACATTGTAATGTATAAAAATTAAACTTGGCATAAAGCCACGCACATTTTCACTGCATGGTCCACCATTGCGTATGCACGTTTCTGCTCGGTTTTGCAAACTGGTGGCACCCAGCGTCACAACAGTGCTACTGTTTCTGTGTGGTCTCCCTTTTTTCAGATTCACACCAGTGATGAAGGATTTATCAAATATATCAAAATTAACTGCACACTGTTTACAAATTTAATTCACTTGATTGTAATAATTTTGTAGCAATATAATGGTGCATGGAATGAACAAACTATTCTAAATACCACAGCTGCTTTAATGTTGTTACTCTCAGTGCACCACTCAGAGTATTTCAACTCATTGTATGTGTATGTGGTATCATAGCTGCATTGCAGCTGATAGGAAAGCTCCATGGCGGATTGTGTCAAGATCACAAAGGATTATCGGGATACAGCTTCAAGACCTAGAGGACATTTATAGCACACACTGCCTAAAGAAAGCCACCAGCATGTGCATGGATTCCACTCAGCCATGCCGCAGTTTATTTGAACTTGTTTCTGCCTTGCACTTGATGCTTGCTGGGACTGGCATGACCCTAGATGGATGAGATAATTAAAAATGTATAATGAAGATTTTTCAATGTTCCATAAATGTGTTAAAGAATCTGCATTCTAAGCTTACAGCTGGCTTTACATTCATTACAGAGCTCAATGGGTGGCGGCTGGTTACATGGAGAAAGAAGACAGAAGGACCAGAATTGGGCGTTGGCATGCTTGACAGAGACAGTACAGATGCATTTAATTATTTCATTCAGGGTCGCACATGTACCAGCAAGCATTTTGCAGGAACAATCCCAGGATGGGGTGGAAGCTCATCGCTGCCACTGCATCGCCATGGTGCCACAGGTTTAATACATGCTTTAATGCATTTCATCATGAAAATATCAAGTATACATCTTACTATTCTAAAATATTCAGAAAGCTGTAATATCATGAATGTAATATATTCTGTGTGGAGATCAGTTCCTGTGCACTCCTATCTACAAAAGTGAAAGCCTGTTTAGGAAGCACGTAGTGATTAATGACTTTGTCGGGGAACAAATGCTACTTTAGTTACAATGAGATTTGAAAAACTAGGAAATGAAACATTGACTTTAAGATAAAAGGAAAAATACTAGATTAAAATGGAAATTTCAAGATTAAAGTCTACATTTCGACAGTTTTTTTCTTTACTTTGTCCCTAATTTTTTTTCTTTTCTCTGTGCCCTAATAGGCTTCTGTACATGGTTGGCTACGACTCGCCTTTTAACCTCGACTTTGACATTTGACCTCTTCTATTTTATTTCGGGCACTGTGCAACCTTCCGAACTTGAACTGTCAAGTGTCTCTGCCATGCTGCATCACTCCATCACTTTCCTCTTGTTGCTTATAGCACTACTTAACCCAACAAATAGTACGTTTTTCCTTGCCTACAGTTCACATTTGCTTAAGTTTTTATTTTCCGTGCTTTTGCCATTGTCTTTTCACAAAATTCTGAACATAATGGGCTATTTATATTGATTTGCATATTCAAAGGTGAGTAATTCTGGAAGGAGTCGGGGTGGGGTGGAAGGCGTGTGCACATGTGTTACTTTTCATATTGACCAGGATTTATGGAGCTGAAGTGTGTGGAAGTTGGCTTACGCACGGTTTTGTGCATCTGAATTTTTTTGTGCATATGCACATTTCCACTTTCGTCCACATTCTGCGCACGGCATTATACATGAGGCCCAAGGTGTCACATAATCTTTGAATGATACTCACTAGAGATGTCTGTCTGACAAGATATAATAGCTGTTACAACTGTAAGGATCTGGAACATACAGATCCATTTCTACACGTTTTGCTATTTAATTTGCATTTTCAGCATGTTATTTTTATCTTACATTTTTATAACATTATCATAACCACCATTTTCCTCATTTTTTTTCAAACATAGGCACCACCATTTTGTATGTATTTAGGTAGACGCAGCAGTTTTGTTGTTAGTAACAGCACCTGTTGCTAGCATATTGTGCATGACATCCTTGCATAGTCCCAATTGTGGATGATTGTACTCTAACAGCAGCATTCACATTTTGAATACATTCTACAGTATATTGCAAACAAACTTTACATTATCTAGCATAAAATCCATTTGAGTTATATCTTGGTGTGCTTTTTTTTTACTTTGATTCTTGGATTGCGCATTGAGCTTTGACAATTTTGCTTCCATTTATTTTTTTTGGCTCAGACTTAAGATTTTTGTTTTTATCTTCTGTTCATTACATCCTGTTTGTCTTTTGCCCTGACATTTTTTCCACCTTGGCAGTACAGCATAGTCTTGAATTTCAGATAGGATCAGTCTAGCCCCTCTATTCAGGGTGCATCAAGTTGTGGAATTGTTTTTAATATTTCTTAAATATGTTACTTATTTTATTATGTATTAAGGATTTTAATCGTCACCTATAGTTCTTCAGAATAACAATGCTACGACTTAGTTGCTTTTTTCTTCTGATGGTAAAAACCTGAATTCTCTTTGCACTACTAGTTACTTTTATAAGCAGTGGGATTTTACCTTTTTGTTCTCAATTTTAGATTATCTCAGTGATGAATTCTAATACCTGTCTGGGTTGTGATTTATTTTTGTTTTAAGCATAAAACATTGGGTCCTTGAATATGTTTTAAGTTGTTTCCAAAATTGTTCTAAAATACTCAATATTTCTGGAAGTACTTTTATTTTTACACAAATTAGCTAAGTAAATTGATGTAATAAATTCTTTGTTTGGTATTATTAAATGGTTACTAAACCATTTGTAATTACTTGTAATGTTAATGCTATATAAAATTCTAATTCTCAAGATAAGAGTATCATGGTCAGACATAGAAATACCATCATAATAAATAGCCTTGGAGAGGGAAGCAGGTTGTTATCAATATGAAACTGGCCAAGTCATGAGCAAGTGTGAAGTATTAGTAAAAATAATATTGTCTCAAATACAGGTAGAGAAAACTCCAAGGGCTAGACAATCCTTGATAAAATAGGAAATTACTCTGGTCATCTTAGACATTGCAGTTGCAGGATTTAATACAAAATCTATAATTTGTGAGCTTACATCTGCTCATATTTGGGTTTAAATAGAGAAAATTAACTGTGAAGTGTTTCTGGTCCCAAATAAGTATGTATATACTGTATATGTTGTCTAAGATTTTTTTCTTCATTTTTAAAACCACCATGATGCATCACCCTTCAGACTCAGAGATGATCTTAGTCGCTCTTAACAGGATTGCTCTATGCATTTCATATTCTCATTTCTCTAGGCTTCTTGTCATAGGTGGAGTGAAACAGCTGGATTTTTAGTGATTGGCAATAATGGATATAATGAGGTTATTAGAAATAAACTTGATTAATTAGGATTAAAAGTCAAGACGGAGGTAAAGAATTTAGGGGTAACTATTGACTCTGACCTGAATTTTAAATCACATATTAATCAGATTAATCACAAAATCCGAGCACGTTTTTTCCAGTTTTGATGTCACTGTTTCATGTAGAATTGACTTTAAAATACTTAAAAATATAAATAAATGTTGTAGTTGGACAGCCTAATCTCCTTTCAGCCAAATCTAACATTTAAAGTGTTTCATGCAGGATGGCTATTTTGGTCCCAGAATGTTAAGACATGATACCAATTTTTGTTTTTTTTCAGCTTTTCACCTTTAATGGTTTATCCATTCTATCAAAATGTTGAATAGTAAATTTAATATCTATATATAAATAATGCAAAGATGACTGACTCATTCACTCACTTGTCAACAAAAGTACTATTTTGCATTTAGTTAAAAAGCTGAAATTTGGCAGAATTCAATATCTAGGCCTACAGGTATCTGCTAAGGAACAGCATTTCAATATATTAATATTTTAGGGTAAACCCCACCACAGCAGAAAAATGAAATACTCCAAAATCTCAAAAATATTTTGATGGATTTGTTTGAAATACGATGTTATAAAAAAAAGAAAATTAGCTCATTCTTCTTTTTTATTTATCAATATTTATTACTACTATGGTAACAACTTCACACTACACTGAAAGAGAATTTATACAAATGCAGCAGAAGTGATTGACAGGAGTACTAACCAATAGGATGGATGAAAGACTGAATAAGAGGAAGTGTCCTGGACAGGAAAAACCAGACATAGTCAGGTATGAAATGGAAAGAGAAGGTTTAATGAAGCCCAAGCAATATATGAAGCTCAGTTGTTAAAAAGCATGCTATGCCACTTCAGGAAGGGTGCCAGCTGCTCTGGCTGTGTGCATTGGTGTTGCTTCATTAGAAACAAAAAGACATGGAGAGGGTGTTGCTACCTGATCTGCGCTAGAAGTAGAGGCAGAAGTGGCATATTTTGATCCAAGACAAGGTGGACAGGAAGCATAAGTTGAAACTTCCAGATCCCCACAAGTTACTCCATTATTATATGCATTCCCATCTAAGAACTCTGAAAGGGACCCCACCCCGCTCTCTGAAAGTACATTTAAATGCACGTCTGCTTACCTCCCATTCCAATGCTCTCAAAAATTGTTTACATGTTACATATTTTGATTGAGCTGAGCTTTTGTTCTCTGAGCCTAGATAAGCCAGGGAAAAAATACACTTTTAAAATCTTAAAAAGTTTACCCTTACAGCTCGCTTACCAAGTATTTTGACCTCTATCCCTTGCAGGCAGCCTGTCTCTCTTCAACTGAATGCTTCTGAGGATGACACATTTAAGTTCTTTTAAATTGAAGAAAACACAGATGGAGCAAAACAACTAAGACGTTGTTTCAGTATGCTGTGTGTTGAAATAACAGTATTGGAGTTTATTCAAAGTGCCTGAATAAAAAGTCACCCTGCCCAGTTCTCGCCTTGCTGTCTTTCTGTGCAGTTTAGACAAAAACTAACAATATATATATTCATATCTGCAGTCTTTAAAGGGGGAATCCTCCCAATTGTTTCAGAAGCCCCCAAACAATAGTACAGGCAGTTATTTCCATCCACTTCAAGAACTAGAGAAAATAACGCAAAAAATAAAAACATTCAATTCATCCCATGGGCAGCCTAAATGTGCAGCCTGTAACCATTACTGCTGTTGAAGTAAAATGGAATTCAGTGTTAGCACTCTATCATCTGCCTGACAAAACCACAAAAAGAAATACACGAGTGAGCAACTTAAATTAGCGAAAATCATAAATACCTTATAATTATATACAGTGTATATATATATATATATATATACATATATATATATATTCAAATTTCACATTATTCATAAAATTTTACCCATATCTAAAAAAAAAAAATCCTGTAAACTTATGCTTTGCAATGGCCATCAACAAAAGCCAAATCACTAAGAAAAGGGAATATTAATCTACATCAGAAATGTTTTACGAATAAAGCAATTGTATATAGCATGTTCAAAATCAAGCAGCTCCAGCAACTTAATAATATTATTATTAATCATTTGGCTGGTGTATTTATCTAAGGTGATTTACAACATGTGAGATACAATTGGTTACATTTCATTTGTGTTTACAATTGGAGCACAGGCAGGTGAAGTGATGTGCTCATGGTCACACGGTGTCAGTAGTGGGGTCTGAAGTCCTAGGTCCAAAGCCTTACCTGCTACACCTCACTACCTTCCAATAATATTAGTACAAATATGGGTAAAACATGCAAATATTTTATTCTTAAAAGTATTTAGATATATAGTAATTCTGATACATCTGATTAACTGATGGCACTATAACTAAAGCCCATTGTCTAAAGAGATTTCAAAAGCAAAGTCAGATAACACAGGTAGTTATTAATAACGTTTTAAAAAGCTATATTTTTAACTTATTTATTTACTTATTTTAATATAAAATGACAAAAAACTTTCAGATGCCAAGCTTGTAACCAGTGACATTTCAAATTACTAGTCTGGGTTCTGAATGAAATAAATAAACCTTTCATTCTCCCTCCCTTCCCTCTTTGTCCTCACCACCTTGCCTATCAGATATAATAGTCTACTGATAACCGCCTTTGGATGGGAATATCTGTTTTTAATATATGTTTATGGCATACACACAGAATCTTTAAATAATAAAAGAAAGGCTGACTGATGTGCTGCTTTGTGTTTATCATTTCATCATTAAAGGTCAATCTTTACTAAATCCTACTAGGACATTTTATCAAAGCTGATGCATCCTTCATCCAAACACTATCATTATATAACAATTAAATATACTCTATGAGTTTTGACAGATTCTTTTATAAACAGTTTTGTAAAATTTATTGTCATATTTGGGTTCAGAGTTGCACAAAGAATTTTCAAAAAAGTCCTTTAGAATCCACTTTATCCTTGAACTTGAAAGCACAATTTTGGATTCTTTTAAAGACAGATTGCAAATGCGAAAAACGTCTTCACTCGTTTGATTCCAGTTTTCTCTTCCTGAAAATGTCTCCATCTTCCCTAACATGCTTTGTGAACAATCTGCAAGACAGACAACTCAGCCGGGTAGTGAACTGATTATACAGTAAGTTATCAATCTTTTAAAGGTTCTTCCTGATACTGTAGGATATGTGACTTTGTACACTTCCCTGTAGTTGCCAGCAACTGATCCTGCACTGTCAAACTGCTACCTGTCTGAAAGTATGTTTTCTCTGGAATTGAATAAGCTCTAAAAAACGGAAGCGCAGGCCGATCATTCACAATATATAACAAGTACTAGCTGTGCTAACCGTCAAGGAAGATTAAAGTGTAAGTAATCAATGTAGACCAGTATTAACGTTTGCAGTACACCATGTACTGCATGTGTCTCTGTTATATGATGTTTGGTATGGGCTTCATTAATGCAGTGTTAATGTTTGTGGTGTGTCATCAATTGGAATGACAAATGGCATGCATTTTATTACTAAAATTGTTTGTGATTGAGATGATAGGGACATAGCAACTAGACACTTATCCTTTTATTAAGGTGGATTAGTGCACTAAAATTCTGGCTTTTACCTGCTTGTCATTACACAAAGCAAAACAATGCTTTATACATCATATAAGAGAATAAAAAACATCAATAAACTCACTAAACTGAACAGTAATGATTAAAAGTCTGTCTCTTCATTAGCTGTTACTGTATGTGACAACACCATCCATAACAACAGTAGTTCCAAAGTGGCCTTGTGTGGCTCACAGAAACACACAGCTATCGACAGTCTGCTTCCAATCTTGGAGATACAAGAGGCCATATTTTCTTATATCTGATTACTCCTAGTCAATCCTTTGCATTGAATTAATGCTAATAACCCACAAGTCCTTCAGTCTTTTATCATATCCACTGCTACTGATTATGCTTTCTTCTTATTTCTGATGATGCCAAGTTCTTGCAGCAAATTGGAGCCTTCAACATGTTTGGATAAAAAAGTATCTCTTGCTCATTTTTAGAAATGTTGGTCATAACTGAATATAGGCAGTTTGGCCAAGGTGTGCACACGTTTAGTCATTTAATACTGAATAAAGCAGGTTCAACAGCTGGACTGATTTATGAGTGGATAATAAATGATGTTCAACACAATAAGAAAATAAAACATACAGTAAGCGGAGAGAGTAGACAACTATCCTTTTACTGAGCCATCAGAAGACAATAAAATATAGAAAAGTGTGCTTAGCTTGATTAAAGAGTGATTCTGCATTATATTTGTATTAATTAGCAAAACATATGTACTCAGTATACATTTAATCTAATATTGTTACTAAATTTTCAGAAAATGGTTGCTGACCAAATGTAATAATTAGGACAGAAAATAATAGAAAGAATAACAGAATAATGAATAAAAAATATCAGTCCAATCAAACATTCTATTTCAAAGGGCAGTCAGCCGAGATAAAGCTTTTGGCTTTGGTGCCTAAGAGGTTAACTAAAAAAACCACTTGTATGACATGACATTTTCTGAAAGACAGTGTTCCTCTTTGAGTAATTCAAATGAAGGTTTCAGCAACCTGACTTCGTTTGGGGTGAACAACACACAGTGAATGTGTTCGTAAGAGTACATGGTGTACTAGGCCATAACAAAAGGCAAACAAAGGAACTGAAGAACATGAAAGCAATATAGATAGAAATAAAATGAATTCCAAAATTTCTTAAATGTAATGAAATTAAATAGAACAAATTTCTCAAGCCTACACTAGCCTATTTAGGATCACCATGGATAACAGGCACAAACAGCCTCTCACACAAAATATGGTGCTAATCTATCATAAGGCTATGATAGATTATGTGACTGATTAATATATTACAACCAGGATGGGTTTCAGACTGGCAGAAACCACACACCACAGGCTTGATAGGAAAGGAGACATTTTTTAACACTTACCACAAAAACCCACTTTTCAATAGTTAAAACTTTCCAGAAAGTTTTAAAACTACACAGTTATATTAGAAATTATAACTACATTTTACAACTGAAGATCAGACAAGTTTGATCACGATCACACAGGAATTGGGATTCAGCCCTAGAAATCTGCCAGTCTCAGCAAGCCAAGATGTTCATGATAGCTTGAGACATTTTTTTCATATAGATACATTTTAATTTAATTTTTGATAAGTAGAAAATTTCAATGGCATGCTACTTAACCAAACAAATAACAATAACATGGCAGATACATTTACTTCATAATAAATACAGTGGAAACAAAAGAAAAACAGGAATATAAAGAGTACAAAAAAGCAAAACAAAATTTGCTTTAGACATTTTTAATATGCCACTACTTAAATAAAGTGTAATGAGGATATTAGCCCCATTATCTGAGCATGCAAGAACTTCTCACATTTCTTTTTAACTACCTTGTATACTAAAATTGAATTGAATGGTTAGATTAGATTATACAGCACTTTAGTTTTTCCCAGGGGGCAATTTGGCTTTTTACAAAAGCTATTTAATAAATAAATAAATATACACACAAATATATATATATATATATATATATATATATATATATATATATATTTTATGTACACATTATGGTCTGAACACACACCACAATGACTAAAAAGAAAGAAAATTTAAAAACTCAACTCAATTATGCAGGCATACTTACATTGATATACTGTAAAGGAGCCCCCCATAGCATTTTTTAGCAAACTTCTGCTGAATAATTTGTTGTCTCAAAGTCATCACTGTTAGTGTGTCAGATAGAGTGTGCGCAGCATTCTTGATAAAGACACTCAGTTTTGTTTTAACTATCTGCAGGGGTCCAGAGTGCATCCTATAACTGAGCTTGCCCTTGTAACTACACATTACCATGTTACTGCTAAACACAAAGTTTCTCTTTAATTTTAAGTTAGATGTTATAACCGAGCACATGTCTATGTCTACCAATCTGTGCACTTTATATAGACACATAAATCCTTACCTTTGATACTCTAGTTGTATAAAATGATGTACTTAAAATATCTGTGCAGTGATTATAACAGCAAAATCTTCTTATATAACACACTACCATGGCTGCCTGTTTGTCTGTCCAGGATTTTAAATCACCTGTAGCTCACAAACAGTTTGAGCTATTGACCTGAAATTTGGTACACATACAGTATACTATGTGACATCTTCTATCCACTTTTGGGATGATGATTGATCTCCAAGGTTATTCCTCTTTTTATTTTTAATTTTTTTATTGTAGAATCAACTTTCTGCAGCAGCCAGTAGGGCGGTCGTGCAGCGCAAGCATACGGGTGCCGTTTTCATCCCTACCATCTTTGCTGTCACTTCCTCTACCTCTTCATATCTTAAATCATTGTTGAGGCAGATTGAAGACTTAAGTGCCAGCTTAAGTGAATAATTAAGACAAACGTACTAGGTAATTGCAACACAAACACTGACTTAATCGGTTTTAACAAGAAAGATGCTGACGAAAGAAGAGAAGAAGCGGGTCGCTAGGGTGGAGAAAGAAGAGCTACTCAGGAAGCAGCAAGAGCATCGACCTCTGAGAAAATGAATGCTAAACCTACAGAGAAAGAGGATGAAAATTATGAATACTCAAGTCAAATGTATTCACTGCATGCTATTGTGCAGTGCGCCGTTACTGGTAAATCAAATAAAGTAATTAAGATAGAAAATAAATTGATGTATTAAGTAAAGGTAAAAGTAAAATTCAAATGCACAAGGAAAAGGGGAAAAATAAATACAAGATAGAAACAGAATAAAAATAGAATCTTAATACATGAATTAATACAAAAACTATAAAAAGTGAAATCCTTAATCTAAACCCTTAAAACTGTTAACATGAACAGGATCATGAACTATGCCTTATCCATGATCAAGAATAAAATAGCAAAATCAAAACTTAAACATAAGCTACAATAGAAGAAACAATATAGAACTGGCTTAAGGTTAAGGTAGTGTTTGCAAAAAGTGAGACTTGCTCAGACTTCTATTGGGTTAGAAGCCCTTCAGGTGACTGCGCGGAAAATGAAGTATGTTATTGACAACACTTTAATGTCAATTATCCATTTAAAGCCTTAAGATCTTTTTTGTGACTAAGTTTTTATTGAAGTTAAGCAAGAAAAGATGCAGAATAAATATTCAATTAAACAAAAATACATATCCAACAGCAAAGCCCAAACTGTAAACTAAACAAAAGTAAAAGGAAAAACAATGAAAATAAGAGTGGAAATTACATAAGCTGATGAAGTTTGGACACACCAAAGAGAGGAGTGCAACCAAAATAATGAGCCCTGGGGTTGAAAGAATTAAGAAGGAGAGTGGCAACACCCACCCCTCGATTAACTGCACTGTCAATTTCCATTTACTAATTTTAGGTAGGTCCAGAAGACCTATTAATCCTCACAATCCTGACATTTCAAGTAAAGTGATACTGACTATAGAAGCTTTACATAGAGGAAAAGAAGGACGTTCAACCGATTTCCATTGAGAGGCAATAACACACTTGGTAACAATCATGCCAATAGAGAATAGCCTTTGTTGGGTGTATAAAGAAATAAAGAGAAAAGGTCCAGTTGAAGATAGAATACAGGATTAAAAGGGTTATCGGTAGAAAGGACAACTGGGAGATAATATTAAACAAAACTCCAAAATGCAGAACTTGATGGCCATTCCCAGAAAATATGAAAAAACGGATCCAGTAATATTTGTCTAGCAGAAATCACAGTTTAAATCTGGTGCTAGACGAATGGCAAAAAACATGTAAGGGGTAAGATAAAATGGATCAACAAAGTTAATCTGAAAATTCAGAAGGTTGGATTTTCTGGAGGAGGCACACATACAGTATATTTGAAAAACAATCCTCACGAAGAGGGGTTATAAGGAGGTCAAAGTGCAAAACATATTAAATGGACAAGGGTCTGTAAGATTCCATCCATCCATCTATTTTCCAACCTGCTGAATCCGAACACAGGGTCACGGGGGTCTGCTGGAACCAATCCCAGCTAACACAGGGCAGGAACCAATCCTGGGCAGGGTGCCAACCCACCGCAGGACACACACAAACACCAAGCACACACTAGGGCCAATTTAGAATCGCCAATCCACCTATCCTGCATGTCTTTGGACTGTGGGAGGAAACCGGAGCGCCTGGAGGAAACCCATGCAGACACGGGGAGAACATGCAAACTCCACGCAGGGAGGACCCAGGAAGCGAACCCGGGTCTCCTAACTGTGAGGCAGCAGCGCTACCACTGCTCCACCCTGCCACCCTCTGTAAGATTCTATGATCAAAAAAGCATAAATTGGTGTCACTGGGTTTAACAAGGAGGGTGGTGAATTGTCAAAGGTATATAGAGGCTGAGAAGGAAGTGGAGAGGACAGATAAGCATAGCAAGCCTTAATTGATTTAAGTTGAAGATAACAAAATAATGGAAGGACGAAGAACAAAACTAGACATTGAAGTTTACAATGTACTGAACCCAAGGTTGTCAAAAATATCACAATGATTTGAGCTTCCTCAAGTGGCCCAAGGAGAAAAGAACATAGAATTGTCACTGATGCATAAGACAGGATTAATAAAGATTATGGTAGAGTTTCATAACACACAGGTATCCAAGAATTTACAACTTTCAATATTAAGGGTTTATAAGCTTAAAAGAACCAGGATAGAGGCTCAGGATTTTAACTTCAGTGCAGTGAAATATACAGACAGAAAAGACCAAAAGACCACAATGATAGATTTATCAGTAAACCACAAGGATGGATTAATGGGAGTGTAAACCAGTTCCAGATAGGATGCAAGACATGAGACCAAAGCTATAACTCCCAGCCTGCCACAGATGCCCCTCCTTCTAATTTATCATGTGCCAAAATGGACTGCTTAATTAAAGGCCATTTCTCCTAAAGAAACCTTGTAATCAGGGATCTTATATTAGTCCAATACTAAAGGTAGAGTATAACGCAATCATGGCACTTACAAATTCAAGGCAAGAGACTATATGCAGTTTAATAATAGTTATCCAGTGTTAAATATAACAGCAAGAGAGCTCCAAGAGGAAAGAGATTATTTAATGCTTTTACAGTATTTTAAAATTGTGACAGTAATTTTTGGAGGATATAATGCGAAGAAGAGGGAAATATAAATACCTAAATTCATAAATGCAGGAGAAATTTAATGAGAGACGAGCAGACTTTGACCAGACAAGGCATTGAATCACTTAAACAGGTTCAGTACACAAGGAAAGGCAGAGAGGGGGCATTACCCAGATAAAACAAGATGTCATCTGCATAAACACCACAAATCCAGAGGGTGTGGGTTCAAATCCAGCTACTGATATTATATGATCATGAGCTAGTTATTTCACCTGCCTTTGAAATGTAACCAAATGTATCTCAAATGTTGTAAAGTCACCTTTCATAATGGTGTCAGCCAAATTGTTAATAATAATAATAAGGGGATATTTTTTGGAGAAGCCATAATTGGAGACTGGAATAATGAACTCACATAAAAGAAGAACAATAGCTAGGGGTTCAAGGGTAAATTTAAAAAGCAGTAGAGAAAGGGGGCACCGTGGCATCTTAGAATATCTGAATATGAGAATTAGTAAAAATAACCACCATGGGATTGGAGTATTATATTTTAAACAGTTTTTTCCCACTACATAAACAATTGATCTTAAAACTTGCCAGAAGAAGCTCCAGCATAAACTGTTAAAGTCTTTTTAAGAATCATGGACCAGTAGAGCTGAAGGATGAGATTAGGTTGAAGTCATGTCTAATAAGTGCAGGCGACATAACATATTGTCTACTGTCCTATTTGTCCTATTAATTAGTGGGTGATCAACTCAAGATGCCTTGTAAAATGATTGACCTGTAATTTATCATAAGAGTGAATCAATGAAATCAGAAAATAGCACAAACTGCAGGGTCTTTACCTTGTTTGAAAGGAAGGGTGATTACAGCAGAACTGAACAAAGGATTCAGTTTTAAGGAGGAGGTGGAAACAAATAGCATTTGGAAATAAGCTGCTTTCAGAAAGGTGAAACAACCTCTGAGGAAAGGCAATCAACTAAACAAAATTTAATTAAGCAAATTTAAAATAGAAAAAAATGACAGTTTTACATGCTTTTATTTTCTTGGTTTTTTTTTTTGTATATGTAAGTTATTTGTTTTGGTTGAAAATAAAATAAATCAAATAAGAAAAATTAGGATCTTGATAAGATCAACTGAAATGTTACTTTAAAGCACTAGAATGGTTGCATTTGACCAGTCCTTTGTTTAATAAGGACTTATTTATCATACTTAATTTTACATTAAACAAAATTGCATTTTTCTTGACTTATCTACTAAATTTATGGATGCCTTACTTTGCACTAGATTGGATACATTTTCCTAGCTGCTTAAGCACTACTCAACAATTTTTATTTTAATTATTCCCCATTCCTATTTTTGATATATGAACCTTTTCCCTGCTATGCAATCCAGGGTGATAAAGTGACACATTTGCATTTACACAGCACCTGGACCCTGTGTTCTGTGCAGAAGGATAGGCTCAACTTCCCTGCAACCCTCTACTGAATAAATGGGTAATGAAAATAGATTCATGATTGATAAGCAATCTCATGCATATTGGGCATATTGGATTGCTGCTTGCATTTAGGTGACTTTTACACTGCAATCTTTTATGTTCCTCTCGCTCTGTATGTTTTCCTTTTAAAATTATTAAAGCATATCTGCTTAATTTTATAAGGGAGGATACAGAGGAAGGAAAACTCCATATGGGCTTCCATATGGGCCTCCCACTGAAATGAACCAAACTTGAAAATTCAGTTAATAATCATTGTTTACAGCAGATGCTGTTTTGAGGCACAGATTAAGAGATTTCATGCAGACATCATTTGTTTTTATGGTGGACAGCTCAATATTGTGTGTATATACAGTATATATATATATGTATATATATATATATACACACACACACACACAAGATATATATATATATACGTATATTACATACGGTATATTAATTATTCAGTTGATTTCAGTTTATTGTTATATTGTATTTAAACACCCAGCAAATTATACAAGAAATTAAAATGCATATATAGACTAAAAAGATAACAAGCAAAAAATATATACACACACACACACACCAAAGTGTGCAATATGATCTAAAAATAAAATATGAGCACCCCAATATTTCCATTTTTTAATGAAATTTAAGCAGTAAAAAGGTAAAAAAAAAACTTAGGTTACTGAAAGTTGTATTGTAAAAAAAATGTTTTTGTGTAAATTTGAAAATTACATTATTATTCAGATTTTGGTAACCTAAACTGTTTTTTTAACACTTGGCAGTACAGTACAGGTTACCTTTGTACCATTTCAGGTTATTCATTGGACTTGGAAAAAATATAGGTGTTCTCAAACCTTTGATCAGTAGTATATAAAATATGTAGTAACAGAAGGGCTCACTCTCTCATAGGAGCTTTCCTAACCATGGTGCCAAAAAATACAAAAATAAACATGCTAATTGTGAAAGAATTATGTGGAAGTGTTAATCAAATACAATAACCAAAAATAACACAACAGAAAATCTCTCAACTTGTTGCGATTTTGGGATTTCAAATAACGCTGAACTTACTTTTGCAGTTTAACTTCCATCTTTTGGCCTTTCAATAAGATCTTGACAAATTTATCACCTGACTGACTCTAAATTCAGATGGTCGTTGGCAGGAAGCAGACAAAGGGTTTGTTCCGAAGCAATCCTCAAAATCATCTGTGATAAATATAACATTAGCATTTGTTTCTTTTATACAAGATATGTATCTCAAAGTGCTATACAAGAAGTTAAGAAGTAAAACAAATGTAAAATATTAAATAAATAAAATAAAAAATAAAAACAGGAAATATAATAAAAAAACAAATACAAATTAGCATGTAGATAAAATAGTAGGTAATGGAAATGGCATAGTCCTTAGAGAAATGGCCTCTTCTCGACTGTATTACCTTCCAAGTACCAAGTTCTTATATTGTCTTTTTCATGCAACAGATTATAGTTGTTGTTCAGCTCTGCACGCTGACTTGCTATGATGTCTCTCTCTCTCTTTTTCTCTCTCTGGATCTGCAGATTCTGAATGCAGGTTTCTTTTTAGAGTGGCCATCATGGTTTACCCACCTGTACTAAACCAGCTCCAGCCAGTTGAAGACATTTACCTTTCAAAGCTGGTTGGAAGGAGTATTCTTTTTAGACATGCTCCATGCACCTTCCTTGCCTCCTTTTTATCTTCTCTTCTCTTCTTTCTCATTTTAAAGTTGAGGCACCCCCTAAACTTTTCCACCCACCTCGTTTCTTAATTGTTTGAGGAACTTAGACCACTTAAACAAATATCCAAACTGACAACCCCTAGCTGTCAGTCAACAGTGCTTCAGTCTTTGAGGAGTATTTGAAAACCGTACTAGGTATTACGGGGTTCAAGCTAAAGATAGAAAATGGGATTTATTAGAAAATGGATGAAGCCTTAATAAAACTGGTAATGTCATTTGTCAATGTAGTCTCCACCCTTCTCAATGCACTTGCACTACCTGCCTGGAAGTGCCTGGATTCCATCAGAATGAAAGGTTTTGTCTTCTCCTCACAACTACTTGTGCACTGCTTTCTTCATGTCATCATCTGTCTTGAATTGATGACCATCCAGCTGTTTTTTTAGAGATCCAAAAAGATGGGAATAACACAGTGCCACATCTGGTGAATAAGGAGGATGTCGCAATACCTCAAACTTCAGTATCTCCAGGCAAGCCTTGGTGTTCTTAGCAGTGTTTGGGCAGGCATTGTCTTTCAGCAAAATAACTCCTTGAGACAGCAGTCTCTGCTGCTTGAATCAAATAGCAGGCTCCACATTGGTCTCCAGCAGGTCACAGTAACTTACACTAGTGACTGTAGTACCCCTCGGCATGTAGTGTTCAACAATAACTCTGGCGCACAAGTGCTTGAGAGGACAAGACAAAACCTTTTATTCTGCTGGAATCCAGACACTTCCAGGCAGGTGGTATTGAGAAGGGTGGAGACTACATTGAGAAATGACATTACCAGATTTGTAAAGGTGTTAATTCCATTTTCTAATAAATCCCATTTTATAACTTTAGCTTGACTCCCCCTCGTATATACAGTATATAGAAGAATGATAAGATCAGCAGTGTCAAAAATCGTGCTTAAATCTGGAAGTATAATCATGGTTAGAATTTCTTGTATCAAAAGGAAATTTGAATATCATTTATAATATTAAAACCAAAGAAACTATAAAGCTTTATACATTTGTCGTACTCTTCTACTTAAAAAAAAAATGAATCAAACAATTCCACGTCCCAAAGAGGGGATTAAATACTTTTGCGAATGATGATTTCATGGCAGTGTGACCACTGGTGCATGCCCTAAGCAACCCATATTTGTGTCATAACAACCCCGATCACAAAACAACAGCAGCTGTTAGAGTCCAAGATAGGATCTTGGTAAATATAATATACTAGGGGGGCAAGCCCCATGGTGCCTTTGGCGTCTGACCCCCAGTTGCAGCCAGTCTGCCATTCACGTTGTGAAGAGGGGGGCTGAACGCGCCCCAAGGAGACCCCCTCTTAAATGGCGATACAATGGGAAAAAATATAGTTTTTTTTTACCTCCTCTTTGCTTGATCAGCTGCTGGCATGCTGCTGCTGCGGTACCGCATGGCTCTTTAAATATTTAAAAGCCTTTACAGGAGGGGTGCCCAAACTTTTTCGGCTTGTGAGCTACTTTTAAAATGACCAGGTCGAAATGATCTACCTACACTAAAAATGCTATACACATACATATACATATACATATATATATACTGTATATATACATACACACACACACACATACACATACTGAGTATACTTTATACATAAAATATATGTTTTCGTACCTTGCATAACTGAATAACCTTTATGGCACAATAACAATTCAATACATTTATGGTCACTACAGTATTTGGATTTAATAATCGTCATGTGGAAAAAGGCTGACTCACATAAATAAGTAGAACCGAATAATGCAGTCAAGGAGCTTTTTGAATTCAGCGGCTGTCCAATTAACTGCGATTTTAATTCCCTTTCTTTTCTCTTTCTCAGATCGCTTTTTGGAAGGACGTCAGTTTCATAGTTTTTATGAACAGTTTGAATGTGCCTTTCCACATTTTCCTTCTTTGGACTAGCAATGATAGATTGACAGATCAGACAAACGCACTTCGATTGTGACATTGTGAGAAAAAAATCCTCTTCCAATTCCACATCCAGCCCATACCCTCCCCAAACAATTTTTTTTAAAATCCCTTCTTTAGTCGATATAAATTGGAAAGCTAACTAGATCACTGCCAGAGTTTTGCAGTAGCTCGCGTGTTTGATCGTGAGTGCAGGATGACCAGTGTGTTAGAAGAGAAGATATCTCAGACTGGCCGCCCTGTATGTCAATCAAGTGGCAAATGCCATAGGGAGGATATATGTTAGACTAACGTTTAAAAAAAAATGTTTTTTTGAATGCAACGCAATCTACCTGCAGATCACGATCGATGCATTGGGCACCCCTGCTGTATGGCATCTGTCCTACTCTTTGTCTTTTATTTCCGGCTCCGGGCATGGTTAAATCTTTTGGCACTCTTGGTTAAGTCTCTTCTCGTGGGATGTGAGTTCTTGATATTTTTTTGTTTATAATTTAAAAATGGACTAAGAATCAGAAAATCTAACAACATCACATTAAAGTTCGATAAATTCTGTAAAGAATGATACCAAACATGTATATATATAGGTATTAAAATATGCCCGATTTAAAACATGACAAAAAACTTCGTTGCACAAAATCATTGCACTGTTAGGCTTAGGATTTTATATATAGAGTAGATAACAAGTAAGTGAAACTGCTAGAATACTTACTGTAGCCATGAAATAAAGGTATAATAGCATGCAACATGAATGCCAAATTCAGTGAAAAAAAACAGCCACGTGAAAAACTCTTAAACTAAGAAATAAAACAATAAATGAGTAATTGCTCATGACAGCTAATAACTAAGTTGTCCCAATATCCCATTTAGATTTAAATTAAAAAGATGTTTTAGATATAAAGAGCTTCTTTGATACCTCTGAATTCTGAAAATAAATGTCATTAGTGCTAATGTGTAGCATGAAGAGAGCAAGTTTATTAATGCATGTTCAGTCAGTTTACTTTCAATTTACTTCATATCAGAAGATGATTTTACTTGCCATGCTGAATTTTTGTTTAGTGAGGAATTCTGACATTCTTCAGTA
This sequence comes from Polypterus senegalus, assembly GCF_016835505.1. Taxonomy (NCBI): domain Eukaryota; kingdom Metazoa; phylum Chordata; class Cladistia; order Polypteriformes; family Polypteridae; genus Polypterus; species Polypterus senegalus. The sequence continues at coordinate 125,962,011 of NC_053155.1, forward strand.
TGAAATTGCTAATTACGATCCCCGTGCTTGCAGCATCTATGTTGCTGAGTGATAAACATTCCTTCTGGTTCAGAACTGGTAACATGTTCGGCTGCATCTCATTTGATTGATATCACTAATTATTGTATGAATTTCTACATTTTTTGATCAAGCTTTCATTGTTCATGGAAGGAATTTTGCATCACACTCTTTATAGAACTACTTTAACTAATCAGTGACATTTGTGATTTTTCACAAGAGCACTGCTTGGTGGAGCAGATTGGTGAAGTTGAAAATGCAAAACAAAGTAACAGTGTGAGTGAATTCTAAAAATGAGGCACTACTAAGTAGTAACACAGTCATATTTGTCAAAATAAGAAGTATGACTAGAAAGGATTTCCTTAACTGTGCAAATGTCTACAAGTGTAGTTTAAGCAGAAGGATTAGGTATCCAGGGATTTTGAAGCTTAAAGGGAAGGAAAATGACCACAAAGATTGTTCTGAAGTGGGATTAAACTAGGTGAATGGTTAGCAGTCTTGATATTTGGTATATGTTAGCTCTGGCAACATAACATGCAGCAGCTGCAGACTGTTAATAGGTTTAGCATGAAGATCATTGAGCAGAATTTTAAGTAATTTCACTTGACATACTGTAGTATTTGTCCAGAATAGAGAAATACAATTCAGACTCTGAAAGGTTATGCAGATAACAGGATGAAGAAAAGTGAGGATTGAAAAACAGTGAGAAGAAATCAATTGTTATGGTTGTACCAGGGCTCAGCCCCCTGAATTTGTTTTGTTTTTTATCACTTCATTATTTTTGTAAATCTTTGTGTTAATTTTATTAACAAAACTTGGTTAGATAACTTGATTAATGTACTGTAATGTATTAATTATACTTGAATTAATGTGATTGTTCATCATTAAGAGTTCCAGTTTTTGAGGGCAATTATGTAATATTCTGTATTTGTAAATGTTTTTTATCTTGTTTTTTCTTTTCCTTTTTATGATGAGCTCATGGGTTTGGTAGCCTCCTGGCATTGCAGGTGAGCACCTGTTATGAATGGGTTCATTATTAATTTTTTTATGTGTTTTTCAGAATCAGTTTACAAGGTTGAACACTCATTTTGGGAATTCCTTGAGCCCCAGATTGGAAATCTTCCATTTTTGATTTAAAATTTATTTTTATTGCTATGAATTATTTTGTGCTGTTTTTGCTACATTCTTTGTTAGTTATGATCACAGCTATTTGCCTTCTTGTTGTTAGGGTACCTCCCATGTTGCTAAGGGCGTGGCTTCAGAACTGTAAGGGTTTAAAAGGTCACCCATGAGATGATTTTCCTATGCAGGGTTACAAAAGCTCAATTGTGTGTCTTTCTCTGTGCTTGGTTCCTTTTTAGGTTTAATATGATAGTTTTTTTCTTCGGCTTGATTTTTTTTTTACTTCAGTTTTTGATTCTTGTTTGGGCTTTAATATTGTGTGGTACATCTTCTTCTCTTCGTTTTTCTAACATAAAACTAAAACACTGTACATCTAGCAAATTATTTGAACAGGGCTGCCGCCAGTGGCCTTATTTAATCACTCTGCATGCACAGGTAACGAATGAGGCATTTGAAACTTTTTTTGCTGTTGGATCCTTGCTGTTGTTCCTACAGGCTTTTTGTCTTTAATATTTTTTAGTTTATTGAGAATTTAGGCCTTGGCCTCTTTTGAGTATTAGGACCTTTGTAATACTTTGGGCTTTATTTGGCCTGATTTTCTTGAGGACTATTTTTGCATAACTTACCCTTATTTTTCTTCTGAATGATGTATTACTTGGCCTTGCTTTCTTGAGCATTTGTATTTTTTATTCTTAGTGCATTACTCCTTATTGCCAATGAAATATTTAAATATTACAGTCTCCCCATCATCCGTCATTTTCTTGCACTTGGAAATCATAACATCAATGAAAGCAGCTTGAAGTCACCAAAATTCAGAATGCAAGGATAATCAATAATGCTTGTTTAGGTATAACACAAAACATTCACCACAAATTAGAGTCAAAAACTCAAAGCAGGGAGATCAAAACCAGTTATTATTTTAGCAAAGCATACATTAATCAACAGAATATGTTTTATCTGCAAGCTGAGAAAGTCAGGCACTGACTTTTTAAACTGCATAGGTGACATCATTTCGCACTCCTGGTCATCCCTAGGTGGGAAAGCCATAGCAACCATAAACAAAGATGCCAACACCTGAAATTAACAACATTGGCATCTTGATAAGACATTACATTTTCCTCTAGGTTGCGCTAGCTCCCTGGTTGGAATAAGTTCTTTTTTAATTGCGGCATCTTAAGTAACCTGAACCTAAATAGATATATTATAAAGAGGCGATATTCCTCCCATAGTGATACGGCGGTAAGAAATCACATAAGAGAAAATAACAGCTTTCCTTAATGACATTTTACGCAGCATAACAGACGGGAAGCCATGACAAGACCTTTGTGCAGAGTCTGCCATTTTCGTCGCTGTGCTGGAAGGATCTTCAGTATCGGATGACGTTATCTCCCATCTGTCTGTCAGGTTCAAAGGTGTGTTGGGCAATGTTCCAAGGTTTTATACCCTTTCTCCATGTGCAGGCCCCCCTTAGGTAAATAATGCCATTCCAAACAAGGAAAAGAAGATCCAATGTCATGCTGACTTTGTCACGCAGAAATAGTACAATGCACATTTTCGTAGTTGTCCCTTTCTTGTCTTCTAATGCTTGCCTAGCAGTTCTAAATGATGAGCCCCTATGTGCTAAATCTGGCCTTGTGTTAGCTGTACATGTGAGAAGAAGCACATTTATAAAATAGTTTTTGTACAGAGCACAGTGACATATTAAACATGTAAACATTTTACAACATTCTTAAACACACGTCAGATAATTCTCTAAATAAAAGGATATAATTCCGCATGTATCAAAATCCTCAACTCAGTTACTCAGACTCAAGAGACACACAGGAAAAGGTCAGGAAAAAAATGAAATAATTCAAGATTATAATAGATTTAACAGTGTATTACAGACAGATTATTGTACTGTTTTTTATAGTGGTTTTCACTTGTTTAAATAATGAAATCCTGCCATAATGATTTATGCGAACCCTTTAAAAGACATCCCTTGCTCCATATTTAAGCTGCTTACACAATTTTACATTCCAATTTCATTGTGTGTAATATAGTTTTCCTTTGTTTCAAAAGTCAATTGATATTGAGCTGAGTTACATTTGTGTAGTTCTGGACATATTGATTAGGTTCAACGAATTCACAAATGTATTCACTCACTACGTCATGTAAAACAATCATTAAGAGCACTTTTATTGCTGGCAAAGTTCACCTTGGTATTAATTTACTGAATGAAGTATTAATTAGAGAGGAATAACAAGCTAAATTACACCATGTGTACTTAATATGAATTCAGCAGGGGTCGATGATTATTTAACATGTAAGTGTGCTACAATTAACAGGTTTTTGTCATAAAATTGTTACCTAATTAATGTGCTTAAAAGGTTTCAGGATACTTTTAGAAAAAGTGAGTATGAAATATGTAATTTGTGCGAGTGTATGATACATAGTACATGGCAAAACACATGCAAGGCAAAAAGCAATCTTGACAAGACACTAGTCGGTCACCCACACTCACAACGACCTAATTGGTAACAACTCATCCACCTAATAAGCATGTCTTTTAAATGTGGGAAGAAGCTACAATACCTGCAGAAAACTATTCATCATTTCATCTCAGATGTCAGGAGATGTGATGCAACAGCACTAACTGCACGATGGTGCCTCCCACCTTAAACACACTTGATGTAATGTTTAGCTTAAATCACTAATACTCTCTGGATTTTTAGAATCAGGCAAATTAGGACTTTAAAATAAAAAAATCTGCTTTTTAAAAATATAAATATCGTTTGAACTTTCATTTTCATTTTGTCATGAGTGTGATTATTCAGCTTGGTTTGTGAGAAGCAAAGCAAAAGGAATACAGGAGGAGTTGTAGGGTGAGATTAGAGATATCACACGTCACAGGTCTGGAGAAGAACATAAATAAACAAGGGAAAAACCTTTCTGTAACAACAGATTATACATTGGCATTCGACGGCAAAAATGGACGAATGGTAAACGTGAATGATATGTTGTTGTACAGTAGGTGCTGTGTGCGCTCTCTGTTGTTTTAGCATTACAACAATAGTGTAGGAGTCCATGTAAGCTTGAAAGAACAGACACCTATATTCATTAAAATATGAACTGCAAAATATACATTTAAAGCAAATGGTGCATCCCACTCCATCAGAAGGACTGCTGTTAAGAGAGCTGGTAACACAAAGCCACCGGAGATGCAGATTTCAGTGCTCAAAACACCTGAATCAACAAGTATGCCTAACAACCCCAGTAAAGCAAAGACAAGGCTGCACAGCACCCACCTTCTGACTGCACAACCAAACAAATAACTAATGAAATATAACATTACTGTCTAATTGGAAATGTAAACATGCCGTGGTAAAATAGCTGCAGCATTTTAACACGTATATACATAGATGCTTATCTAAACTGTACTGTTATGCCATGTAGTGAAGCAATAGTTAAAATGGCTGAAAGATGCTGTAACAGACAGAGGCACTTCTCAAATGTTTGGTGCCCAGTAGTGTCAGTGGACTGCGTCTGTGTGTCTGTCTGTCTGTACTGTTGCAGCACTCATTTTAGAATGCAAATTCATTATTTAGCTTCAATTACCTTGTGCTACTCAGCTCCTGAATGGAAAACAGCAATTTTAGGTTTTTATTTTTCTACAAGTCTTTTGTTCAGTATCTTTTGCTTTTTCCCTGAACCCCCAGCAACAGTTTAAAACGCACAGACTCGAGAAATCGCTGGTGTTTTAGAAAGAAGCTCCGTGGGTGTAGCCTTTGCAGCACAAGATTTCACAGCTATTTTAACACACTTTTTAACAGCTTGTCCCCAAACGTGTATTCTCATTTGAGAATAAACATCTGGCCCCGCGAGACTAGCAGCAGTGTGCCTGCGCAACCAACAATATCACTACAATCACAGTATTAATCTGAGACCCCAATACTTAATTTGATCATTTTCTTTTGTTGTATAATGAGTAACCACAGGCATATAATATATTATATTCCATTAATATAAAGCTGTGTTTTTTCAGGTAGACAGTTCCTTGTGGTGAATAATTTCAAAATGTAGTCAAGTTTTTTCACGAGAACATTATGGAATAATGCTACCTTTGCTCTTTTTTATCCACAAAATTTTAAAACTCTATATTCAATACATCGCGATTAATCCTAGGTCTGTGATTATACTTGGCAAACACATGTTGAGCTGTTTATATTCCTTCATTTTTAATTAGCTGTTACAGAGGGATGTCACAAGTGTTCAGCTCAAGAAAGATGTAACATAAGACAATCATTCTTTAAAACCTTTCTTAATATCCCTCGCCTGACTTCTAGGTCACTTTGGAGGATCCAAAGCTCAGTTAATCATACTCTGAACTTGAGTCTGTCCTTTACAAAAAATACTGGATGCTGTTTGAAGATTTTGTCAGAGGAGTTGGAACAGTTTCCAGCAATTAATAATTCTCCTGAAACATGATATAACAGAGTTTAGCCATGTTTAAAAATATAATAATGCAAAATTTTGTTAATTGATGACCCCCATAAATTGTATACTACATATTTTTAGTCAGGCTGGCCTTTTTCAATAAGTTGTATAATTTAAGGAGATAATTTGACATCTTATTGCATGATGTTAATAGTACGAACAATTCAAGCAAAATAATGAAGGTAGGAATTTGAGTGATAAAAGCTTCCAGTGAAGGCTCTGGATTTAATCTTTCCCGCAGTACAGTAAGTAAAAGCATCTTGCTTACAGAATGAAAAGCATATTACAGAAACCACAAAAGTAAAGTAAGTAGCTTGACCTTGCAGTGGAACTGTAAAACAATCCTCCAGATGACACACAGGTCGCTGACCTTGTCCTGCACACTATCATCATGCTGATCACTTCCCACAAAGTAAATTGCAGTCTGGTGCCAGTTTTCCAGGAGTTTGGCTTTGTCTGCACCATTAAACGGTTGGGTGTTTGCTTAAATGCTCCCATAATTACCACTTGCCTGAGAGCCTTTGATTGCTGATCTGAGACCAGCAATAACTTTGATTGCAATAAGACCAGGTCAAGTTAAAATATTAGCCCGTGCTGAAAATGTCTTTCATTGTTAATGGAAAATTTGCTTCTGTTTTTGTGCTACAGGTGAAAGTAAAACTACCTTTAACATCCATATAATTCCACCAATGTTGCTCTTTTAATGTAAAAATATATCTATTCAAAGCAATTTGCATTTACACAGAGTGCCTTCAAAAAGCAGTCCAGTTAACTGACAGTTAAGTTCAGTTAATGATAACTGGTTTTTTATTTCATTCATAAAATCTTTTGAAGGCAAAATACACGTTTTACATAGCAAAACATACAGAAAAATACAAATGTTCATTTTATGTACAGTAAATATTAATTAATTTGACAAAATGTTTTCTAGATGAACTTTTGGTAGTAATTTCTTAGTGGGGTCTTCTTTGCTAAAAATGTATCTGGATTGACAGATTTTTAGTCCTTCTTTGATGTAGATTTGCAAAATCTGTATAAAGTTGGATAGAAATAGTCAAGGATGCACAGTCTTCAAATTTTTAAATGTGGCATTTAAGGTCACCTCAGTGTGTAGCAGCCACTCCATTATTGCTCTGGCTGTATGCCAGCTTGATTGTGAATCTTCAGTCAATAGAGTATGCCACATCCTGAATTTCGTTATCCCCCTTGGTCCTGACAGATGTCTCGGTCCCTGTCGCTGAAAAAGAATCCCTGTAACTTGACACCATCACTACTATGCTTCATGATAATGAAGATTTCTACAGGATTTATGAAATGCACATTATCTCTGATAAGGCAGAAGCTGCATTCAGTCCCAAATTCCAAATCCTGTTAAATCAACACAAACAACATTACTTTTAGACCATGACAGACATTAGTGAGAGTTATTTGCAGGACCAGGCAAAAAAATGCTTAGGAGACAAGCTGAGGCTGGCTATGCATTCATTCAACTAAGCCAAAACGCCAGCACAGAAATGAATTCAGAATGTCCATATATTGTGAAATACAGAGACACAAGAGAGAATAAAAATTTGGGGACTTGTCACACAAGCAAAAAAGAGCAATGCACAGGTCTTTCCAAGGCTGAGTTCAAGACAGAACTGATGAAAGTTACAACATGGCTGATATATATACTTTATATATATATATAGTGGTGTATGGCTGGCTGTTTATCCTGGCCAATAACCCCAAGCCGCCAGGTGGAGCCCTCCCTGCTCTATGGAGGTGCCCCGAAGACCAGCAGGGCATCATGGACATTGCAGTTTTTATACACAGCCCTGCTGGATGCCATGGGAGCCACTAGGTGACGCTGCAGGGAGGAACAACCCTACCCTACGTGCTTCCGGGGTGAAGAAAAGGACTTTTTATCTGACCCGGAAGTGATAAAGAATCACATGGACTGGCGATTGGAACACTTCCGGGTCAGGGACAATAAAAGGATTGTGGGAGCTCTCAGACGGCGAGCTGAGCTGGGTGGAAACGCGTCTGGGAGTCGGAGGATTGTTTATTGTGATTATTGTTATTGTATATGAGTATAGTGGAGGAGAGGGTGCTTTGTGCACTGTGGCGAATTAATAAAGTCAACATTTAGACTTTTATCTGGTGTCTGGAGTCTTGGTCAGGGCTTCAAGGGAGCGATAGTGCCCCCTATCTGTCACAATATATTGTGGAATATTCAGACCCAAACACAAACAGGTAGACACAGAATGTCTCACAGCATACACACTTTGTGTAACACTTTCAAGCTCTATTCACTTCCACCTGACTCCAGCTCCTTGAGTGGTGGCTGCCGGCTCTTCTTATAGCCCACCTGGAAGTGCTTCAGGTGGTAATTAGGCTGCACTTCCGGGTGTGGCTGCATCACAGCACAGATGGGCTCACTAAATCACTCAGCTCCTCTTCTGGCAGCATTTCCAGGTGTGGCGGAAGTGCTGCAGACCCCAGTTCCGGACCTACCCAGGCATCCCCTGGCGGTGGCCATGTTGCTCCACAGTGTTGAGCTCCCCAGGTTCGTGGCCCCGACACAATCCATGGTGGCTGCCTTCTTCTATTCCAGGGAAAACACTGCCCTTCTCCTGGTCCTTTGCTTCTCACGGCATCCCAGTGGGACAAGGTCCCTGGACGTCTGTCACAAAATATATATATATATATATATTGTCACACACGCGCGCATGGGAGGCAGCTAAAGGGCTCGGGTAAGGACAGTTCTGAGACATACCAGGATGTGGCAGAGTGCACTGACTCTTTTTCTTCCTTGCCTGCAGGCAATTCCCGGGAGATTCCACCTGGCTCTCCTGACGTCACTTCCGGGACCGAGCCTATCGAAGGAGACCTTGCCGGCTCCGGCCCCTGTGATGTCACGTCCGGGCTTGAACCAATGGCTGAAGACCTCAATGAGCCCGACCCCTATGATCTCACTTCCTGTCTTCCCCTTTAAAAACCTCCTTCTTTTCCCTATGCCCTCAGTTCTGTATTGGACTCGGTTTTGTGCACAGCAGTGCTATCATTTGAAAAGAACTCTTTGCAGCCAGGAAAACAAATTATACGGGTGGCTGCCCCAAACCTTGCTTTGTCTCATCGTGGCTTGTGTGACAATAAATATATATATATATATATAAATATATACATACAGCAGAAATAGGAAGAGGACCCGAAAAGGAAATTACATCCTTGTAAGCCGGAATTTTGAGGGGTAGAAGAGGAAGTGATAGCATTGGAAGGCGACTTCTGAGCACTGTTGGTCTGCAGGGCAAAAGGAGAAAGAGCTAGAGGATAGTGCCAACCCCTGGTCTGCTGTGGAAATACATTTTTTGTCCATAAAATGTCTCCCTTGTGCACATAAATTGTCATACTTGTGTTGTCCCTCTAATATACTCATTCCTCTTGTGTACCCTTGCTACTGTGAGTGAAAATCATAGCATCCTCAACTCTGACACTTCTAGCTTTGCCTCCTATCTGTTCATCAGTGCCACTGTCTTCAAACCATACCTCACTATCATTTTATAGACCTTCCCTTTCATTCTTGCAGATACTCTTCTATCACAAATCACTCCTGTCACTCTTCTCCAGCCAGTCCATTATGCCTGCACTCACTTCTTCACCTGTCTGCTACACTCTCTGCTGCTTTGTGCTGTTGAACCCAAGTATTTAAAGTCATATACCATCACCACCTCTTCTCTTTGTAGATGCACCATTCCACCACCATTCCTCTCATTCATGCACATGTACTCCATCTTAGTCTACTGACTTTCATTCCCCTTCTCTCCAGTGCGTACCTCCGCCTGTCCAGATTTGCCTTAACATGCTCCTATCACTACAGATCACAATATTATCTGCAAATTTTGTAGTCCACAGAGACTCCTGTCTAACATCAACTGTCAACCTGTCCATCACCATTGTAAACAGGAAAGGGTTAAGAACCAATCCTTGATGTAATCCCACTCTCACCTTGAACCAGACTATCATTCATACCGCTCAATTCACCACAGTCACTGTGTCTTTATACATATCCCGCACCACCCTTGCATACTTTTCTGCTACTCCTGACTTCCTAATACAGTACCATAACTCCTCTCTTAGCACCCTGCCATATGCTTTCTCTAAGTTCATAAAAACGCAATACAATTTCTTCTGACCTTTTCTGTACTTATTCGATAAACACTGTTAAAACAAATACTGTATCTGCGGTATTCTTCACTAGCAAGAAACCATATTGCTGCTCACAGATCGACACATCTTCTCTCAGCCTAGCATCCATCACTCTTTCTCATATCTTCATTGTGTGTGTGATCAGCTTTATACTCCTGTAGTTATTGCAGCTGTAAACATCTTTATTTTTGAAAACTGGTACGTCTCCACTCCTCAGGCATCTTCTCGCTTTTCAAGGTTTTGTTAAACAATCTAGTTAGAAACTCTACTGCCATCTCATCTACACATCTCCATGCCTCCACTAGTATATCGTCCGAGCCAACTGCTTTTCCACCTTTTGTCCTCCTCAGAGTTTCCCTCAGTTCAACCTTGCTGATCCCCAGTACTTTGTGACACCACTTAATTCAACCTACATTCTCCTTCATTTTCTATATTCATAATTTCGTCAGAGTACTCCTTCCACATTTTCAACACACACTTTTCATCTGCATCCTTTAGCACCCTGAACTGCAGCACGTCCTTCCCCACTCGGCCCCTCTGCCTGGCCAATTGGTACAAGTGCTTTTCTCCCTTTTTGTCCAGCTTTTCATTATTTGACATATACCTTTTCCTTAGCCTTCGCCATTTCTCTTGTGCTGCATCACTTTAACCACATTTTAGGTCTGAGTCAATGACTACCACTAAATTCTTTACCTCTGTGTTGATTTTTAAATCTAAAGGATCAGGTTTATAGTGGGAGTTGAACCCACAACTTCAGGGTTTGAAGTCCAAAGTCTTCACAACTACACCTCACTACCTGCCCTTTCTTCTAAAATGATTATGATGTAATCGGAGCACAGCAATATAAATTAGAGCAACTAATAGTATTATTTAGAAACAAGGACTACAGTCTACAGTCAAAGTACTTTATTACCACAAACAACTGGCCATACATTTTACAATATATTACTGAGCACACAGTGTAAATACTTTCAAACTGCAAAGAAATGTCAAGATACTATTTGGAAAATATGAGTCTAATGTGTAGCTTTGCTGAAATTTCTGGCACTTCTGTTTTTTTCTCAGGAGAAGAATCTAAGGAGCATGGAACAAAAGGAATTGTCCCTATCTATATATATAGTTCACTAAGCAGCTGACCATGGCACACAAGACAGAGACCATGGGATACGCACGACAGAGCCCCGCCTGCCAACTCTAACCCTCCTCCCGCGTCATGGGATACACACGACAGAGCCCCGCCCACCGAGTCTAACCCTCCTCCCACATCCACCCTCGTTCTAGAGGCATGCACACTGCCTGCTCATGTGCCTGCACGCAACACCTCACCAAACACCGCCTCAGTCGCTTTCGTCTCTGCTACAGTCCACATGCACCTCTGAGCCATGTTGACTTTTCATTGTTCTTTTTGGTTCCGGCTGCTTTTCTATATACTATGGCACGCAAGACAGAGACCATGGGATAGGGATACGTACGACAGAGCTCCACCCGCCAACTCTAACCCTCCTCCCACATCATGGGATACGCACGACAGAGCCCCGCCCACCAAGTCTAACCCTTCTCCCGCGTCCACCCTCGCAAACTGTTTTACACACTACATACAGTGATTCCCATCCGTGACAAACATGCTTCTTCCTAGATGGTCCTGCAGGAACAGGGAAAACCTTTGTCTACAAAAACCTGATTCATACCATACTAAGAGCATAGTGTTTTTGTTGGCTTTCCCGCCTGCCCACTCGCCTGACTGTTACTAGTATTCACCGCAATGTACTAGAGTGTAAAACTATTGCAGCTGCTACCTCACAAACTGTCCTTATTCCCCGGATTTCCCTGACCCCATCAGATTCAAATTTGACTTTTACTTTTACAAACAGACAATTTCCTGTTAGACTGACCTTTGCAATGACAATTAATAAGGCACAGGGCCAAACTCTCAAAAAGATATGCCTGTATCTGCCAAAACGAGATTTCAGTCACGGACAATTGTATGTTGCTCCCTCCAGAGTTCCATCTTTTCATTCACTCACAGTCGTATCCTCAAACCCACCCCATTTGGACAACTGTGTCTTTCAGGAAGTGTTCACCCATCAATAAATAATTATGCGGCGTATGCTACGCCACAGGTTGGCTAGATTTATATATTTCTGATGTTACTAATGTCTGGAAAAAACCAGAAGGATATTAAGGAGATCTCTTTATTGATGTTTCATTCCAATGGACCAATTTATTTTGTGAAAATGAACTGGAAATTAAACACACTAAAGGTGTGTTGTGTCACTCCAAAATGGCACTTCTTACTAAACAGGTTTTTATTATATTAATTGCTCGGGTAAAAGGTCAGTGTTACATCACAACTTCAAATTTCAATTGAGAGCGTTAACTTGAAATTTCCAACTGAGAAACTCATAGTTGCCATCTGTTCCATGGTTCATGAATGCAGTTTTATTTTTACCCTTTGGAGAGATAAGTGAAGGTATATGATAAACAATCAAATTTAAATGCAAATCAGTTTCATTGTGTGAGTTGAGTTTCAGTTTGAGTTTTTCATAAATTTCAAGTTAAAAGTAAATTATAATAACTTGCATAGAATTTTACAGACTACATTTAGTGTTAAGATATTTGGCTTTATCAATGGCTTGCTGCATAGAAGCAATCAATGTCACATGTTTTTCCATAGAACTAGCTGAGCAGAAAGTTAAAAGTCATTACAAATTATGTATTACAAGTTTCTTTTTACACAATATTTTTGCTTTTTCCATTGGGTACAAAGAACCCCATTTGTATAAAATACATTAAGCGACAACATTACCCCACTCAGGAAGGTTTGGGGCAATCAATGACAAATATTGTGAGGGAAACACTTGACTAAAGAGAAATGTAAATTTAATGGTAAGAAGTAAAACCTCAACTTTTTGGCTGAACGTTAAGTGTGTTAACCATCACCTCACTATCACAACCTGCCTGGTGATGACAAAGTAGTGTTTCTTTACTCAAGCCATTGTGGCCATCTTCTGATTGTGAACTAAGGCCACAAGCACCCGTGTTTCAAATTCCAGGGGTCTCATGTATAAATGGTGCGTAAGCACAAAAATGTTGCATAAGCCTGTTTCCACGCTCACAAGACGATCTATAAAACCTAAACTTTTCGTAAAGCTACACACATTTTCACGCCAGCTAAATGCTTGGTGTACGCAAGTTCTTCGCTTGGTTTTGCAAACTGGCGGCACCCAGTGTCAAAGCAATCCTTTTGTTCCAGTGTGGTTTCCCTTTTCCCTTTTTTTAGATCCATATCCCTGACATCCCTATCATATACACTGAAATTAACCGCATATTGTTTATTAGTTTAAGGCATCTGATTGTAATTAACCTGTAACAATATAATGGTCCATGGAATGGCCAAACTATTCCAAATACCAGAGCTGCTTTAGCATTGTTTCTCTCACTGCACCATTCTGAGTATTTATATCACTGTATCTGAGTGTCGAATCACAGCTCTACAGCAGCTGATTGGAAAGAGAATTATCAGTATACAGTGTCACACATGTGCGAGTAGGAGGCCGCGGATGGACCTTAAAACACATCGAAAGACTTTCGCCGGCAGGGAGTGGCGGGGTACTAACCTTTCTCCTTTGTTTTCCAGAACTAAAGACGCTCCGCCATAGGACCTTTCCCGCAGTACGTCCACTTCCGCCCTTCCCTGACGTCAGCAGTCCCGTCATCCCTCACGCCTCCTTCCCATTCCTCCACTTCCGGCTCCTCCTTTATAAAATGGCCGCCGACGCCTAATATGGCGTCGTGCAGATGAACATGTTTTGTTTTTCTCTGTTTGACCTGATTTATTTACAGTATTGTGGATTGTTGACAATATACGGGGCTGGAAAACCCCAAACCTTTTTGCTGCCTAGTCCTGAGTCTTTTACAACAGTCAAACGGCAAATGCTTCAGAGCCTTTCCTGTACGGACCTCAAGAAGTGTAAACTCACTCAATCAGTCCATCAGGTGCTCCTTGTAGAACTGTTTGTACTTATTAGTACAATCACCTCACTGTAAACTTGCGATACAGTTATAATATTGCACAACCTGAGCCACTTTATAAAGAGAGCATTTACATAGGATGACAATATCATTTTTAAGATGGAATGCAGCAAAATATGTTTATTATATTGTACAGATAAAATGTTAACATCATTTAATTTTTTTTTATTTTATTGATTTTATTGTAATCATTCCATACAAATAGATACATTTTTACAAAAACAAGATTAAAAACAAATCAACCCCCACCCCTGAGAAAGAGAGCATGGCCAACAGAATAAATCTTAAAGCTAGTAAAAATAAGTAAATCTATGAGTTTAATAAGCAGATAAAAATAAATGGAAAAGAAAAAGAAATGGTGAGAGAATCTGCTTCCTCAGTGCTTTAAGAGCTTAATCTAAAATGTTATTGATTAGGTCCTGCCAGGTTTTGAAAAAGTTCTGCACAGATCCTTTAAATGAGAATTTGATTTTTTCCAATTTCAAATAATATAAAACATCAGTTACCCACTGACTTAAAAGAGGAGAGTTAGTATTCTTCCAGTTGAGCAAGGTAAGTCTATGTGCCAATGATGCAGTAAAGGCGATTGCAGTTTGTTTGTCCTTCTCCACTTTAAGCCCATCTAGAAGAACACCAGACACAGCTGTTAATGGGTTAGGAGGGATTGTGACACCAAGGCTGTCTAAATGGCATTTAAAGATTTTGGTCCAGAATGATGTTAGTTCAGCACAGGCCCAAAACATGTGGCCCAATGAGGCTAGAACTTGATTGCAACATTCGCAGGTTGGATCTTGGATCTTGGCCTGGAAACATTTTGGCCAATTTTAAATGAGACATATGTCCATCCATCCATCCATTTTCTAACCCGCCGAATCCGAATACAGGGTCACGGGGGTCTGCTGGAGCCAATCCCAGCCAACACAGGGCACAAGGCAGGAACCAATCCTGGGCAGGGTGCCAACCCACCGCAGGACACACACAAACACACCCACACACCAAGCACACACTAGGGCCAATTTAGAATCGCCAATCCACCTAACCTGCATGTCTTTGGATTGTGGGAGGAAACCGAGCGCCCGGAGGAAACCCACGCAGACACGGGAGAACATGCAAACTCCACGCAGGGAGGACCCGGGAAGCGAACCCGGGTCTCCTAACTGCGAGGCAGCAGCGCTGCCACTGCGCCACCGTGCCGCCATGAGACATATGTGCTCAATATATACTTTTGAGGTGATTAATTGTATGCTTTGCACATATGGAGCTTGAGTAAATAATCTATATTGTTAATAATGAAACATGTGAGGACACGGTGGCACCGCGCTAGCAAAGATCTGGTGCCCTGTTCAGAGATTGTTCCTGCCTCGCGCTGTGTGCTTGCTGGGACTGGCATGACCCTGGATGGATAGATGTATGGAGTATTTAAACATATACTACGAAGATATTTCAATGTTCCTTAAAAGTTTTGAAGAATCGGCGTTCTAAGCTTACAGATGGCTTAACATCTATTACAGAGCTGATTGTGAGGCGATTGGTTACTTGGAGAAAGAAGAGGAAGGACAGGAATTGGGGGTTAGTATATTTGAAAGAGACATTACTACTGCAATAAATTATTTCATCAAAGGTCACACACAACGCAGCAAGCATCTTGCAGGAGGCTGGAATAATCTCTGGACATGACACCAGCTCGTCACTATCACTACTCCACCATGTTCCCGTGTTTAATAAAATCCTTTAACTCCTATCATCTTGAAAATGATATCAAGTATACATATTGGTATTTTAAATTCTTATCTTATATACAGTATCGGAATGTCTGACACCTTATATTCCAAATCGTAACCTTAGATCCTCAAATGAGTGTCTCCTTAGAATTCCAAGAACAAAGCTTAAAAGAAGTTGTGAGGCTGCCTTCTGCTGCTATGCACCTAAAATCTGGAATAGCCTGCCAATAGGAATTCGCCAGGCTAATACAGTAGAGCACTTTAAAACACTGCTGAAAACACATTACTTTAACATGGCCTTTTTATAACTTCAATTTAACTTAATTTAAGTTAATCCTGATACTCTGTATGTTTAATTCATCATAATAACTATTCATGGTGGCTCTAAAATCTGTACTGACCCCTACTCTCTCTTCTGTTTCTTTTTTCCGGTTTCTTTGTGGTGGTGGCCTGCGCCACCTCCACCTACTCAAAGCTTCATGATGCTCCAACAATGATGGATAGATTAAAAGGCAGAAGTCTGCTTGACCATCATCATCATCAAGTCCTTCCGTTTAAACCCTAAATCCAAAGAGGACTGTTTCATTTATGTTAGGTAGAATGCCCAGAGGGGACTGGGCGGCCTCATGGTCTGGAATCCCTGCAGATTTTATTTTTTTCTCCAGCCGTCTGGAGTTTTTTTGTTGTTTTTTCTGTCCCCCCTGGCCATTGGACCTTACTTTTATTCTATGTTAATTAATGTTGACTTGTTTTGTTTTCTTATTGTGTCTTTTATTTTTCTATTCTTTATTATGTAAAGCACTTTGAGCTACTGTTTGTATGAAAATGTACTATATAAATACATGTTGTTAAATATTCAGAGACCTGTAATATCACAAATGTAATGGATTCTGTGTCCTGTCGGAGGAAGAGCACATAGAAGAACATATACAAAACAAAGCATTTAACTTGCTACTTTAGTTACGATGGTATTTAAGAAACTAGTAACTTAAACAATTTAAAGATGAAGTTTATGATGTTCTACTTTAATGACAAAATAAAGTATGTGATTAAAGTGGAAATTTCAAGATTAAAGTTGACATTTCAAGCTTTTTTTTCCACTGTGTCCCTAATGTTTTCTTTTCTCTGTACCCTAATAAGCTTTCATATGACACTCAGACGGTGGGCTACGACTCGCCTTTTCACGGCGACTTTGATATCTGACAGCTTCTTTTTTATTTCGGGCACTGTGCGACTTTGTGAACTTGAGCTTTCGAGTTTCTCTGACACTCTATGTTACTCGATCAGCTTTCTTTTGTTGTTTATATCACTGTTTAAACCAACAAATAGTATGTTTTTCCTTGCCTCCACTTGGTATTCGCTGAAATTCTTCTATTTTCCCCCATGCTTTTGCCATTGCCTTTTCACAGAACGCTGAACTTAAGGCCTATTTATATTGATTTGCATATTCAAAGAGGCATAATTCTGGGAGGAGTTTGGGTGTGGCGACAGGCGTGTGAATATGCATTACTTTACATGCTGACCAGGATATATGTAGCAGAAGAACGTGGAAGTTGGCAAACGCACAGATTTATGCATCTGGATTTTTTTGTGCATACGCACATATTGTGTGTTTACTGCTAAATTGAAAGGAAACTTCAGTTGCAGTTCCAGTCTTCTTATCTTCATAAGCAATACAATTATGAGAGGTGTGAATCTTGTTTTGGTTGTTTCTTTTGTGGATTTTAGTAAATTCAGACTAAATTCAACAATGGTATAGTACTTATTTTTTCTATTTAATTCAAAGAGTTCAAGAAAAATGTATCATCCAATCAAAATAGATGATATCCCTTTAGATTAAGGATCTGAACAAGCATTACAATACAAACAAATGAAATTTGAGACAATGTGTTAGGTGGGATATAGTCACAAATAAATCATCAATCAAATTTTATTTCAGAGTATTTCCCTTAGGTCATACAATTTTTCCCTTTATCTTCAAGTGAGATATCCTTTGTGACAGTCTTTTTTTGTTCGACGAATGTAGTCAGCCTATTTTTACCTATTTCGCTTGTACAACATAATATAAACACCACATATTGCTTCTGCATGATGGACTAATGCTCAGTTATGTGTAGATTTGTCAGCTGGCACTCCAGCTTGTAGCCCGATTTGTTCACTTTCTTAGAAATAAGTAAGCTGAGTCCTTCTCAGCAGCAGGTACATTTTCTGTCCCTCTGCTCACAGATGTTTTAAAATCTTTACACAATTTTCAAAAGTGAATGAGTCACGATGTCAAGTGTACGCAGCCAATTCATTGGCAGACTTGTTCACAAAGCTTACTTGTAGTTTCTTATAAATTGAGTTTGTCCTTGGAAATGTTCTCAGGTATGTGAAGAGCGAATAAAAAACCCACAACCAAGTAATATGTAATAGAACACAAGAGTTGACATCTTTTACTGGAGATGTACAGTAAGTAAGACTAGCATTATAGTGCCTTAAATGTTAGGGGTTTTCATTCTGAATAGTTGTCTTGGTAAGTAATAAATTCCTCCTTTAGTGCAGCCTGTCAGGTGTTTTAATTCTGCTTTCCTTTAGCCACCATCATAAGGCATCTTATAACATGTTAGTTAGTTGACAATTACATACATATTTTTGTGTGTTAACTGTTAATTGAGAGCTATTAAGATGAGAAATTGTCAACAACAGAATGAGAAAAAATAAAACAAAATCATGCTCTAGCAATTAAAATTAGAGAACAAATTACATTTTTGTAATTTACAAAATCAGTTTATTTGAATCAAATTTTATCTCAACATGAATAGAAGAGATATATTGTAATCATATTTCATCAGTGAAAACTGTCTCACATCACAAAATAAAAGATTTAATTGAGATAATTCAAGAAGGTCAGCGATCAAAATTAGTGAATCAGTTATACTAGTTAACAGGTGGCTCTAATCCACAGTGTCTTGAAATACTAGCCAAACACCAACCGATTTGTCAAGATGCAAGATGGTAAACTGCTCAAGGGTAACTGAAACATATTGACATCGGGATGTTCAGATGATGGCTCGTGGGATGATCATTTTAGGCACTGGAAGAGAAGCTGGTCATTCCAAAAGTGTAATTTCTCAAATATTAAAGGTGTACAAAGAAGCAAAGTCATTCAAGTCCCAAAAAAGGCCAGTTGGTCATGTAAGATAAGTGCAGAATGATACAAAGACTCTCGGTGGGAGATCAGTTCAACGCCACAGCTGTAACTGCTCGCCAATTCAGTGCTAAACAGGGCAAGACTTTGCCTCGACATACAGTGTTTCATCGTCTGATGGAACTGGGACTGAAAGCCCACTCTACAGCCACAAAGCCTCTAATCAGCAAGACGAATAAAAGAGCTAGACTAGCTTTTGCTGAAAAGCATGTTGTGTGGGCTGAGGGTTAGGGTTAGGGAACTGGTTCAAAGTCAATTTCAGTGACAAATGCAAGTTTAATTACGTTGGTTCAAATGGGAAACATTATGTTCAGCATCAAATTGGGGAAAACTGAAACCAAATTGTATGAAGAAGTCAGTAAAGTTTGGAGGACGAAGCATCATGGTGGGGGGATCTTTGTAGCAGGAGTTGTGCTTCTCATACAATTACATGGCAAGATGAATGTTAACCTCCTAATGTGTATCTAACCCTCCTTCAGCAAAATGCAGTTCCATCCCTCCGAGTATCACCCAATCAGCCAGCCATTTTTATGCATTACAATGCCCTTTGCGTCACTGCAAAACGGGTGAAGCGATTCTTTGAAGCAGAAAATATTGAAATAATGAAATAATGAAATACTTCTGTAAGTAGTAGTTTGTTCTATGAAACGGAGACATGGCCGGTGAAAGCAGAACAAGAAGCAAGGCTGGGAGGAGCAGAGATTAGAATAAACAAATGGCTACATTGTGAGAGGAAGATTAATGCTGAGTAAGGAGAATGACTTGGTGTGAAGGCCATAAATGTATTGCTGAAGAGAAGCAGACTATAGAGGTTTGGGCATATGGAGTTGAAGGAAGTGGCTGACTGGATGAAGAGCTTCATTTAGATGGTGGTGGATAGATAAGACCAAGAAGGAGGCCTAAAATGATGCATCTGGAGGCAATGTCAGATGAAATGAGTCTCACCCCACAAGACGTCCAGGACCACAGAGAAGTTTGGTGGGAGCAACCAGCTGTGGGAAACGTTTTAGTATAATAAAGTGGACTGCCACCAAAAATTACAGCATATAGCACTTTGAACCCATATTTGCAAGGGGCTGGATTCTATATATCAGTGGTTCTAAATCTGTGATAAAATCCATAGGATGGTAGACACTAGACAAAGCAAATCAGCCAAAAAAACATTTATTGTTTGAAGCTTACTGTGCTGAGCACATGCTTAAACATTAAACTATATCTTAATACATTTTGAGTGTAGGAAAGGAGCTATATAAGTAAAATGTATTATTACATATTGTTATTGAAGACTAATGTCTTTTAATTCAGTTTTGTTCAAAGTCTACTCTTCTGCAATTGTATTTTTTATAATATCTGTGCTATTTTACAGATGGCCTCTTTGGGACTCCATGAGGGAAAGTATCACTATACTGAGTTGGAGTAACAATGCCTTCAGCAGAGTGAAATATAAGAGGTAGAAGAGATCTTTCATAGGATAATTGATATAAGAGCACTCTCAGTTATTTTTTCATCAAATTGACATGGTCAGAAATCTCCTTTAACATTTTAAAACTCTGGCCTATTTTAAGTAAACAATTTAAAACAGATAAAAAAATAAAGACCATCTTGCTTTTTAATATTGTTAAAAATTGCAAAAGGATGACAAATATTTTTCAATCAAGATTGCCTTTCTTCTAAAGCAAGCTGAATAGAATCTAATTCATGATTTTTAACATTACTTGCAGATGCAGAAAAGAATCAAAAATGTCTCTTACAAAACTGTACCAATACCTTTTTTTTGACTCATATAACCTTTAAACTCTACTTGCAGCAAGGAATCAGGGTGTATAAAAATGTCTTTGAAAGTAAATTTGCAATTGTACAAATGCCTCTTGTGCTTTTCCTGTCCGCTAAAATTCTGTGGAGGTCTGCTTTGTTTCAAAAGTTATGGAATACTTTTTTTTAAACAAATTTTCTTAAATAATCAAATAATCAAACAAAAACCTTGTAGATGTTGTTATGTTGTGGTATTAAAGTTATTTAATTTGGGCAGTAAGGTGCACTGTACATGTATATATATATATAAATAGAACTGGGAGAGGGATGGGGAAGAGTTCCCGGAAGGAGATTGTATGAGAGAGGCTCTTTTATAATAAAGAAGGTATTTGGAGATTTCTTTGTGTACTAATCAGTATATAACAAAATTGGCGACGAGAACGGTTCTAAGCAATGATGGACGCCTCTACTGTTCCACTACCAGCTGCTTTTCTTTCCTGTCCAGGAGAGCCCACGCTTCCGTTTGATACGTGGATGAAAATATTTGAAAATTATTTACTTGTTATTGGGGCAGATGGAGACAACTGGGCAGAAGCCAGGAAACGAGTGTTGCTTCTGCACTGTTTGGGCACTGAAGGACACAGACTTTTCTATACATTACCAAATACAGGTAACACATACGCAGAGGCCATAGTGGCGTTGAAGGCACATTTTCTGCCCAAGTGCAATGTGGTTGTTGAACGCCATAAATTTCATAGTAAAGCCCAACGACATGACGAGACTGTGGATCAGTATATTTCTGCATTACGAGATCTTGTATCTACCTGTGACTTTAAAGATAAAACTGATGAAATTTTACGGAACCAGTTGGTAGAAAAGGCAGCCTGTCCACGTGTCCGTGAGAAGTTATTATTTGAACATGACCTCACTCTTGAAAAAGCGGTGATGCTCGCTTCGCAAATTGAAGCTGCTAAAAACCAAGCGGGGATCCTGACGGCCTCTTCTCCAGCTTCAGTCGATGCAGTTCAAAGCACGATGCTATCTACACAACGCCACGATGGTCAGGCCCGTAAACAGCCTAGTTTTGGCACTCCTATTACCTCCAATAAGAATCGTCGTGTTTCCGCTGTGGATCCAAAGCACACCTCACAAATGCTCCAGTTTCCGGCTGTGTCGGCTACATGCAGAAGCTGCAGGAAATCTGGACATTTTTCTTGTGTATGTCGCCGAATTCAAGGTACTGAGATTCCAGAAACTACCATTTTGTGTGTGAATGATGGTACAAACCGGCCTGGAAAAATTTCATGTTGTGTTATAATTCAAGCAAACGCTTCTAAACCGTATTCGGTGCGTCTCCTCGTAGACACAGGCTCATCTGCATCCATTTTACCCAGCAGGTTATGTAGCAGCTATTTTAGTACTTGTAATTTATCTGCACCTCCCGTACGCCTGCTCTGTTATTCCAAAACTGAACTACCGATCATAGGATGCCTCCAAGCCCGAGTTTCATATGGAGCTGTCACGGTACTTTCTTCATTGTGCAAACCGGCGCCCCTTTACTAGGCATGGACTTAGTTACATCTTTGAAATTGCACATCGAAGGTAATATAGTACTTACCCCACCAGCCTCAGTGCTACAGTTGTCTTCCACTCCATTCAGAGGCCTAGGATGTGCAAAAGGGTTTGTACATAAGGTAAGAATCTGGCCAGAAGTTTTGCCGGTGCAGCAGAGATTAAGGCACTTGCCAATATCGGTATGGACTGCTGTTTCTGCTGAACTGCGCCACTTGCTAGATGCAGGAATTACTGAGTCCGTGGATGCTTCTCCAAGGGTATCACCAATAGTAGTCACACAAAAGAAAACTGGTGGCATACGCTTATGTGTGGACCTTCGTGAGCCTAACAAAGCAGTTATTGTTGATTCTTTTCTGCTGCCACATATTGAGGAACTGTTGTCTCAATTACGAGGTGCTACTGTCTTCTCCACTATAGATCTTGCAAAAGCGTACCATCAAGTGCTCTTACATGAGGAGAGTAGGGACCTGACTGCATTTATAACACACGATGGCTTGTTCTGTTTTTGCCGTGTTCCCTTTGGGCTGGCGTCCGCTCCAGCCGCGTTTCAAAAGTTACTGTCAACACTTCTCCGTCATCTTTCAGGTGTCCAGAATTACCTTGATAATATTATTATATATGGATCCACGGCTGCTGAACATGATCGTCACCTCTCAGCTGTTCTAGAATGCTTGGAGAAGGCCGGGCTACAATTAAACAAGGACAAATGTCATTTCAAGCAGACCTCCCTTCGTTTGTTGGGGCATGTCATTTCTGTGGAGGGTATTTCGCCTGACACAGAGCATGTAGATGCTTTCCTTAACGCACCCCTTCCCACAGATGCTTCAGCTGTATGTTCATTTTTAGGGCTATTATCATGGTATGCAAAGTTTATACCGCATTACGCCACGATAGTAGAACCAATGCGTGCTTGCTTATGTGGGCAATTCAACTTTGACTTCATAGAGGACGCACAGTGTAGCTTCCATATGGTCAAGGAATTAATTCTGACCAGTCCTGCTCTGGCAATTTTTGATCCTGCTTTGCCTTCAACTATAGCAACTAACGCTTCAGACTACGGGCTGGGTGCAGTATTTACACAAATGCATGCTGATGGAACAGAGCACACCATTGCTTTTGCTTCTCGTACACTTTCTCAGGCCGAGAGGAGGTATTCTACAGTGGAAAAGGAAGCCTTTGCGTGCGTTTGGGCAGTTGAAAAGTTAATTATGACGTGTTGTACCACCCGGGAGCGCAATATTCGACTGCAGACTGCCCATCTCGACTCCCTATAACTGCTCCAAATGTGCCATCTGAATTAGAGCTGGAATATGTTGCCCTTCTGTCCTCGGCCGTGAAGGCAGTAAGCCATGCAGAATTCGAAGCTGCTTCTGCATCATGTCCAGAACTGAGTGCCGTATGGGATCGCATTCATTCTGGATGGCCTGTAAATATTTCACTTGTACCGTACTTTAGCATATGGCACGAACTGTCTGTTAAAGATGATTTTGTATTCAGAGGATCGGATCAATTAGTTGTGCCGGTTAAATTGCGACAGGTAATTGTGGACCTAGCACACGAGGGTCATCAAGGAATTGTCCGCACAAAACAGAGGCTTTGCGACCTGTACTGGTGGCCGAAAATGGATGATCTTGTCACGACAGCAATCAAGTCCTGTCAGCCTTGCCAATCCAATGATAAGACCGCAAAGGTGTGTGCTGTGCCGTTACAACCCATACCTTGGCCAGACGGGCCATGGCAGAAAGTTGCCATTGATGTGATAGGGCCATTTGAAATAGCACCTGCAGACTGTCGCTTTGCCTCCACACTAATTGACTATTATTCAAAATGGCCTGAAGTTGGTTTTACGTCCCAAATTACTGCTTCAGCTGTAGTTGCTTTTTTAATATCTATTTTCAGTCACCATGGCAACCCTCAATGCTTGGTATCTGATAATGGTCCTCAGTTCACATCCTCTATGCTGACCACATTCATACAGGAGAGGGACATTCAGCACACTAGATCTGCAAATTATGACCCTCAGGCTAATGGAGCAATTGAAAGGTTTAATCGAGTGCTCAAGGAAACGGTACAGACGCTTCATTTGCAGCGTAAGCCCTGGAAATCATCCATTACGGAATTCCTTCACATTTTTAGAGCTACGCCACATGCAACAACGGGTATTTCGCCCTTTGAACTGCTTTATGGACGCAAGATGCCTACCAAACTGAAAGTATAGCCTTTGTCAACATCTGTTGGACTAGACGATGCAAGCATAAGACAACAAGTTGCTACTAAACAGAATAAGATGAAGGAATACACGGATGATAGAAGAGGAGCTCGTGTCCCATTACTGGCAAAGGGAGACACAGTGCGAGTAAAAATGCCTACCCATGTGTCCAAAGGATTGCCACATTACAGTAATCCCACGCCTGTACTTGACAAAATTGGAGAAAACAGCTACTTGCTTGGAGATGGTAAAGTATGGAATGCAGCGCGGTTGTCCCCTTGCGCACCAAGTGCAGATTCGGCAAATGATGCGCCAGCCGCAGATCAATCATCTGGTGCGCCTCCTGCTTCTCCGCTTGAGTCACACAGGGATTCATTCCTTGAGAGTTTTCCGCCTCTGATTCCAACAGTGAAACCACCTGCTTTGTTGGTCCCTGAAGGAAATGGGAAATCCACCTTGAAGGGCCGCCTATGCCGCCGTCCTGTGTGGTTAAAAGACTATGAGACGGGATCGTAACGCAAGACAAACAGATTAGTCTGTCGTTTTCTTTTGTTGTGTTATTTCCGTTTTGTTAATGGCAAGTTTTGGACAGGGGAGTTAGATATTTAAGAAAGGGGGAGATGTTATGTTGTGGTATTAATGTTGTTTAATTTGGGCAGTAGGGGGCACTGTACAAATATATATATAAATAGAACTGGGAGAGGGATGGGGAAGAGTTCCCGGAAGGAGATTGTATGAGAGAGGCTTTTTTTATAATAAAGAAGGTATTTGGAGATTTCTTTGTGTACTAATCAGTATATAACAGATGTCACATGGGCTGGACCAGCATTGCAACCAACAGAAGGGATGGTTCCTTACCCAGATGGGAAGCTCCTAGAATGCAGACAAGAATCCAAAACCAGGGAAGAGAGAGAAACTGGACTAGGAAAGGAATGGCCAGAACAGATGGACGGACAGCCCACTGGAAGCGGAAGAGGTCACTGGGAACTTTCTATTCCCCCCAGATGTTAGATGGCAGCAGCCCTCCATGACGGCACCCACTAGGGAACCAGCAGGGGACCATGGGTGCTGCAAGAGGGTGCTGTAGGGAGATGCGCTCCCCAATTTCTGGGACTTCACTTGTGACCCAGAAGTACTTCCATCTGGCAATCGCCTTGGCACTGGAAGTACTCCAGGGTCCGTAATAATAGGAACCACACTCCATTATCCAGGCAAGCTTTAGATTGGTGGATGTGGAGCAACACTCAACTGGAGGAGGGCAAGGCAATGGTAAAGCAGAAGTATTGTGGAGAGAGAGAGAACCTGTGTATTTGTGCCTGTGTTACTTTTGGGAAGATTTTAATAAATAAACCTTCCATTATTTGAACCTGGCACACTTGGTGTGATCGTGTTTAAGGGTTTGGGGTTCTCTGACTCCCCTAGTTCAATTAACACTTGTACATATTTAATTAAATTATCACTTCTAAAAGCCCCAGCCAACCTTTACATTATATGACTCCAAAATAGAATAGAGGTTTTATTAAAGTCACACTGTCATAACTTTCCATAATAATTATTCTTTGTTATAATAATTGTTCTATGCGATTTTCAGATTTTTAGAAGATCGAAGAGTTATCAATGCGTAGAACTGCACATACACCTTCAAGGTATAATAAAATATTTGCTATACAATAAAATACTAAGTCATATCCAATATATTTTCCTGATTGGCAGGTGGTAATGAGGCTTTCACTTGACTTACTGTTTAAATCTATATGACTGTATTTTTTCAGATAATGACGAAGTCAGAGGGTATCACAATCATCTGATGCCAATCAAGACAAACCAGGAACCAGACATCCACTGTCTGATTGATTTTTTTTGCGATGTGAGAGGTGCATTAACTTGCTTGTTTCACTAATCTTTGGCAAGAGAGAGATGAGTATTATTAGTTAGGCATGTTAATATTTATGTTAGAAAAATCTGTGCATATATTGGACAATTCTGGTGTAGTCCCACTATATAAACAGTTTATTACAATATAGTAATACCACTAAGAAAGAGTAATGTTATAAAAGAAATAAATACTTTTGCGTGAGGAGAGCCCCCTTATTTTATCTTTTAACTGTTGATCCCTTTAAAGGCAGTGAGCACAAACAAATATTGATTTACTTTATATAGCACATTTTCGTATAGAAGAGTAAAGCCAAGTAGTAAAAGAGCAGTACAGTAATAAAAGAGGTAAAATGGAAGAATCCCTACTTTGTAGGTCTCTCACGGTTAAAATAGTAAAAGTCAACATTATTGTCCAATTTGAAACACAGGAAAGCTAAGTACACAGATCACTGAGCACCAAGGTTTCCTTTGGCATCTACATGGTGCTCCCTTATTCCAGTCAATTCAAGTTGTTATGCCAATCTGCCACTGTTGTACAGCATCAGCAGCTCTCCTTCTAACAGCAAAGAATTTTTGTATTACCAATTGACATGTGTAAATTCAACTTTCACAGTTAAATTTAGGCTTGCATTAAAAAAAAATTATTCTGCAAAGTCATGAAGGTTTAATATGAATATAACTAATTTTATACTAATTGTAATAAGCAATGTTTAATGGTTTACAAATTATGGTACACATATGTAATCCATTGCCAGTATGGACTTCAGAATAATATGCTAAGTTTTTCAGTTTTGTATTTTTTGTGTATAGTAGTAAATAGGAATTGACAAATTAATGTTAATAGAGTGAGTACCACAGTGGATGGATGGGTGTCCAGAAGGGGATGGAGAATGATGCCTTGCCTGGCCAAAACACCAAAATATAGGAAAATGGAAGGACAGGCTTTTCAGCTGGGAGGGAATAGGAACCCTTACCCAGGTGTTGCTCGATCTTATCCTTAATAATTCCTTCCATTAATTTTCCTATGATGCATGTTAACCTTACTGGCCTATAGTTGCTTGGATCTGCCCTGTCACCCTTTTTATATAATGGGATGATAGTCAGGCAAACAAAGTTAATTTTTCCCCAAGGAGCTAAAATATATCTAATCATGATCTTAACAAACAAAAAATTCAAGCTTCTGTTGTCGAGAATGACGTGACAAATTATAGGAAGGTAGATTGACTTGCTGGTCTTCTTCCTCCTTCAAACTGTTAAAGAAGCAGACATATACACTCCTTGTCATCTTCTGCAACTCTCTCTCGTGATGTTCTTTGCTTGGTCCCACTAGGTACAAGTGAATCATCACACTCACAACATAATTTAAAATATTATTCAGTCAAAACACTGACTCATGCAGAAATGGATGCAGTAGCATCAGAGGTTTCAATCAGACAAAACTTCCCAGTGTCCACACTTAATCACACCATGAGAACTTATCTTTGACCATTAAAACTACCATGTCAAACTTTAGTATCCATTGTAGGAAGATAATGGGCATCCCAGACAGATCAGAGGATATACCATTACCCGGACAGGATGTCAGTACAATGACACAAGCAGACTGGCCGGAGGGACAAAGAAATAAATTTGTACCCGACCAGTATACTATAGGTGGTGGATTGAGAACAGCCAAGGGTTTGGATTGGTTTCATCCACCATACGCCAGGTGGCAGTGGTCCTCATATGGGAACCCAGTCAGGACACACACATGGGGTGCCTAGGAGACGGAATCCAGAAGTGCAGCCCTGTTGGTGTCCTTGGGGTTTGCAAGAGAACACTGTCAGGAGAGGACCTTCTACTTTTCTTATGTCCCAAAGGTGTTTCCTGGAAAATATGACATGGCACCAGAAGCCTGGATCCAACTTAAAAAGGAGCCCACTGCCACACATGGACAAGTCAGGGACAGCAAGCAACACTCAGCAGAGGAGAGAAGGAGGAATAATTGGTGATTTATTATATTCATTTATTATAAACTGCTCAAAAAGATTAAAGGAACACTTTGAAAACACATCAGATCTCAATGGGAAAAAATCATGCTGGATATCTATACTGATATGGACTGGGTAATGTGTTAGGAACGAAAGGATGCCACATCGTTTGATGGAAATGAAAATTATCAATCTAGAGAGCTGAATTCAAAGACACCCCAAAAATCAAAGTGAAAAAATGATGCGGCAGACTAGTCCATTTCACCAAAATTTCATTGCAGCAACTCAAAATCATACTCAGTATGGCCCCCAAATGCTTGTATGGATGCCTGACAATGTCAGGGGATGCTCCTAATGAGACGACGGATGGTGTCCTGGAGAATCTCCTCCAAGATCTGGACCAGGGCATCACTGAGCTCCTGGGCAATCTGAGGTACAACCTGCCGCCGTTGGAGGGACCGAAACATAATGTCCCAAAGCTGTTCTATTTGATTTAGGTCAGGCGACCATGGGGACCAGTCAATGGTATCAATTCCTTCATCCCCCAGGAACTACCTGCATACTCTCCAGACCCTTTCACGTCTGTCACATGTGTTCATGAAAAACACTGGGTGCCAGTTGTGGACCTGCCAATTCTGGTATTCTATGGCAAATGCCAATCAAACTCCACAGTACCGGACAGTGAGCACAGGGCCCACTAGAGGATGTCGGGCCCTCAGGCCACCCTCATGAAGTCTGCTTCTGATTGTTTGGTCAGAGACATTCACACCAGTGGCCTGCTGGAGGTCATTTTGTAGGTCTCTGGCAGTGCTCATCCTATTTCTCCTTGCCCAAAGGAGCAGATACCAGTCCTGCTGATGGGTTAAGGACCTTCTATGGCAACTGCCCAGCTCTCCTAGAGTAACTGCCTGTGTCCTGGAATCTCCTTAATGCCCTTGAGACTGTGCTGGGAGACACAGCAAACCTTCTGGCAATGGCACATATTGGAAGGCAATGGAGGAGGGAGAAATGTCAGCGGCTTCCATTCCTGCTTTGAGGGTCGTCTCATTGTTTGCCTCTCTAGTGCACCTGTTGTTAATATCATTAACACCAAAGCAGATAAAACTGATTAACAACCCCATCTGCTACTTTACTTGACCATATCAATATCCCAGAAGTTTCACTGACTTGATGCTATACTCTGATTAAAATGTGTACCTTTAATTTTTTTGAGCATTATATAATTGTAGCACATTGCTAGGAGGAGATCTGTAAAGGTGCTTTGAGGAATAAATATCCTTTATTTTATTCTATTAACGTGCGGTGTATTGGTGAGTCTGCAGTTTGGGGCTCTATGGCACCCCCTTGTGGTTAAACCCTGTAAAGGAAAGTGGAAATGGCACACTCAACACAGACTTTGATTGGGTACAAAATTGAACCCAACCACCCGAGACCATGTAGTGGAAATACTAAACACTGTACTGTTATTGTGCACTTATCTAAATATAGTTATTCAAATCAAATTATTATCGGTAATTGCCTTTTTAATGGTCTTTTCCGAGTAAATAGGGAAATATTTATCATCTTCATGCAGTTATTTAAAAATAAATAGCAATGCAATTTAAGTATTTGGTAACAGGCCAATTCATTTCATTATACAATGCTGATAGCTGTTTAAATATAGAAGTCTTATAGTTTTAACAAATGACACAGCTTAATTCTAATAAACACAATGCTCAGATTAAGATAAATGTAGTTTCTTGTTACTGCAACATTTTCTAAAATGTACAATAATTAATTTAGATCATGAACTTGTTTATTGCAGATAATTAATATCAGCAACAGTCATTTCAGACCAACAATAATAACCTTCTTGCTTCTCAGATTGGACAAATCATACAGGACATGAATGGATTGATGAATAGAATAATAACTTGCCTTTTTGTTAATTTCAGCTAGCTAATACACTTTTACTGACCAAATAAATAAATAACAAAAAAATGCTATTGCTTTTATCTTTTTCTGAGAGCATGAGATCTTCCTAAATCCCTAAATTAAAGACACAGATGTTTGTTACTGGAGGCAAAATCCTTACCGCCTGAGCGGTACCAGAATTCCTTGGAGATGCCTCCTACCCTTGGTCACTGGAGTCCTCTTTCCTTTTAAACATGACATGCCGTCAACAGACAAACCTTGGCACTAGCAGCTACTGTACGTTCTGTACATCTTGACAGCATTTTAAGTTCAGGAAGATATCACAGACAGCAAGCAGATGTACCTTTGATCTTACGAGCAGTCTGCAAGAAAGAGTCAAATAAGGCAAGCAGAAATGGTTACACTTAGCAGTGCAGCTAATCTGTAAATTTTATCTTTTAAATTACACTCGGTGTATAAATTAAACAAAAACTCTCCAAATTTTGTGAGTGGAATGATTCATTTCTCCAATGCTAGAATAAATTCAGCACTCCCCTTCCTTGTAACAATAATCCCTAATATATCACTATTCATTTTTTTTTATTTGCTTTTGACTTTGCTTTTTGATACCTCAAACAATTTCCTTATCTCTGACTTTTTAAAAAGACTGGAGAAAGTTGCACTCATGGATGTTCGTTTGAGTGTCTGAAAATTGTTATGAATTTTCTGCGATTTATCTTCTGTTTATATTTCTTTCTGTCATGTTTTCAACGCCATTTTGTGGCATCATGCAGCATAATGTTTTGACTACCTGGGCACGTTGCCACCACTTGACGAACTTTGACGCAGTTTTAAATTTTTGTTGAAATGTGAAGCGTTTCTGAACACCATTAAAGGCATTTGCTATGAATGGAGCCTGTTAATTGTAGATCTTTTATTTGGTACATCACTGTTAAAGTGCTTTATTGTAGCTTTACTGAGTTGCTTATTTTAAATCAGAGAATGTGTATGTGACAGTTAATGTATTTGTTTATATCATATTGTTTTACACACAGTGTTAAACTTAAATGTTACTAGAAACAGAGAAATGTAGCAGGATTTAGGTCTTTTTAATGACAAAGAGTTTAAATTGATCCCAGCTACATTTGACAATAAAACCTATTTCTTAAATCATTATTGGTAAAATTTAAAGAGTATGACATATATTAGTCACGACATTTAAAGGGACATCATACCTTTATGATGGTCCAAAGCCTGTTAGAAGACCAGACCAGACTAATTATTGTCCAACTCCCAAGCTTCCCAAGAGAAACAAGAAACAGTTTGGTGTAGCATGGAGAAAGAATTATTGACATATGAAGGAAACAAAATCCATATATTTCAACACATTAGAGTGGAACTTGCACACAAAAGACATATTTTCAATGAGATTAAAGTGCAGCAGTAGGAGGCTGGAATTCGCTATTGGCTTTTGTATCCTGCCCAGCTGAAGGTCACTTTCAAGTGCAGAATACATTTTTTCATAACTCAAAGAGAAGCCAGGGCTTTTTTTGAATTGACTACTTTTACAGGGCAGGCTTCTGCAGATGTCTTCAAAAACATATGGATGAGTATGGGTGTAAATATTTATCTATTGTTTTTTGGAATCTGTACGACTGTTCTTCAAGGCACAGTGTATTTCAGGGCAAAGCTTGTCATTCTGTGTGCAAAACCATGAATGAGAAAGCTGCATAATACAATGTGATGTACATTTGTAAAAGAAAAATAATCACTTGAAATGTCAAGGTAAATGTATATTGCTGTTTAACATCATATTGAGATGACTGCTGAATGTATCAATTTAACTATGTAGTCTATATATTTGTATTTTTAACTACTTTGTTTTTGAGCATGTCAGAAGTGAGTGTCTTAAGTAAAATAATGCTTGAAAAAGAACATACATGTACCACACTGTATTTTGTTTATTGATTATTATTATTGTTTCTCTTAACTGTTGTAGTCATAAACCTGTATTTACTTTTCTACTGATGACTGATATTACCTAATATTATTCAATTTTCCTGTATCGTTAATGTTTACAGTCCTG
This sequence comes from Polypterus senegalus, assembly GCF_016835505.1. NCBI lineage: Eukaryota > Metazoa > Chordata > Cladistia > Polypteriformes > Polypteridae > Polypterus > Polypterus senegalus. The sequence continues at coordinate 125,994,118 of NC_053155.1, forward strand.
TGTGCATAATATAATAAGACTTTTACTAACATGTCTCCCACAAACTAGTAAAAGTAGTATAATACAAACAGTGAAAAATAAATAAAACATCATGTACTAAATACGACATTATATGATACATAGTGGCTGTTCCCTTGATGCATATTTTTAAGAAAGTCACTGTGAACGGAGGAAATTCTGAAAAGACTGGAAAATCAGCTAAAGTTACCCTATTATATAAAAAGGGTGACCAGGCAGATCCAAGCAACTACAGGCCAGTAAACTTTAACATGCATCACAGGTAAATTAATGGAAGGAATTATTACGTTTAAGGTTGAGTAACACATGACAAGAACAGGAGTTTAACTGAACAGTCAGAAGAGGGAGGTTGTGTTTTACCAACATGATGGAATTCTATGAGTAGGCAACAAAAGGGTAAGATCAAAGTGGAGCATATAATATTATTTATCCTGACTTTCAGATAGCATTTGATAGGATGCCACATGATAGGTTGTACATCACACAAAAAGAAGTGGGAATTCAGGTTGTGGTATGTAGATGTGTGCAGAATTGACTTAGACACAGGAAGCCGAGGGTGATGGTGCAAGGAACCTTATCAGAATTGGCTGATGTTAAGAGTGGTGTTCCACAGGAGTCAGTGCTAGGGCCGCTGCTATTTTTAATATATATAAATGATTTGGATAGGAATGTATGCAACACTCTGGTTAAGCTTGCCAATGATACCAAGTTAGGAGGATTAGCAGATAATCTAGAATCCACTGAGTCATTGCAGAGAGACTTGGACAGAATACAGGCTTGGGCAGATTTGTGCTAGATGACATTTTTAGGACATTATACGAGGCAATTTCCCCAACTTTTTGACGTTTCCTGAGTCCAATTCATTTTATTACAACATATAACTTTATTATATCTGCACTCTTCCCTTTGCAAATGACAACAGTGCCATTTACAACTGTTGCATGTTCATCATCATGTTTCTATTCAAATAAAACATTTGGAAATACAAAAGTGAAGCACTGAGACTGATTAATCTGCTCTGGTCCATAAATTATTCCACAGAAATGAAAAACTGATGTGGCTGAAGCACTAATAGGCCATACAATTAACAAGCAATCAGCAACTATTGTCTTACTGTGTTTAAGAAATTTGGTTGGAACAAAATTGTGCAGTCACTATGACTCTCTAGCACGAAACTTGAAGTGCTCAGCTCTACACTTTTGACTAAAACAATAAAAGCCCAAAATTTCAAAGTTAAACTTGATGCCTCACACTAAATATATGGAGAGAAGGCAAATAAGTTTCTCAGTTACAGGAGAAGCAAACCATTAACCTTGATACTGTAATTAATACTGCAGATATTTCAGAATCTATGACATGAAATTAGATATTCAGGAATTATTATGAAGCATGTCTTAATATAAATCGAATATTAACAAATAGCATTCTTGAAAGATCCTACATTCCAAAACTCTAACATCAATCTAAAATTACAGTGGATCAACCATTAAAACTTTTGGAAATTGTAGCTGCTGTAAAATCAATGCAGATTAAATTATTTTGTGGTTCAGATGCATCAGTCGTCTTCACGATGTCCCTCAAAGCTTTCACCACTAATAGTATCTATGAGACTTTATGAAATAAGTTAAATAGTTTAGCAGGCCTCTGTATCTAGTATTTAACATCTGTCTCAAAGTTGATTTTTTCTTTTTAATATTTGTGCTTCATTTGTGGCAAAATACTTGCTATCTACCTGGAAAAGTCTCATTAATTTTTTTTAAGGAAGGCTTTATTAAGGGCACAAAAATATAACCTCTTCATAGTATTAATCAATGTATTATTTTCTGAGCATCCAAAGAGTCTCGTTTGTTTTGGAATAAAGTCAATATAATTGAATGGGGTTATATTTGACACTTCCTAAGAATTTGGGTTTGTACCTAAAATATTGCTTTTAAATTGCATCTATTTGTTGTATTCTAGTGCTGCAAATACCTGAGTTTAAGATAAATCCAAGCAAAAGTTTTTTTTTTTTTGCTCTGAATGCTTCAGTTACTGACAGGTGAAGCGATTAACATTGATTACCTCATTACAATAGCACCTATCAAGAGGTGGGATATATTAAGCAGCAAGTGAACAGTCAGTTCCTGAGGGTGATGTGTTGAAAGCAGCAAAAATGGGCAAGCATAAGGATCTGAACGACTTTGACAAGGGCCAGATTGTGATGGATAGACAACTGGGTCAGAGCATCTCCAAAATGTCAGGTATCGTGAGGTGTTCCTGGTATGCAGTGGTCAGTACCTACCAAATGTGATCCAAAAATGGACAACCAGTGAACCAGTGGCAGGGTCATGGGTGCCTAAGGCTCAATAGTGCACATGAGGGAGCAAAAGCCAACCCATCTGGTCTGATCCCACATAATAGCTGCTGTAGCACAAATTGCTAAAAAACGAAATGCTGGCCATAAGAGAAAGGTGTCAAAACACACAGTTCATCACAGGTTGCTGTGCTTGGAGCTGCATAGCTGCAGACCAGTCATACTGGCCATACGGCAATGGACACATGAGTGTCAGAACAGGACCATGGAGCATGGCCTGGTTTTCTTTTATATTATGTGGACGGCCAGGTGCATGTGCATTGTTTAGCTGGGGAAAAGATGGCAGCAGGATATATCATAGAAAGAGGGCAAGACAGCAGAGGCACTGTGATGCTCTACTCAATGTTCTATTGATAAGATAACGGTGCGGTTTGAGGCTACACAGATGAAGGCATCTCCCATGGACACCACAGAGAATGTACATAAATGTCTTGAAGTTCAAGCTGTAAATAAAATGCTGGAGTAGCCTTTGAACTTTCTTGTATGTGTTCCTTTTTTCCACAAGTCAATATGTTATCCTTACTTATTGAGGTCTGGCAGCGTCAAACATCCTTTTGCAATAGTACATGGCAAATGCCCTGATCAATTTTGATATAGATTAGTGAGAAAAGAGACTCTTTACATCTTCTGTTGTTCACCAGTCTTCACAAACTGTAGATAGTTACAATACAATAAACTTCTTCTAAAACCCAGAATTAAGATAATTTGTTGGCTGAATATCATTTGTTGATTTTATATCATCCTCCAAATAGAGATGTTGTTTCAAAAACCTTCCATGGATCCAACAACATCATGCTGCAAACTACATCTCAAAATGACATTCTCAACTGAATCCATTCCTCCTGATGTTGTGAAAGGCAGCTGAAGATATATTCATACTAAATCAAACCTGTGATACATTCAACCAAGTCCCTGCTTCCCTTGGTCAAATGTGCTGGCTCAACTGGACCCCTACCGTTGGATACTTTCAATGTCTCAATAGATTGTCACCTATTAGCAACACCACTTGAAACTGTAGAAATGTTTAATGCTCATTCATGGATATAGCATCCTGCATTCAATTCCTATGTCCAAGTATTGTCTGTGTGGAGTTTCTGTATTTCCAACATGTTTGCATGTGCTGTTTTCCAGTTACTCTGGCTTTTCATTCACATTGTCTAGGATGTTAGGGTAGCTGGCAACTTTAATGTGTCCCATTGTGATTGTGATGTGGGCCTGTGATCTTCATGCACTCCATCCTGTGCTGGTTTCTGCATTTAGCCCAACCTGACACAACTCTAAATTGGATTATGCAGTGTAAGATATGGCCGGCCATTCATCCCAGCCAATACCCCCAAGCCGCCAGGTGGAGCCCTCCTTGCAGCATGGAGGTCCCCAGAAGACCAGCAGGGCATCATGGACAATGTGGTTTTTATGCACAGCCCTGCTGGATGCCATGGGGCCACAGGAGGGAGCTGCAGGGAGGACCGAGGGCTTCTTCGTGCCCTGTGACCCGGAGGTTCGTCATAGGAAGAGCGACGGACTTCCGGTTTGAAGAAAAGAGCTTTTACCTGACCCGGAAGTGATTGAGAATCACATGGACTGGGGATAGGGAATACTTCCGGGTCAGGGAATATAAAAGGACTGTGGGAGCTCCCAGACGGAGAGCTGAGTTGGGAGGCAGGGTGGCTAAGCGTCTGGGAGTGGAGGATTGTGATTTATTGGTTATTTGTGATTGTTTATTGAAGAATAGTGGAGTGGAGGTGCTTTGTGCACAATTATTATTATAATAAATAATTATTGGACTTTTTATCTGGTGTCTGACGTGTGGTCTGAGGGTACAAGGGTGCGAGAAAGCCCTTAATCTGTCACAACAGGTTTAGAATGGATGCATTTATGTACAATACCTTTTTAATTGAACATTTTATAGTTATGTTGAACCTAATATAGGTTTCCTAAGCATTTTCATGTTATTCAGTGCTACAAGCCAGTAATTCTTACTGAATGCGTGCAAATTGGTTCTTACTTGACTCATTAATTCACCTGACTCACCTAGCTTACAAAAATGGATATCCGTTTAAAAATACAGTATTATTACAGTATACAGTATGTTAAATTTTCTTCTTTTTTTATTATTAACAGTATTTTGAATGATAGAATTTTTCTATTATTCTAATAGTTATATGTTATATTAATGAATAGTGTGATTAAATTGTACTCATCCATCCATCCATCCATCCTCTTCCGCTTATCCAAGGTCGGGTCGCGGGGGCAGCAGCTTGAGCAGAGATGCCCAGACTTCCCTCTCCCCGGCCACTTCTTCTAGCTCTTCCGGGGGAATCCCGACGCGTTCCCAGGCCAGCCGGGAGACATGGTCCCTCCAGCGTGTCCTGGGTCTTCCCCGGGGCCTCCTCCCAGTTGAATGTGCCCAGAACACCTCGTCAGGGAGGTGTCCAGGAGGCATCCTGATCAGATGCCCGAGCCACCTCATCTGACTCCTATCAATGCGGAGGAGCAGCGGTTCTACTCTGAGCTCCTCCTGGATGATCGAGCTTCTCACCCTATCTTTAAGGGAAAGCCCAGACACTCTACGGAGGAAACTCATTTCAGCTGCTTGTATTCGCGATCTCGTTCTTTCTGTCCCTACCCATAGCTCATGACCATAGGTGAGGGTAGGAACGTAGATTGACTGGTAAATTGAGAGCTTTGCCTTACGGCTCAGCTCCTTTTTCACCACGACAGACCGATGCAGAGCCTGCATAACTGCAGACGCCACTCTGATCCGCCTGTCGATCTCACGCTCCATTCTTCCAGCAGAGAAATGGTTTTCAAATACTTGTGTGCTAACCTTATTGTGCAGTCAGCATGTAAATGATTTTCAAAGGTATATTTCAGTTTGTTTTTAAGTCAGAATATGTGTGGTTTAGAATGTTACTCAAATTTCAAAAACATCAGTCTGTAGAGGTCAAAGTCTCTTCCCAATGGGCATTTGCCCACAATGTATGGCTAACATAATCAAATATTGTCTCATTTGACATTTCATTTGGCTAACTGACTTGTTTTTTCCTAAATTCATATCACCTGAAACATAGAATAAAACCTTACAGCATTTGAGAACTTGGTGACATTTGATTTATTACTCCTGCGGTCCACAAAACGACAGACAATGATGTGAGCCGTTTGGCATGTCTATTGCATTGAGAATTTTCAGAGCTGGCCCCCAGGAATTTTGGTCACTATGACTGGAGTTACATGACAGAATTGTCAATATGCTCATTTTCTTTTTGACTTGTTTCTATTGATACAAAAAAGAGTACCCCAGAAGACATGTGCCCAGGGTATTAACCAGTGAATTTAGTACAAATCCTGATGGTAGTATCTACTTGACAGATATATAATGTATAGTGTATGAACTGATTCTTATCTAGCTGAATAGTTAAAAAAAGGAAAAACAACCTTTGCTATTCTTCATATTTTCAGCAATTGTATAAATTCAAACTGGAATCTGTACTTTTTGTTACAGCAACTTTATCAAATTATATGTAACCCAGACCAATGTGTGGCCACTTTATTAAGTAGATCCAATCTTACACAAAAATCAATCGTACAGTCGGTGAGCTCATCGAATGCTTAGACAATTCAATTTGAAGCAGGTAGGAGGGCTCAAACTGATTGTATATTGTTCAGTGCACAGGTAGAATAAGAATATCCAACAATTTATGAAGCTTTGAACTTGTGGAAATGGTATGCAAGGCAAGTTTGTATCAGTGTATCAGAAGCAGTAAGTGTAGTAGGGTTTTTGTGAACAGAATCATCACAGAAGTGTTAAGCAATGGGCCACCTTGCAAAAAACATCCAACCAACAATAGTCTAGTGATCAGAAGCTAACACTTAAAGAAAGTGGCAAATGGAAAAAGCACAATGTGTGCATAAGAATAGGCTACGGTCAGTAATTTACAGAATGCACCTTGATATGCCTGTGATATAGTAACACAGGAACAGACCATTCAGTCCAACATAGCCCTTTAATACCTGTTCAGTTAACTTGTTCTAAGCATTATCTACCTGACTGCGCTCTTTGCAGAGTTTGTTCCTGCCTTGCACACTATATTAGATGAGAGAAGTTTTACAGTAGGGGATATGGGCCTGAAGGCTTGGCCTGAACACACTCAGACCCTACATTTAAAAACTTATTATAATTATGTTCAAGGAATGTCTACAATTAATCTCTACTATATATCCCTGATCTAAATTCTAAATTATGACACTACAGTGATCCCTCACTATATCACGCTTCGACTTTCGCGGCCTCACACTATCGCAATTTTTTTTTCAACTTTTATCTAAGCCCTACGATGGCTCCTAAACGTGCTGCTTTTTCTAAGCCTTCTGACAATAAAACTAAGCGCCGGAGGAAGATGCTTACTATCCAGGAGAAGGTGAAACTCTTGGATATGATTAAAGATGGCAATACCCTACAAAAGCCTCCCCACACATATGAAAAGACAGCGCCAGCAACTGCCTATCAAGATGTTCTTCAGCCGCGCACCCAGACACCCACTGCCTACTCACCTACGCACCTGCTAAAGATACTGCACCACCTCTGAAGATTCTCCTACTGAGGTCGTGCCTTCATAGGTTAGTGGTTGTGTGCAATTAAATGTACAGTACAATAATCTACTAGATAAAAGCGTTCGGGATTGTCCTTCCGTCCCATGAGTGCAAAGCGTAGCGTTATTCCGCTTATCACAGACTTACTACTTGTGGCTTGCGGTACGAAGTGACGCGATGTGAGCAGAGTTCTGGTGCTGTCACCGTTCCCTTGCTTTTGTGCGCGATGCGCTGGAAAAATAGACAAAATTATGTCTCTGGAAATAATTAATGTTGATGGAGTACAAATGCCTCACCGCGTAGTAAATATTAGGGAGATGGTGCTTGCTTATTCTCATCTATAGCTTATTTAGTGCATGAAACTCCGTCTTTAGCGGTACAGATTCGGGCTGACATTGTACGACTTTGGACAGGCACTTGAGGGGATAAAAAAAAACTTAGGTTTTCGGGAGATGTTATGAATGGTCACTTTGATGTTCTCATTCCCTACACTTACATGCCTGATGTACACATGAAGCGCACAAAAATTGAGGATAAAAGTCAGTCGCCTTAAAAGGCGAGTGCGCCTAGTAATATGATATTTGTAACGTCTAATATGTCTTATTTTCTCTTATTTTGTCTAATATATTAGATAATACGAGTGTAATGGTGACTAAAGGGTGTTATTTCATGTCTAGAGGGCTCTAATAATGTTAAAAAAACTTATTTAGAAGGTCGTAAACAGGTTTTCTATACTCTAACTGCGAAAATATTCGATTTATAAATAAAGAATCCTACTTCGCGAAAATTCATTTATCACGGTAGAGTATGGAACGGATTAACCGTGATAAACGAGGGTTCACTGTACTTGGAGGCGGCACAACACGTCCATCAAGTAGACTATTTTTCATTTAAACCATTCGGATAGATAATATTCAAGCCATCTATCCATTATTCTTCTTTTTTCAGTCTATGAGTTTTATTCAAAGTACCATCATGATCAACTCCAAACATGATAGGGTGATGTCCTGCGTATGCAAAAGGTTTATATAAGAAGGAGGTTTAGTGTGATTTTCTATTAGTCGTAGATGTTGTACAAATCTGGACCTTGAAGAATTTATGATTTATCCAATATAGATGGCTCCACAGTATACATACTGAATTCTGTATATGCAATTTGTGTACTGCAATTGTAATCTCTGAAAAATTGGGATTTCCTTTTGAAACAATGAATTATAAATTAATTTTTAAGAGTAAATGGAATATCCCAGTCAAACTGATTTTTTAGCTTTATACTATGTGAAGCCTGAACTAGAAAATATTAGAGATTTTTATTTCTATAGTATGCTGTAATCAGATTATACAGGTAAATAATTTTATTGTGTATTTTGGAATTGTGATTATAGTACCCGAGTTGTTTGCTGTGCCTGGGTTGAGTATGTAAAAACTATCCGAAGTTTAATAATTTTACCCAACAAACTATTCCATATTTGAAACCATTAAACTCTGATTTTGTTGTATTGCTTCAACCCGTTTACTCTGTAATTGTTGATCGTCTGAAAAATAATGCAAGACAGGCCCCAGCCAGTCCAATTCACCAGCAAACACAGAACCGTAAGTCTCCAACTGTAATTTAAGTAAATATATCAAATTGATTATATCCCCCGCACTAACTTTAAGTTTAGTGTTTGGTTGGGTTACTTCATAAAATAATCTATTACAAAGAATGGAATGTTTAACCTGTGTTCTAAAATGACTGAGCCTGAGACGAGACTTACTGGGAAAGGCAAGTGGCTGGATTTATAGGCAGTGAGAAGGAAGAGGAAGGTCCAACAGGGAACAGGCAGAAGTGAGGCCAGTAGAAGGGCATGAAGTGGAACCTGGTTGGGGTTTAGGTGGTCTTTCCTTCTAGTGATCTGCAGAGGAGGGAGAAAAGATAAATGTGCACTTCGTCAACCCTTGACTGGGTGTTTTACCCTTAGTTAAGCCCATTGACTGCCTCCCATGTGCATGTGTGTGACACTAGATACATTTTAAATATTAAAAAGGCTACATTAGAATGGTAGCTAAAAGTGATTCAGGTTTGTTTTTTGGCTTATGTCAGATTTTTTTTTTTTGCATAACTCATCATATTAATTTTGCAAGCAATCTAAATCTGACAAGAGTGTGTATAAATATCTAGCCTAAAGTTTTTTTTAGATAAATCAACCTAATTAGACCACTGCAAACACCAAACAGCGTACTGGCTGCTGTGCTGTTTAACACTGTTTTCATTACAAGATGTGTACACATTTTCTATCTCAATTCTCATGTGTCTGTATCAGATTTAGCAGCACATATCAAAGTAGTCTAAATCTGATTGAAAGAGCACTGCTTCCGAATGTTTTTTGCCATTTATTCATACATAGGAGTGAACAAATTGGAACTGAGTTGTAGTGTGAAGGCAACCAAAGATCAGAAGGCCCAGCACAAATTCAGGGTAAACAATTTTGAATGCAGCCTTCTGATTAACCACTTTAGTCGCTTCCTCAAAGAATTTTATCATATTGGTGAAACAGATCACCCCCTTATAGTTTATGTTCACGATTAACTTTTTACTGGAGTTTTCTGGAAAGTTCTCCTCTATTCTGTGCAAAAAGAAACCGTGGTAAATGTTGCATCACACCCAAATCCTTTCCTTTCAAGATATGCCACAAGCCCCGATGCTTACATGCCTGATGCTGCATGCTGTTGCTGTTTAGGATGATATGGTGAAAACTGCATGACTCAATGGATTCATCTTTCCACATGTCGTGTCCCCAGATATAGCTGACAGAGTAGCATCTGAATGCTACAGGGCAGGTAAACATTCTGGCTAATAAGGTATGTGTCTTCATGGCTGCAGAGAACCCTTCTATAAATAGATTTTTAGTAAGATTATACCACAGGACTGGAAAAATGGCTTCACCACTCATCAGATCTCATTCCATTCTACTAAACTTGAATTTATTAGATCTACTCTAGAATGAAATGAACAAGTTTTTTGTAGTAAAGATTCACCACCAGCCATTCTGCAATAGTTGTGGGATGCACTGGAGTTGAGATGGGTTTGCTGACACCGTGTTTAGTTCTTTCCCTGCAAGCTGTACTGAGGACACCTTGGAAGTCAGTATGCTATTAGATGTTAGTAAAGTGACCATTTAAATACCCCATTTGGGTATTCAAATACTGATTATTGCTGTTGAATAAGTCATAAACCTTAAGATGAAAAAAAAAATGTTGAAGGCAATGGATTACCGTGAAACAAATTTCTTTGTCTCACCATAACAAACAGAGAGGCAGCTGTTTTACTTGTCTGATATTTAGAGGTCACTACTGTAGCCATGCATTAGTATTAAATTTTGAAAGAAAAATATGATAATGGCAATACTTGAAATAATAACAAGGTATTCATCGCCAAATACATTTTTTTGTGACTACATGTGGGGAAACGGTGGGTGCACGAGCAGAAAGATACAGTGTTTCGTTTTTATTTAAAATCAATGCAAGTTGCTCAGGCTGTAAACTACTTTTACAATGACGGATATTGTTACCACGTCCAAGAAGGTTAAAATCTCCAGCTCTCCTACAGAGGTCAACCTGCTCATTATTCAGGTGTTTCAGGAAAGAAATGAGGAAATGATTCACTACCAAATCTGAAGGAAAAGCACATTTAGCGGGTACAATATAAAAGAGTTTAACTATATTATATCTTTGTAATGTATTGTTATAGTATTATAATCAATATTTTACATCGCTGATAAAACTGCAAATTCCCTTAGTTGCTTTTTCATATACAATGTCTTTTTTCCAGATACATCTTTGTTTTCCAGTTTGCATTTAAAATTGAAGGAAACTGATGATTTTACAAAATATGTTAAATCTTGTTAAGGGAAGCAACCATTTGCAGTTACTCTTACTTGTTTAAGTCACTGTGATTAAGGTTCGATGTCATTTAATATTGTGAGATATTAGCACTATAGTACATGTCGGCATTTTTTTTAAATCCCAAGATACAAGATGTGCTTTTCATCTTGACCTTGATTTGAACATATTTCATTTCTACAAAAAGAAAAAAAAGGGGGAAAGTGTAAGCTGTATCAAGGCCAATTACAAAGTTTCACCTTTATCATTTAGTTACTGTAAGGGAAAAACGTACCATGTGAATTTGTGGAGTGCTTGAACCTGTGCCTGCCTGTTTAACTAGATTGACTTCACAACTTTTGTACCAGCACATTTAAATTAGAGATTAGATCATTGGGATCTTTGGATAATGTTAAGCTATAAGGTGTGTTATTAGAATGTAGCATTTATCCGTTCTCTGATTGGTGGAAAATAAAATATATTTGAATATGTTATGTAAATGAACCTAACTGATAAAAGGAACTGTTCTGTGTAGATTAGCTGGTCATTCCATAGAGAACTCAGATGTTCACATAGCAGAACTCCTCTGCTGTAATAAAAGATATCTTTGAATTTCTGTGTAACAGTGACTCCCGACTCTTCTTTATTTACGGAGTTATTTTCCCTACAAGTTACTTTTTCCTGAGTGTAATAACTAATATAAAATAAATGATATCTACACTGAAAAAAAAATGTGAATGATTCACACTTAATATTTTCAATCTGAACCAATATAACTCTTTTTAGCTTATTGATCCCACAATTTTTAAGTTGAGGCAAATCATTTAGAGTGATTGGGTGCAATTCACTTGTTTTTTTTACTGAAGTAAATCTATTTTTTAAAGTTGTTCTTCTTTTTTGGCAGTTGGAAAGCCGTCAAACTGGAAAGTTCGACCGAAAGAATATCCAAACGGCCCCCAAACACAGCACATGAACAACCTAAAATATTAAATTAAATGAAATCGGATTTTTACATTTATTCCCTCCACCATAACTTAATTTGGTACAAACAATTTTTTTTACTTTGATTGAGATCTGAAACCAAATATTTCAAGCTGCAACACTAAATAACTAATCTTAAGTTGCTTGAAAGAGAAAATTTACGTTGAATGAACAACATCAATGTTATACTTTTTTCAGTGTAGTTTGTCTGATGAAAAACTCAACATTTCTGTGATATGCCTAAGGGTGGCTGGTATTCCAACTCCTCTGCAAAGAAAATGGATGGCTGGACACATAGATGGATGGACAGATAGATTAATTAGTAGTAACAACTTTGTGAATTTGATAATTGCCTGGACATTCCGATTCTCTCCTAAAAATAGGCTGATCAAATTTTCATAAGTCATATGATATTTTCAATAAAAGGTTCTGTGGAGGCAAAGCACAAGGCAGGTACAATCCTTGATAAGAAGCGTAGTTCATCACAAAGTACATACAACTGCATAATGTTGTAATGTTAACAGCTATCAAGTTATTTTTTATGTATGTTTTTAATTATAAGGAATTTTACAAAGCTTTACATAAATGCAGTAGGCAAATAATACAACCTAAAATTTCACGAAATAGAGAATCCATATTAATTACATCCAATGTTAAAGAATTAAAAATTAATGTAACCGAATCACAGTTTTTACCAATTTAAAAAAATTCTTTGTTGTAACATTTTTAATCTTTTATAGACTTTAAATTAAATACTCGAAATTCACCTAAAAGTTCTAGAAAGAGGGAGTATTCTTGGTTCATTTGGATCTATGACTGTGAACCTTAATACAAAAACAAATATGAATGAATGTATAATTATTAAATATTTTATTCCATGTTTTCCCTTGCACAACACAATAAAATGTCAAAATCCTGAAACTTAAAATATACTTTTAAAACAAAACTTTGCAAATCTGTCCAAAACAAATATAAAAATACTATAACTGTGATTGCCACATCAGAATTTTTTTTCTTTTTAATTTTCTTCTGTTTTAGTCATTCTGGTGTGTGTTCAGACCATAGTATGTATGTGTGAATATCTATCTATCTATCTATCTATCTATCTATCTATCTATCTATCTATCTATCTATCAAAGAGATACAGCATAGACTTCACTTCAGCCATATGAAAGAACTTAAGTGATCCTCCTTATGCACTTATAAAATGTTTAAATGATAGTTCGTTAACTTTATTTGTATTATAACACTTATCAGGAACTGTTTAAATTATTTTGTAGATTATATTAACAAACATTGTATTACAAAACAAAACACAAAAAGAAATTAATTGGGGTATGCAAAAATTCCTTCTTTAACTCTTAATTATGTTTCTTATTCTTGATTTCCACAATCCCCAAAACATTATTGTTGATGTTTAGAGCACAGCACATGAATGTCAGCAAAATCCAGCATGGCATCATTCATTTCAGCTTTAATATGGACGGCAAACTAGTGAGTTCAAGTAAACTAGTAACTATGATCACTTGTGCGGAGAGAAGGCAGCCCAGTTTGTGCTATTATAAGGCATGTTTTGCTTGGCTTTACTGCATTTGTGTTTTATTATTAAATGCAAAGTGAGTATGTTTCTGCCCACTTGCCAGTTCTTCACTTAAAGCATGCTAATTACTTCATTTTATGGCTGTGTAAATTATGTAATATGGAATACCTATTCAGGAAATATGATAAAGGTATTAGATTGTGTCTGATGTCTTATGAATAGAAATAGTCATCAGCATTTGAATGAATAATAAACTTTAATTCAATGCGTTTCCAGGTAAGTTCTGGCGGGTAGTAAGGCTTGTGGGAGGGGAGCTATGATGTCTTGTCAGTCCATGAGGGCCAGGGGCTTGTGATCAATCCTGTTATATAATTATTTAACATTTTAGTGCACTGTGGTGCAGTGTTTGGAGCTCCTGCCTCACAGTCTCAGTATCCTAGTTTAAGTCCCAGTGTGTTTGATATGTTTTTTCCTTGTCTGTTTCTCTCTTTTACCGCATTACAAACAATGGCAGGCTAAGGTAAGTGACAGTGGTAACGTGTGTTTGGGTTTGTGTATAATTGTACCGTGTATTGCCATTGAAGATAGATTCCTGCTTTACACTCAATACTGCTGAGACCTTGTAATGGAAAAAATGGGTTTAAAAAAATGAAGTTATGAATTAAGTAATGTAGCAAAATTAAGCTTGACTGGTGCTTAAAAGTGAAAATGTAATTTGCAATGGCTAATCTAAATTTACAAGTACACGTGCTGTACATTTTTGAAAGGTTAATTATATAAACATTCCGACTATGAGCTAAAATATTGATTTGATATGCGTAAAACTCTGTCACAGTTCAATCCACTTGCTCCAGATGAATGTTTAGGGAGCACAGTGAGTATCACTTAAAATGGAGGGTTCCTCAATTCAAACCTGTTATACTCACTTTTTGGGAAATTCTAAGTCCAGGACTTGTCCAGCACAGTTCAGGATGGTCACAGATGATATTGGGGAGATACAGTATTCCTCAGATAACATCTGATTTCTTGGGGGCATATTAAAGGAAGAGAGATATAGAGAGAATTTTAATTTCAGTAGAGAAGGATGGACTTTACCTGCAAGGCTGCCCAGGGCATTCCCATGGGAAGCTGAAACGTGTAATTTATAATCTGGTGTCATGCGAGTATGCTTGGGAGGTGGCTTAAGGGTTATGGTGATGGTAATTACCCGCCAAACCAGGAGTTGGCGCCGTGTTCTAATGCCTCCTCTCTTTTTCCCTTTGCAAAACGGAAGATTGATGGCCATTCCACTACTAGCATCACTTCTGTTGTCCACCCTCCAGGACTCTCCCCTTCATGTCCGGAAGTTTGGCTGATTTAAATCGGTTCTGTATTGGACTCCCATCTGAAAAGATGTAATTTTTACCTTTATAAAAAGGATTGTTGTGCCCTCATTTATTTCTATAATACCTTTTCCTGTGTTTGTTTCTTTTTTTACACTGGATTTAAAATTCTGAAATGAAATGTGACTGAACATTACACTGCATGATTAGATTGCAAATTTTATTCCAAATCCTGACATTTTATTTGCAGATCAACACCTACTTATAAACAAGATTTACTTTAAAAATCTTTATTAAATAAGCAATAAGCAATTAAACAAGGAGACTTAAAACATTCAGGTGATATGAGTGATGTTAACCTCTCTTACATCCAACTGTGCATGTTCACAATGGCTCTCTGTTATCATTTTGACTGCCTCGTTACATTTAATCACAGTGTCATAAGTAATGTTATTACAGAGCCTTACTTTAGATGCCTGCTTTTTATTGATTAATTCAGGTAAAAGCAGAATACTAGCAAAGGTAAATGTTTTTAAGAAAATTGTTGTGGCACTAAAGCATCCGTAATAATTCAAAGACGGTACTGACTGGAAAAAAAAAAGTGACTTTCGAGCAAATGAACAAGGGCAAATATGGCATAGCTTTACTGAGTATCTCAAGTTCTAAAGAGGTGTCACTTCCTTGGCTTATTGGCACAGCTGAAAAAGAAGTCGTTCTGAAACCTACAGGATGCAAGTTCTCATTCATATAGTGACCTACAATGATAAATGCAAGCTCTAAAAATAGTCAATATTACAGGCATACAAGAACAACGGCTGATTAATGAAGATAGTGGCAGTAATAATACATTTTATTTATATATAGCTTTCCTGTATCTGCAATTTATTATTATTTCATTTACAGCATAAAAAGAAATAATGCATTTTATCTGATTCATGTCACTGCATTGCACAGAGACAATGGTCTTATACTTATAATCAAGTTCAGTGTTTTCCTTAATAAAACGTGTAAGCGTTGTCAATACAGAAGCTATAAAGGTTGATACACTTGAGCAGCTCTGGTCTAAAATATCCCTTTGTCCATTGATACATGTTTTCAGTAAGGGACTGCCGGGAGCTGTAGGCTATTACAGTAGTGCTGGCCTAAAGGCAGTGACCAAGAACATCAATATTTCATTTTACTTTATATTTGGCATGCAACACTACTGAGCATATGAGCTCTACTTACTGTGAAATCATCTCTTTATTTGTGTTTCTCCATGAAAAGCGGATAAATTGCTCCTGACGCAGCACAAAAGTTAATTAAGCAAAATATAAAAATTGTTTCTACAAGTAAATCTAGTCAATTTGTAAATTTTAAATGGACTGTTCTTGAGAAAATAATTTTTTCTTTTTAATTTTGCCTATTTGTTTTATTTATGGACGCTGTCATTTGGTGGGCCCATTTCTACAATGCATTACACTCACTTGCTACAGGGCTTGGTTCCAGAGGTCATACAGTGTGATGTCACCAACCCTCACCACATGTTAAATAGCATCTGAGTTTGTAAATAAATCAAACAAAACTTTGGGTCACTTTTTGTTGTGTTTTATTTACAAAATATAGTGATTCCCGTTTAGAATATACCTTTGGATTAGCATTTTGGTTTTGATGACAGTTTATTTTGAATTGCTGGTTTTTGACTTTGGTGGCACGGTGGCGCAGTGGTAGTGCTGCTGCCTTGCAGTTAGGAGACCCGGGTTTGCTTCCCGGGTCCACTCTGCGTGGAGTTTGCATGTTCTCTGTGGGTTTGCTCCGGTTTCCTCCCACAGTCCAAAGACATGCAGGCTAGGTGGATTGGCAATTCTAAATTGGCCTTGGTTTGTGTGTGTCCTGTGGTGGGCTGGCACCCTGCCTGGGATTGGTTCCTGCCTTGTGCCCTGGGATTGGCTCCAGCAGATCCCCGTGACCCTGTGTTCGGATTCAGCGGGTTGGAAAATGGATGGATGGATGGGTTTTTGACTTTGCTGCACTATAGACTTAAGTTCTTGTCCTGGTCCTTCCTTAAAACCTGACTGCTCAGTTCACTCACACTGGCAGTACACTGAAATGTTTGAATTTCAGTTCTCAAACAAAACCCTTCCCTTTCCAAACAAAAGCATTAACACCATTCCTCCTAAATAATTTACTGTATGTCTTTCACTAAACATTGGGCTTTTCTAGTTTTTCTTCTTCTTTTAAATTAGGGTTTTGGATGGTTGATAGTGAAATTAGGGTTGAAGAGATTCTGCTCCCCAGAGAACAAAGCAATAACACACTGACTGGATAGATAAAATCGTATCTAAAGTATCTATGTCCACCCACTTCCATTACTAAAAGGCATATACAGTAGCAACCTTAAAAGACTGGAATGTGTTGTTAGTTGTACCTGCCAGGAGGTCTTATCAGGTAAAGTCAGGGCCTTATATGTTAGCAACTAAAACGCAGTTCACTAATATATTTTAGGTTCCATAACTCAGTAGGGCAGTGTTTAATGTTAGTGGAGTGTAAATGGGGTCCTGTGAACTACTTGAAAAAAACTGGCTGGCCATATCAATGGTGCACAAGGTATAGTAGTGCAGGGGGACATGGTTCCAGTAATTGAAAATGGGAGTAGTCATTGGTCAGGTTTAGAGCCAGGAGGTGTGTTGTTGGCAAGGGCTGAATGGTTGAGTTGAAAAGTACACCAGAGTGCTTGAGGACTATTTTAGAGCAAATAAACAAGGAGTGCTTAAGAAGCACTTTTGGATAACTAAATAGCCAGCCAACATGGTAGTCACACAGTAGTCAGGATCAACTACTTGAATAGGTAGGCTCTGTGAGCATTAGGTCATTTATTATATTCCCTTTGCATCCTAATTTGTTTTCTCCCCGTTGTTTACATGTTTAGCTTAGCTCACATTCATACCCAAAAAAAACTTACAAAAGAGGTCAACTTAATCAAGGAATATCAGTTTGGGGACAGTTTTGGAACAAGGATATGGGTATAAAACAAGTGAAAAGGTCAAGACATAAAAGCTATTAAAAATTCCCAGATTTATAAAACCAAACAGCTATTAGACAGAAATTCACCAAACATGACAGTCTTGAACTCAGTGAGGGAATTAGAGTTTCGAATGGAGGTGGGCAGCTCTTTCCAGCAGCCAGAAGCTACACATGAAAAGAGATTGAATTGAGATTTACTACCATGCTGAAGTGGCATCACCAGATACCATTCATCAACAGATCTGTGTGGTAGAGAAGAAGCAGAGGACCTCACAAGTCATATAGTTACAGACCCACCAACTACTCTGTATTTGAACCTAATACATGCTACTACAGGAAGCCAGTGTAATGATCTTAAGAGAGGAGTGACATATGCCCACCTTGACTGGTTGAACACCAGATGTGATGCTGCATTTTTAAGCATTTTCAGTGGCTTGGTGATTCATGCCGGTGCTCCTGCAAGCAGAAAGTTGCAGTAGTCCTAGAGCTTGGACGAGGGGTTGTGCCGCATACTCTGTCAGATATGGCCTGATTTTGTGGATATTGTACAAAGTGTATCTGAAAGTTCAAGAGACTGTAGCAACATGGTACTTGAAGGACAGCTGGTCATCAATCACCACCACAAGGTTGTGTACCAACTTGGTTGATGTTAGTGATAATGTGTTAAGTTTGGCAGAGAACATTGTGCTAAATAGACAGATGAGCTAGAGTAGTTGGCCTGTCTTTGCCAGGTTGAGCTGGGGATGGTTTTCCTTTATCCAGGATTCAATATCGGTGAGACATGCAGAGATTCTAGCTGATACCGTGTGGTCCTCTAGAGGGAACAATAGAAATAGCTGTGCATCATCAGCATAGCACTGAGAAGAGAAACCATAGGACTGGATTATAGGGCCTAGTGAAGAAGTGTATAGGGAGAAGAAGAGAGGGCCCGGCACTGATCCCCTGTGCTTACCTCCACTCCAAGACACATGGAATTATGCACCAAAGAGATAGGACTAGAACTCAAACCACTAGTTGTATCGTTAACCTTTCGTTTTAATAACACCTTCTTTGTTTTATACTTTTCCCTCCTTAGTTGATGTTTGGGCTTAGGGATGACCCCATAGAAGAGCATT
This sequence comes from Polypterus senegalus, assembly GCF_016835505.1. Taxonomy (NCBI): domain Eukaryota; kingdom Metazoa; phylum Chordata; class Cladistia; order Polypteriformes; family Polypteridae; genus Polypterus; species Polypterus senegalus. Next base: position 126,012,901 of record NC_053155.1, read on the forward strand.
TTCACACCTGTACAGCATTACCAATATGTAAGGCTGCAAGCTGTAAAGTCAAAACAAACAAAAAAAGAAGAACTAAAAGAATAGCCAAAAAAGAAAAAAAATGGCACATAGAAACGAATAGCTCCCAAAAAGCAGACAGTCTGAGTGTATACACAAAGCTTAATAAAATAAATGTAATATTGCCACTAGAAGATTTTGGACACTTTCACTTATTTGTGCCCATGGGTTATGCAGGGAATGTTGCCCTACAAAAAATTAATAATAAATAAATAAAGAACATATTTCTTATGTGTGAAAAAGTCCATGCAAAAATTATTACATTGTATGCAGGACTACCAGAGTGCATTCAAGGTCGAGTGGCTCATAAAGTGTTAGACAGTACACTCTAGTGCAGCAATATTTTAGCTCAAAGTTAAATCAATTTCTAATCTGTTTTACTTCTTATAGCTAAGCAACCAGTGCTGAAACAATAACCCTGCTTTCATCACTGAAACAATAACCCTGCTCTCATCAAAACGTATGACAGTCAAGGAGGCAGGAGACTATTTCAGCCATGCAGTGTTCATTCAAATCCTTATTTGTTTGTTGTAGGATTAACACAGCCAAATGAAAAACAAAACCTGCATTAGTTTTGTGACAGGGTATAATCTCTGGAAGACAAAAAATGAAGACAAATCATATTTTTGAGCTGACTAGAAGGTGGAAAATCTTTAAATAAAACTCAGTATTCCTTTAATATAGTTTGAAGTGTTTTGGTAGAAAATAACCTATCCACTGGTAGTGAAAAACACAGAGAAAAAAGAGAATTATAAGCTTAGACTGAAACTACTGTGGAATGACCCTTCAGACAGAATAGCCCTAATCGAGACAAATCCTGAGGGATGAGATTTAGACCTTTAGACGCTAACAGATGCTACACCCAAAAACAGTCGGCTCTAGTGCAAACCACACAGTGAGCTCTTACTTTACTTCAATCATTGACAGTTTATGGCACATATTTAGGAGCATCTTACAAACCACCACATTATGTTAAAGACTATTTTAAAGCACAGGAGATAAAAATGCAGTAAATGATTTTAAAAAGACACTACTACTCAAACCTCAATATTTTAAGATATTTGTCACTGCCCTGCAGTAGTAGTACTGTCACGTGTACGGAGTAAAGTGTAATTTTTCTTTGCCATGTCTGACTAATATGTAACACATCACCACGCTCCAACACTATGATAAAGAAGAATGTATTAAAGGAATACTCCTCCAAGAAATTATATATATATATTTTTTTTTATTCATTTTATTACAATCAATACATAGCAATCAAGTTTTTACAAAAAAAAAATTATGTTAAGAACAGATCGATCCCCACCCCTGAGAGAGAGAGAGCAAGCCAAATGGTGTAAAATTTAAGGCTTGTAAAAATACCTAAATTAATAAATTCTCTGTGCTTTATAAACTTATTTTAAAATATTACTGATTAGATCCTGCCATGTTTTGAAAAAAGTCTGTACGGATCCTCTAACTGAGTGTTTGATTTTTTCCAATTTTAAATAATATAACACATCATTTTCCCACTGACTTAAAAGAGGAGAGTTTGGGTTCTTCCAGTTTATCAGAATAAGTCTGCGTGCCAAAAGTGTAGTGAATGCAATCACAATTTGTTTGTCTTTCTCCACTTTAAGTCCCTCTGGAAGAACCCCAAACACAGCTGTTAATGGGTTAGGAGGGATTGTGAGTCCAAGGCTGTCTGAGAGGTAATTAAAATCTTTGTCCAGAATAATGTTAATTTGGTGCAGGCCCAGAACATGTGACCCAGTGAGGCTGGGGCTTGGTTGCAACGTTCGCAGGTTGGATCATGCCCTGGAAACATTTTGGAGAGTTTTAGTGAGACAGATGTGCTCGATATATAATTTTGAGTTGTATAATTGTATGCTTTGCATATGGAGCTTGAGTGAATTCTCTGCATTGCTACTTTCCACTCCTTTTCTGATATATTAATTGAAGATCTTTTCCCAGTGTCCTCTTGGATCTTTGAAAGGAGGGATTGTAAAATGATTTTATATATTGTAGAGATGGAGTCTAAGTCCTTGAGATTGAGCAATATCTTTTCCAGCAAGGATGAGGGTGCAAGATGAGGAAAATCTGGAAGGTTCTGTTTAACAAAGTTCTGATTTGAAGATAGTGAAAGAAATGTGTAGCTGGAATGTTAAATTTGGAATGTAATTGTTCATAGGATGCAAAGCGTTGTCTATATAAAGATCTCTAAGCAAGTTAATTCCAAATTTTTCCAGATATTAAAAACTGCATATGTTTGTGAAGGTTGAAAGAGGTGGTTCTCTTGCAGGGTGCCATTGGTTCCAGATTCTAAGTGAGTGGAGCACAATTGGGTTATTAGTGTATTGCCGATAGCGTGTGTTTATTGGAGCACAGAGCAGGAATACAAAGAAGTACTGCAGGATTTTACTTCTATTGCGGTCCAAGCCTGTGTATGTTCTTCTATTTGTGTCCAGGTTCTTATCGCCTGTATATTTGCTGCCCAGTAATAAAACTGGAAGTTAGGTAGAGCCATGCCGCCTTCTGCCTTTTGTCTTTGTAGGGTCGCTCTTTTGATGCGTGGATGTTTTGAATTCCAAATAAATGAGGTTATTGTTGAATCTAATTGCTTAAAGAATGATTTATTAATGTATATTGGGATGTTTTGAAATAAAAAAAGGAGCTTAGGAAGAATATTCATCTTAACAGTGTTAATTCTTCCAGCTAGTGTGAGATGAAGGGTTGACCATCTATGCAAGTCTTGTTTAATTTTTCCATGCAGGCGCGAAATTTTGTTGATATAGAGCTTTATGTTTACTTGTGATGTTTACCCTAGGTATTTAAACTGTTCTGCAATGATAAAAGGTAGGGTGTCTAATCTAATATTATATGCTTGAGAATTCACTGGAAAGAGTACACTTTTATTCAGATTAATTCTGAGACCAGAGATCTTTTGAAATTCTGTGAGTGCTGCTAAGACTGCAGGCACAGAATTTTCTGGGTCCGAAGTATACAGTACCATATCATCTGCATATAATGAGATTTTCTGTTCCAGTCCTTCTCTGCTAATCCCCTTTATCTGATCAGTATTTCGACAATGTATTGCCAGTGGTTCAATGGCAATGCAAACAACAGTGGTGACAAGGGCATCCTTGTCTTGTGCCACGTTCTAGTTTAAAGTAGTCTGAGCAAATGTTATTGATGCAAACTGAAGCTTCTGGGTTAGTATACAGTAATTTAATCCATGCACAAATGTTGGGCCAAACCCAAACTTCTCCAATATAGTAAAAGGTATTTCCATTCAATCATGTCGAATGCTTTTCTGCATCCAATGATAATAATATTTCTGGGGTGTTTGATTTAGTTGGTGAGTATATTACATTAAACAGGCGTCGAAGATTTGAAGATAAGTGTCGGCCCCTAATAAATCCAGTTTGGTCTTGTGATATTACCGAGGGGAGCACTTTCTCCATCCTTCTAGCTATGATTTTAGAGAGTATTTTAACGTTGTTATTCAGAAGTGAAATTGGTCTGTATGATGCACATTGTAATAAGTCCTTATTTTGTTTTGGAAAGACAGTGATTAGTGCTTGGCGAAAGGTTTGTGGAAGAATTGGTTATCTCTGGCTTCTGTAAATGTTGCTAATAGGAGGGGTGCTAGCTGAGCGGAGAATTTCTTGTAAAACTCTGCAGGGTAGCCGTCAGGGCCTGCTGCTTTTCCACCTTGGAGTGACTTTATAGCATCGAGTAATTCTGATAATGCCAGAGGTTTATCGAGTTCCTCCACACTAAAAGCGTCAATTTGTGGTATCTGTAATGTATCCAGAAATGCATTAGATTGTATATTGTCTTCTTTAAACTCAGTAGTATATAGGGATTTATAGTAGTCTCTAAAAGTGTACATTATATTTTTGTGTTCGATGATTTTATCTCCGTTCGTGTTAGTGATTACGAGATTGCGTTGCGTACATCTTGCTTGTGAATTTGTTGCGCTAAAAGCTTATTAGCTTTCTCTCCATGTTCATAATAATGATGTCTGGATTTGTAAATTAGATGATGATATTTTTTGATGTGTTACTTTCCCCCACCCCATATGTTTTGTAGAGATGACCAAGAAAATTGTTTCATTTTTTTGTTTTCATGGAGAATGGAAATGAAAAAGTTCAAGGTATTAAGGATGAAGGATTTAGTCATGGTACCATAATCTAAAATATAACAATGAAAAAAATGTATGATGACATTAAGTCTATTGCTTTTGTCTCTGAAGATATTACTTACATTTACTTTTCTAAAACATTTAGTTGCTTGGTAGTGTTGCTAGCAAATAACTATTTGACAGACTTCATTTTGAGGTGCTGCTGTACTGTATATCTACATTTTTCTCAGCCATAAAACTTTATTCAAGGTCTTTGATTTGGTACTCTTTATATCCTGACCCTTTACTTTAACTAACATTTTATGTGGATCTTGTCAGGACTTCTTATGTTGTTACCTATTTCATGACTTTTGATAAAAATTTGCCTTTGGTCCACACTAAAACTTTCATAATCACAAGCAGTGGTGGCTGGTGAAAAAATTTTGGACTGGGGGGGGACTGGGGGCGCAGTTTTGGGGGGGACAAACTGAAGTAACAATTCACACCAACACACACACACCAACTGTAATGTTGCCTACAAACAGAGCATTTTGAGTAGTGAGTAAAATGGTATATAAATATAAAGAAGTATTATTATTACAAGTTTGGGTAACACATCATTCTCAATCTTTTTAATGCATCGCATGGAGAAGTGATCACTTTGGGCTTATCGGAGCACTTGGTCTCATGGCCACACAAAGCCAATTCAAATGCTCCTAATATTTCACACATTCTATTATAATGGATAGGATGTGCAGATTTTTGGTCAACTCTTTGTTGTACCTTCTAATACCAATCCTGTAGTCTTCATCTAGCTGTTCAGCATTACTAAGCCTGCCAAAAAAATTTAGCCTCATGTTATTGTCTAGATGACTGTGACTACTTTCATGCTTTTTCAGAAAAATGTTTTAGATCTCGTATCCGTGTTGTTGTCCACAACGCTTTGGTACCAACATTTTGAAACAGCAAACAGGGAAAGCAAAAAAAGCCATTACTTATACCACACCTAGTTAGCCAACTCTGTTTGTCATAATAACGGAAAAAGTCAGTGTGTAAACTGGTCGTTGGTCACTTACTTGCCTGCTGCTGAATTCTTAAGTTAGGTTGGTCTTGTCCATGATCCTTAATCTACAGTTTTTTCTTCAAGTGGACAATTTATGAAGAGGTGTTTCATTAAATTAACTTCTTTTTCATTGATTTCTGAAGTTCTGCTTTAAGTTGCCATCTCTAAAGTTGCATTCAATAAATAAATATGGGAGTGTCCGGGGCGCACAGACCCGTGTTCTCAGAAAGATCTGAAAGCAACAAATTAAAGGGCAGCCTCAGGTCACCTCATTACCAAAAAATCACGGACTTACATACACTCTCATTTGGCCGGTGTCCTTCACTCCTGAAATATGGGTATTCACACAGATTTTTTTTTTTCACAAAGAAATTAAACAAACACAAATCACAGCCAATTTTGAATAGATGTTGACATGCACTGACACCAGGCACTTTGTGCAAATAAATATATTTATTTCATGATTATTTCACATTACCTAATTAATTTAAGTAGAGTTTTTAAAATGTTGTGCCCCACATTACAAACTATCACTGATTACATGTCATTTACAAATAAACCCTTAATTTTACAGACTTCAGATATAATACACACTGGTTAAACATTCAATGATTTCTGAATTCTATACATTACCAGATATTATTTTATTGAACAAAAATAAAAATTTACTTCACTGGTAATCATTCATACACCCAACTATCTCTCAGGATGAACCAATTTCCAAACAGTTGCATTTTTATTTTCAGATTTTCATTTCTATTATGTCTTTAAAATTGTTAAGGTTCCTCCTAAATTAATTTTTCATATCATTAAAGTCATAATTCTCCATTAGTATGGTCAGAGTTTGCTGAATTTTTCACAAATGTTCATTCATGTGTTGCTTAAATAATTGACCATTTATTTGTTAAATGTGGCACCCTGCCCAGGATTGGTTCCTGCCTTGTGCCCTGTGTTGGCTGGGATTGGCTCCAGCAGACCCCCGTGACCCTGTGTTCGGATTCAGCGAGTTAGAAAATGGATGGATGGATGGATTTGTTAAATGTGACTTGAGTACAATGTTAAAAAATGATAAAGTGTATCTGCCAAAGATTAAAATGTAGAAAAAGAATGTTTTAAACATAAAGGTGAGCTCAGTTGGTACTGATAACACTCATTCTTTTTGTCTTACTAGAGATGGAAAACTGGGAAACGTCAAGAACAAACATTTGAAAGGACCAAAATGATGTATCCTCATCAAAACAGCAGGTACAAGTCTAATTGTCAAAAGAAAAGGGCCAAGATAAACTGAGGTCAAAACATTTTGGTAAGGGTAAAACAAAGTAATACTTTCACTAAGACCAGAGAATTAATTTTAAATACATATCAACAATCTGGGATGCCATATGGACTGTGAAGTTGGCTTTTAAAGCAGTGTGACTTCCAGAAGTACACCCTTAACAATCGACTATTACAATGACAATGTCGCCTCAAACAGGCAGCTGCAGTGATCAAAACTATGTTGTGATAATCTAAAAAAAAAATGCATTAACAAATATTGATCTCGTTCCAGACTGACTAAATAAAGAAAACAATAATAAATGTTGATTCCCTGTACTTCCAACCCCATAAAAATGTCATCAGGCAATTAGGAAAAAATGTATCTGTACTTCTGTTTTTTTCTCCCACTTCTCCTACATCAAAATATGAAGGTCAGATTGATTTGCAATTCCTAATTTCCCCTCTGTGAGTGTGGGCCATGCGCTGGTTTCCTGCCCCTGGATGGTTCCTAAATTGCACCCATTGCTGCCGAGACAGCCTTCAGGCTCATGATGCAGAGATGAATTAAGTGGGTTTGTTACATTATATTTTGTGTGTTTCCAGCCATTCAGCTTGCAGTTCAGCACAGTCCAACAAAAGGATGCACTATTTATCGCATTTTCTGAAGAGAGTAGAGCTTTTCTGAGACAAAAAATGTATTTTTCTTTCTCTTAAATTCATGCCATAATGAAAATTAATATTGCAGTCTCAAATCTCAGAAATTTCCTGGATAGAGTAGTGCCCAGAGCTGGACAATCCATTAGGCAACACAGTCGGACGCCTAAGCCATTTGTGAAAGTCAAGGGGTGCGTGTTCCAGACAGCAGTAGTTGAAGTCTAATTATACTGACTTCTCGATACAAGGGGTGATGTCCGTCCACCCCATCTAGGTCATCAAATGGGCTTCAACCAGCACTGGTAGTATCCTTTCCTAAATGGGATACACTAAGAAGACTATTAACTAGGTGTGTATTGGTATTTGATTTAAAATTGTTGAATTATTACATTACCAGACTACAGTTCTCTTCTTCTTTTCATGTTTGATTTTCTTGGTCAGATACGCCGAAAAAACGTCTTCATGCAAATTTCAAAATGAATACTTTTCCTACAAAATGTAACGAGCGATTTGTCGTACATTCATTCATCAGTACATACATTCCTATTCATGACTGATTCCTGCCATTTCTCAACCATACAAATTAAAATGATTTGAATAAAAATACAGAGATAGGCATAAGTTCACAAAGTACCGTAATATGAAGATTTTAAGCATTGACTCAAAAAATATTCTTAGAGCTACTAAGGATCATTGCAGATTAAGCAAAACTAAGTACTACTCCCAAAAATATTTTTTTTTACCTTTAACAGTGATTGCTAAAATAAAAAACAACATAATAAAACAGCCCAAATTATTACATTAGTGCTAGAATCAAATGAGTTATTTTACTGTAAAAGTCAATACTACTTATTGCCTATCTCTGTGGAGCTTCTGTGTAGATTTTCCATAGTGTCTTCAGTTTCATTCCGCTATTAGCTGAAAATACCCCGTACAACACCCTATGTGCGGTCTATTTAAGAATTGTTATCGTAAGTGACCAGGAACAGTGTTAGTCAGTACTGGAAATTATTATAAGACTTGTAAATCTAAATCCCCTTGGATACAGGCATCAGTCAAATAATAATAACAAGTTCTTGAACTAGCTGATGAATTATTAAAAAGGAAAAGATACTACACAAATTTCAAAAAGGTTTGTCCTTGGTACATAAAAGATGAACTCACTTTGTGCAAAATGCATAAATTATACAAACTCCAATATCATTGAAATACACTCCAGAAATGTCAAAATGTGAGCCTTATATTTTGCAGAACTCTTCATTCCCAAATACAGGTAACTGTTTTTTACATCTTTGACTGGTAAATCTTTGGCCACATTTCTTCTTTCCTTTACACATCAGTCATCAGCTCAGATCTTCAAACATATTTTTCCACCCTCTTATTTTTTAAATAGGATCTCTCTTTTTTAAGTACATTACTACAGAGGACGCTTTCAACATAATAAGCACAAGAGTAAGTGAAAGGGCCTCACAGACTGTCTAAAGCAATTCTGAAGATTGATTTTGTGTGCACTTCAAGTCTTATCTTGTGTCTGTGTGAGAAAGCTCACATGCTTTCCTGTAAAACGATGACCAAGATACAAAACTCAATTGGACATCACGCAGATTATTCACAAAATTCTCCCAGATTCCATTCTTAAATTTCTTTCTAATTAAATAGTTAGCTTGCATAGAGAATATATCATATATTCTTTATATAAGTTTTAACAGTGTACTTTGAATCTAAAATAATGGCATATACAGGTATTACAAGTGAAAAACGTACTTATTGAAAAATCATCTAGTTATGAATATAAATATACCCATTTCATCTTCATCATTCTTTATCAATAGCACAGTGCAGTTCACTAGGAACAAGGATCACACACATCTGTAACCCCTTTGCTACCAAAGGACATCAACAATTGAAGTAAAATGTTTGCAGGGCATTGCAATTTACCAATAATTAATCTTTATTTTGTTTTTTTTAATTCTGATTTAAGACAGGGACAGTACTGTTCTATTTATTAAGTCTAAATATTGTATATGTGACACAAAGAACTAAAATCTAATTGTTATACAAATCGAGATTATTTTCAAAATTTAAATATCCTCTATTACTCCTCACTGTTTCGCCTACTGGCTCAAGCATGAAGAAGCTAATTCACTGAGTAAACTTTCTATCCTATTGTAGCTGCATCTTTCCCTGGTTCCCAAAATCGAAAAGTTACTGAGTTGGCAAAGTAGGATGCAGCATGAGTCAAACATATACCAAAAGAAACTTCACACTCCAATAAAGTTCATTTTTAAAAAGTTTAGTGAAAATTCTAAAAACAACAGATTACAAAACAAAATTGGAAATAGTTGCTTACACAGATTAAAAGGCAGAAAAAAGACATCTTCTCTTTTTCATTAAAATCTTAGCTTTCTCATGTTAAACTTAATTTTTAGTGCCCTCCATAATATTTGGAACAAAGACACATTTTTCCTTGATTTTCCTCTGTGCTCCACAGTTTAAAATTAAAAATCCAAGAATTCAGACATGATTAAAGTGCACATTGCACATTTTAATTTAAGGATATTTGCATACATTACAGTTGTACTATATGGTCAGGGCACCATTATGTTTGGGACAATTGGCATCACAGGTGTTTGTGATTACTCAGGTGTGTTTCATTGCACCGTTAGTATTGCCATAAAATACCTCAGCTTGATTATACCCTTTGGAGTCTGCAGTTGCCATTGTTCAACATGAGGATAAGGGCTGTTCCACTGAAAGGCAAAGAAGCCATTATGAGGCTCACAGACAAGAATAAAACCGATATAGATATTGGTAAAACTTTAGGATTATCTAAATCAATTGTCTGGAATATCATTAAGAAGAAAGAATGCACCAGTGAGCCCAGTAATCATAAAGGGACTGGTAGGCCAAGGAAGACCTCAACTGCCGATGACTTAAGAATCCTCACTATGGTGAAGTAAAAGTTCGAAATGCCTGCCCAACAGATCGGAAGCAGTCTTCAGGAGGCAGATGTGGATGTGTCAGAGACTGCTATCCACAGAAGACTTCATGAACAGAAAAGCAGAGGCCACACTACAAGGTGCAAACTAATAGTTAGCCACAAAAACAGGATGACCTAATCACAGTTTTCAAAAAAGTACTTAAAAGAGCCTGCAGAATTCTGGAAAAAAAGTCCCAAATATGCTGCTATGGCAACACATTTTTTCAAAGCTAAAAAGCAGAAAGTTCTTGAATGGCCAAGCCATTCACCTGATTTAAATCCAATTAAGTATGCCTTCTATATGCTAAAGAGAAAACATAAGGGGACAAGCCCCCAAAACAAGCAGGAGCTGAAAATGGCTGCATTGGTGGCTTGGCAGAGCATCATCAGAGAAGATACTCAACTCCTGGTAATGTTCATGAATTACAGACTTCAAGCAGTCATTGCATGCAAAATATTAAATTTGAGTTATTTAGTATACCTACCATTGCTATGCTAGTGCGCTGAAATGGGGGGACCAAATATAAAAAGTGTTGTCATTTCTACATGGTGTTACCAAAAAGTTGGCAAATACCCTTAAATTGGCATCTGTAATATTCACTTTCCTCACATCTGAATTGTTTGATTTGTAATTTTAAACTGTGGATGCAGAGGGGTAATTCAAGGGATAAAGTGTCTTTGTCCCAAACATGGAGGGCACTGTATGTTCTACACTTGAAGTTGCATTACATTTCTGTGGCGTACTATGGAAAAATAAGTTTCACTTTAGTACATTCAGTATGGTTTGAATGACAACAGATAATTTGAATATTTCGTTTACAAGTTAGCTTGTAGGGGTTATGATAGAACCTTCCATTAACTATGTAGTAATACACAGACATTTTAACATAGCAAAGAAAGTACTTAAAACGATTTAACATAGCCTATGTAACACACAAATGGCTCTTACACCTATAATTCCTTCTCTGTATTGAAAAATGTTATTTTTTTTTGGTATTTTAGCTATAACATAAAGTAGGTATTTACGTCAACCTACACTTCTGATGCTCATCCATCTACACCATATGTTGCCTGCTACACATGCTACAAAATTTAACCCAAGCCCCTTCTCAGCTGCCCTCAGACATACAGTTTATTTGCTTCTGTCCTGCTGCAAAAATAGAAAACATGTTCCTGCAAAAAGTAATATGCAGCACTCAGTCCTATTCACTTATTCCAAGAAAAGAGTCAACAGTTTGAACATGTTGCAAAATGTTGACCTTTTAAAAATGAAGACTATTGAAAACAGAATTATAATAATGCCAACAAAAGCAGATGAAGATATAATTTTAACATCAAACAAGGAGGAGGAGAAGAAGTTGTGGGTGTATCAGAGATGTATAATTCAGAATTCTTAAAACTCTCATATACAACAGAAAGGCTTTTTACAGGAGTTAATGGGATGACTAGATACTGAACGAAAAGAGGTCAAGAATTTGGGTTGTGACTGAGATCCAAAGTAGCAATTTTGCCTTATTAGTATTAATTTGTGAAAAGCTTATATTGATCAAAGTGCTGATATCACTGAGGCTTTAGGCTTATCTTCAGCCATTGCAAAAATGTAAGTGGGTATCCTCAGTATATGAATGGAACATGAGGCAGTATTAGTAAATAAAATAAGCGAGGAGAAGTAAATAAATATACTGTGGACCAGTAGTCCAAGCACAGAACCTGCAAAGAAATTACAACTCACAAGCAGAGCGATTGATATAAAAAATAAAAATACATATGTCCAAATTTCCAAACCAATTTAAGTGATTTACGATTCCAGTTAGTCTGGCATTGGTCACCAAGAACTTCAAGACAGTTTGGGGATCAGCCATTTCAAAATGTGCAGTATGCAGTAGACAAGCAACTTCAGCATTGGTGAATAAACGATTCATAGTTCTAGCAGGAGCCAAGTCTGTGCTGAAGTGGGTTTGAATCCCAGACTAAGGACATTGGAATAGGCAGGCATTGACTGATCTCGTAAAAAAAAATGTGCTTATGGGTTTGTGAATGTTCATCATCAAGTCCTTCCATGAGAACCCTAAATACAAAGAGGATTGCTTCATTGATGTTAGATAGAATGCCCAGAGGGGGCTGGGTGGTCTCATGGTATGGAAACCCTGCAGATTTTATTTTTTCTCTCCAGCCATCTGGAGTTTTTCTTTTGTTTTTTTCTGTCCTCCCTGGCCATCAGACCTTACTCTTATTCTATGTTAATGAGTGTTGTCTTATTTTAATTCTTACTTTGTCTTTTTTTTCTTTTTCTTCATCATGTAAAGCACTTTGAGCTACATTATTTGTATGAAAATGAGCTATATAAATAAATGTTGTTGTTGTTGAATGTAGGATTAGAAAACAAAACAATACCAACACACTTCTGTCGTATCACCAATGTCCATATATTTGATCTCTTTTCGCTGTTCCATTATTTCACAGAGTAATAATTTCCATTTTTTAGCACTAATGTAATCAAGGCATGAGCTGGGAGAACTTTGTGCACGTTCTGCGGAGTTGGGGGGATGGGATACCAGGCTGCTTGCTGCTTGTCTTTATCAGGACACATTTACAGGACAAAAGACGCTGACAGAGAGGTGTGAACGGATTTAAGGTGGGCTGGATCTATGAGTTTTTTCGTAGGCTCTGGTAATTCTAGTGCTAATCTCATTTGTTAACCTGTCCATCACCATTGCAAATAAGAAAGGGATCAGAGCCAATCCCTGATGTAATCCCACCTCCAACTTGAATGCATCCATCACTCCTACCGCAGACTCACCTCTGTCACACTTTCCTTGTACATATCCTGTACAACTCTTACGTACTTCTCTGCCACTCCCGACTTCCTCATACAATACCACAGCTCCTCTCGAGGCACCCTGTCATATGCTTTCTCCAGGTCCACAAAGACACAATGCAATTCCTTCTGGCTTTCTCTAAACTACTCCATCAACATCCTCAGAGCAAACATTGCATCTGTGGTGCTCTTTCTTGGCATGAAACCATACTGTTGCTCACTAATCATCACCTCACTAATAAACCTAGCTTCCACTATTCTTTACCATAACTTCATGCTGTGGCTCATGAATTTTATTCCCCTGTAGTTACTGCACTCCTGCACATCCCCCTTATTCTTAAATATCGGCACCAGTACACTTCTTCTCCACTCCTCAGGCATCCTCTCACTTTCCAAGATTCCATTAAACAATCTGGTTAAAAACTCCACTGCAATCTCTCCTAAACACCTCCATGCTTCCATAAGTATGTCATCTGGACCAATAGCTTTTCCATTTTTCATCCTCTTCATAGCTGTCCTTACTTCCTCCTTGCTAATCCATTGCACTTCCTGTCTCACTATCTCCACATCATCCAACCTCTTCTCTTTCTCGTTCTCTTCATTCATCAGCCTCTCAAATTACTCTTTCTGCTCAACATACTCTCCTCGCTTGTGGGTACGTTTCTATCTTCATCCTTTATCATCCTAACCTGCTGCTTATCTTTCCCGGCTTGGTCCCTCTGTCTGTCCAACCTCTCATACAACTCATCATACGCCTTTTCTTTAGCCTTCGCCACCTCTCTCTTTACCTTGCGCCTTATCTTCTTGTACTTTTGTCTACTTTCTCCATCTCTCTGACTATCCCACTTCTTCTTTGCCATCCTCTTCCTCTGTATACTCTCCTGCATTTCCTCATTCCACCACCAGGTTTCCTTTTCCTCCTTCCTCTTTCCAGATGTCACGCCAAGCACCCTTCTTGCTGTCACCCTTACTACATCTGCTGTATTTTCCCATCTGTCTGGTAACTCTTCACTGCCACCCAGTGCCTGTCTCTCCTCCTCCCTAAACTCAACCTTGCAGTCTTCATTTTTCAAATTCCACCATTTGATCCTTGGCTCTGCCCTCACTCTCTTCCTCTTCTTAATCTCCAACATCATCCTACAGACCACCATCCTATGCTGCTTAACTACACTTTCCCCTGCCATCGCTTTCCAGTCTTCAATCTCCTTCAGATGAACTCTTCTGCATAGGATGTAATCTACCTGTGTGCATCTTCCTCCACTCTTGTACGTAACCCTATGTTCCTCCCTCTTCTTCAAATATGTATTCGCCACAGCCATGTCCATCCTCTGACATCCTCCACTATCCTCTGACCTCCTTCATTCCTCTCCTTGACACCATACCTACCCATCACTTCCTTGTCTCCTCTGTTCCCTTCACCAACATGCAAATTGAAATCCGCTCCAATCACCACTTTCTGTCCTTTGGGTACACTGTTCATCACTTCATCCAACTCACTCCAAAAATCTTCTTTCTCACCCATTGCACACCCAACTTGCTGTGCATATGCACTAACGACATTCATCATCACACCTTCAATTTCCAGCTTCATAATCATTACTCTGCCTGTCATTTTTTTCACCTCCAAAACACTCTTGACATACTGTTCCTTTAAAAAGTAACTCCTACCCCATTTCTGCTCCCATCCACACCATGACAGAACAATTTGAATCCACCTGCGATCCACCTTGCCTTACTCCCCTTCCATGTAGTCTCTTGCACGAACAATATATCAGCCTTCCTTCTCTCCACCATATCTGCTAAATCTCTCCTCTTATCAGTCATACGGCCTACATTCAAAGTTCCTACCCTCAGTTCCACTCTCTTTACTTTCCTCCTCTCCTCCTGCATCCGGACACGTCTACCCCCTCTTCTTCTTCTCGTTCTTCTTCTTAGGCCAACAGTTGCCCAATTTCCGCCAGCACCCTGTTGGCTAACAGTACTGGTGACGGTCGTTGTTAACCCGGGGCTTGACCGATCTGGCATGGAAATTTGTATTGCTCTCCGCATATTGATTTGGCAAAATTTTACACCGGATGTGCTCCCTGACGTAACCCTCCCCATTTATCCAGGCTTGGGACTGGCACGAAGAAACACACTGGTTTGTGCATCCCCTGTGTAAATACATACATAAATATATATAAAATTCACCCATGTTTGCATAACCAATTAAAACATAAATCATACTAGATATACTAATTGTTGATTACATTTACTGAGCACCACACTTTTGAAATTTCATTAAGTCACTATTTCACAATCGTTTCATCTGTCAAACATACAGTATTGTGGTTTGTAGACATAACCATTCAAATGTGTTACACTAGTATTTGAGGTAGTGAGGAAATACCCCAGTTTTGTCAGAAGGTGGGTTGGTTATCAATTTCAACCATGGATGGATCCTAAGTCCCTGGGCCTGACAACATATTGGGCCCTGCTCCTACAACAGGTGCACTGATCTAGAACCAAGTTACAGGCACATCTAATAAAAGTGCATTAGTCAACTAAACATTTAAAATGATAGAAAAAATGCAAAAATTTCTAAATTTCTTATAAATATAAATCTGACACAGATATAATTTTCTGAATGCAGAAAAAGATCAACTAATTAAAAAAATGAGATCAAGAAGGGATAAAACAACTCATTGATAGTGAAATTGACTGGAAGAAAAACTTGCAGCCACAAGGGAGCCCCCAAGAGTAAATATGAGAAGCACTGATTTGGGATTAGAATGAAATGCCTATCAAATGGGGAAAACACAGCAACCTATATATACTTAGCATTTAATAATACAATAAAAACACAGTAAAATCCTGCAATAATATGAATAAGGAAATGACACGATCATAATTTGGCTGTCTTCCTTCACCATAAAGTAATCACAAATAGTTTTGCTCAAATGGAGACCGTTCTTGCTAAACTTGAACAAATGGTATGACACTGGATTATGATTATGCCCTGAATATCCAGTGCACAGCCAGCAGTGAAGTGACTTTTCTTGATTCTATAGAGCTACAAACAACAACGTTAGGGCCTTCAACATCTGCTTACTATCCTGAACTGAAAACCAAAATAGATCAACACCTATAGTATCACCAGGTCTAAATACAGTAGAAATTCTAACTAGAGACTATTACATGATAGTATTTACAGTATAGTAGTGTAGTATTTTACAGATGCTTTTATCCAAATCATGTCTAACTCAAAAACTGACCTTTTATATGAGCCCAGAATTCTTGCCACCACAATTGGCGCCATCTTCCAAGACTGGGTTTAATTTTTATGAAGAGCCCCTTGACCTTTGTGCCTCTGGGCCTAGGCCCAACAGGCCTGTTTTAGGAATCCATGTATGATTTTGTCAACAGTTATTGACATTCTAGAAAATGCTTTTAATAGGCATATGTTTGCTTTGTTGCAAGTCCACCTTTGCCCATATATGCTATGTGCATTATTGTTCTTTTGTGACGATTTTGCCTGCCCAATTTGCACGCAACCACAAGCATGCTACAATTGCAAAGAGCAAAATTAGCTGTCCCTTTGTCAAGCCAGCTTTGAGTACTGAACTGAAAATAATTTGTTATTATTATTAGAGGTGGGTGAGGATTCTGCTCTTGTACCTGCTATGGAAGAGGCATCACTCCTACTCTGCTATAATAATTTATTAGACATTCCAATTCATGCAATATCACCTGAATCTCAAGTATCCATTTTTAATGCCTTTTTTGGAATGAAGGAGACATGTCACCTCAAAATCTTCCACCCTAAAAGTGGAAACCAAAATGTGGTTGTCAGTAGCTCCTAGCAACACCACTCACACTGAAGGCCATTTTGCTCTTTTGAGAAGTCAATAATTGGAGGCCATTTTCTGCAAAGGTACACTTGGGATTTGCTGTCAGCTGCTAGAATGGTTTCTCATGTATTTTAAACTCTTTTATTTGCTCTACATAACTGGAGACAAAAAAGAACAAATCACTTCCTGATATCATTACACAAAAGACAAAAATGTCATAATATTAAAAGAAGATTCATCAAGATATAGTTGCTGATCTTTGTCTTCAGATTTTCGCTTCCAATTTTGTAATTATATTTCGATATTGTAATTTCATTTATACTGCTTTCTTAGGAGAATGATATAATTCTTTCTTATTTGAATTTCTTCCTTGTTAGATGTTTATTTCTTTTCTATGTATCACTGCAGCTGTGACATTTTAATACTATAATGGCACTAGCCTGTCAATAACAGTAAAGCAAACACTTTGTTACTTAAAGGCATATTCAGACATATAATGCATAACAATTAAGCATTTTATTTTCTTATTTTTGTGTTTTAGTATTTGATCTTTAATTTAAATATTAATTTTTTCTTTTTAAATAAATTGTTATTGTTTGCTGTATTACTGAAAAGCACTGATTTAGCAGGTTTTGTTTTCATGTTTTATATTTTGTAATAGAGCAAGTACTGAGGGACATTTCTTTCTTCATCACTATGACATGTGTGGTCGTCTGTGTACTTGAATGTCTCGACAATTTTGGGGCCTCCCCGTTTACTTGCAGTTCCAAACAAAAACAACTATTGATGGCATAAAGAATCAAACAAAAATTAGTTGTCATGTAAAGAGAGTGGCAACTTATTAATCTGGCTCAATTTATAGAGAGCTCTTTCATTTGGGCCATCTCCCTATTAACTGACGCCTCCCTCTGGGCGGTCATTCTTTTGTAGCCCTGGGACTGGAAGGGGCAGTTTCTCAGAACTGTGAAGGAAAAAAACATCAGTTAGTGACAGTGCCCCCTCTCGGCCTGGGGTGGTATCACATTCCTAGTAAGACCTTAGATGGTGATCCTGAGGTATGGACGCATGACAAGGTATCTAAATTTAAACATCTGAATGAGCTGAAATTTTTGACCACACTGTTTAAGAAATTTTAGGGAACTAATACAATATACTGTATTATGCTATGTGTAGAAAGAAGATAAATATAGTTAAAAATTATATTTTTTACCTTTTTTATTTTTTATACTGCAAAAAAAGTCTAAGCCAAGTTAAAAGAATTTAATTCATGAAATTAAGTCTACAGTAGTTGTCCTTATTCTAAAAATGATTTAACACAAAAGTTTGTATTTATGATTATTTAGCTTACTTTAAGAAATCTTTAAAAAATCAGATTTTTATTTTTTGCTAAATACAAGCAAAACAACTCCCATTTAAAGTATTTTTGTTTAGTTTTTGCGTAGGCATTGTTTGCAGTGTAAATGTTATGATTTGTGTAAGCCAAACCACAGCCACATAAAACACAGTGCACTGTTCCCTCTGACGTCATACACACGGGGGTCCATTTCCTGCAAAACCTCAGAGGTAAACGTTGTGGCTAATAAGCGTGTTCATTTCCAAAATCAGAAACAAACAGGTAGCCTCAATCTGTATGAGTGCAGCACAAGTCATTATGTTAAATACAGATCCCAAAGGGAGAAATTTACAAGAGCAAGATTTGAACATAATGTTTTGAAGTGAAATTATTAAAGTATGAAGTAAGTGTTGTTAAATATATATATATATATATATATATGTCCAAGGAAAAAAAGAAACAAAAAAAACATCACATATACAGTATGCGCAAAAATATAGTCTGTCTTATACAAACAACTACACGGTGAAATCAAAAGCAATTAACACTGTTCTTTGTCGTGACAAGGAACTTGGTTGTACAATTTGTTGATATATTGGGCATAGCAGATTTGGTGAAAAACTAAGTATATGACAGGAAGGCACCATTAACATATTAAATAAATAGGTGTATCTGTGTTTTACAGTATATATTATATATATATATATATATGTGTGTGTGTGTGTCTGTGAACTTGGTCCTTGGTAGCACAAGTAGTAAGCAATTGTGCAGTAAACCCATAATTTTTTACCACTTATTGAGCAGATGGCAGGCATATGCCGCTAAAACATGCTCCCTACTCTCTTGGCACATTTTCATCTTTTCTAAATGAGTCCTGTGTTATTTATGCTTCCATTTTTCATGCTGGAGATAACATTCCTGTGATTTAACAGTTTATACAGTACAACCCAATTGAGACTCTTCGGCTAGGCATAGCATTGAAAGGCACACTGCCATATTTTACATTTTCTCTTTTCAATTCTAACTAACGTCAGTTATTTTAACTCCCAGAGGACACGTGAACAACATTTTTTGAAAAGCAGACTTTATTCAGATTGGTCTTGTACATATTACTATACTTATTGCCTTTGTGTACACACCTGATAATCACTGAAGAGATGATAATAATGCATGTCGGGAATTGTTGCACTTAGCTTTATAAACAAATGCTCTTTAACGAATATGATGTCCTGCAATCATGTCTAACATGGATGCTGTGACTGACAAGTAGATTTTAAAGCACTGCAGGTTGGAGTGGTTTTGAAAATGGATGTAATAATAGATTAAGTACTCCGAGCACTTTTTTTATTTAATTGTTGTCAAACACCTTGTGAATAGGGTTCAGCCTCATGCTGTATTAATAAAGTATAACTCAAACTGTTTCTAAATGCTTTTTTGTGCTAATTTGATCAGAAGCCATTCTGATTATAAGCAGTCCCGAGAGAACTTTCTCTTTGCAAGTGATGCAAAGCGAGATCCAGCTTTCATGGAACAGCAGTACTAAACACTGTGCCATGACATTATTACCTTGTCTTTTTAAAGAGAGAGGCAAGCAACAGACCCATAAAAGCAGGTGTGAATGATGAAGATTGTAGTGATGACATGAAGTGTTTACATCTGAGTCCTTGATGCTACTAGAGCAACAAGTCCATGTCACAAGACATCCGAACACTGTTGCTAAACAGATGCAGTCTTTTGCACCATTGTGAATGAGCTTTTTTCAAGGAGGATAAAACTTCATGCCACAACACTTTCCAGGTAGTAGTATCATTACACTAAAATTGTTGTGGTATATCCAAGATATTGTGTTGTCAAAAAAGGACAGGATTTAGAGATACCTATCTGTCATCTGCATCACCTGCATGTCCTCTCTCACCAGATCCATAAACCTTCGCTTAGGCCTTCCTCTTTTCCTCTTCCCTGGCAGCTTAATCCTTAATGTAGTAGATGCCGATTAATGCTGTAAAATGCAGCTTTCTTTCCAGTGGTTGTAGCAGAGGAATCATAAAATATATGGATTTGACTACTGTCAATTAAAACCTTCTTCCCAACATTTGTGGAATCTGGCCATAAATCATTATGATTGAGATTTTCTGGGAAGGAGCCCCAAAAACCTGATGTGGATTCACAGCTTGGTCATTGTCTGTGTGGAAGATGGCCATTTGTCCCATAACCATGTGGTCCCTCTTAAGGAACTTCTGTTTTCTAAAAAATCCCAAAGGGATGCTCTGTGGCATACTTATAATCTTCATAACTGCTGGATGGAGATCTATAAAGTTAATTTGTTTAATTATGATTTGTGAACAAACAGTAAAATAATAAACTGGGATTGTCTAGGTGTAGGTGTCAGTGAGAATATCCTGTGTGATTAAATGACATTGTACATACAGTACGTGTTCCTAATGACCCCATTATTGAAAAAGCAGATTCAGAAAAGAAATTGGTGGATGGAAGAAACAAAATGAAGCATTCAGATAACAAAACCACAACTATTGATTATTTTGCTCAGTTGATGAAAAGCTCATGAAGTACTGTATGTTCATTTCAAAGGCCAAGTAGCATGTGTTTCAAAATATATATTGCTCTTTCTGTTTTTACAATCATTTATTCTTTTTATCGGTTATTTGCTTTGCATTGTGTCTACAGGTTGACAGTGGTAAATGAATACAGTGCGATGAAAGCTTGCACTTCCATTACTGTAACTGACAGCACATAGTAATGCATTTTTACCCAAGGTCAGTGTAAGCAATGGCTAAATTTTGCACTGGCAAACCTCTTCTGTTTTCTCTGTGTTTTTAAAATCTCATGTGTTTGCTTAGTTTATACTAAGGTGCTTATATTGTACGCTCTGCTTGCTAACTAATATGAAGGCTTTACTGTGAGGCATCCTGTAAATCCTCTTTGAAACTTTTAAGAAGAAGAGTTAATTACAATAAAGATTAAAAGCAACATAAAATTAGACAAAATTAATATGGTCTAGAAATGCGGGGACTGGTTCCTTTATTTTAATCATTTAATTGTTTTTTATTAGCATAAAAGTCTGTTCAAACTATAATCTTACGTATTGATGTGTGACCTTCAAATCATATTTTTTACAGCTTTGATGAATCTTGAATTACAACAAACATTCTGGTTGTTTGAGTGTGTACTCCTACGTCTGTTCCTAGTGAACACCGTGCTTACATACAGGGTTGCCAGCTTTCCAGAATCACAGATCGGGACAGCCACCATTTTGAGCAACCAAAAAAAAGATGATAAGGAACTATGGAAGACAAAATATAGATTGTTTTAATTAAATTATAATATGTATAATCTAAACATATAAGTATATGTAAATAAGTACATATATAAGAAAAAAATGGGTAAGTTTGATATAACTTGTAACATGTTTTATGCTTCATATGATATGACAGAATATACTGTATATAAATAGAATGCAGATACTCACACATGAGCATGAGCCATAATGACCAAGAGAAACGTACAACACAAGCACACAACGTCCATGAACACACGATTCAAACACTTGGATTCAGCTGAGAGTTACAAATTTAGTTCATAAAAGTCAGTAGGCCAGACTGTCTACAAATATTTAGAGAGCCTCTTTAACTAGATATTGAATATAAAAATTGAAACAAGATTTTTTTTCTATGTAGAATTTTTGTTCAGTCAGGATTTTCAGAGGCAATGCGTTATCTGTTGAATTTGGGACAGTCACACTCAAATTGGGATGTCTGGCAACCCAGCTTAGATATTACAGATGGAACTGCTTTGTTTAGGAACAATTGGCACATATGACACTTGATCTTTTGTCCTTATAGAGTAGCAGGGATGGGAAGGCCATCAGGACCATTCAGGCCATCCTCTCTGTCGGTCATGCTCTTTGGCCACAGACTGTGTGATACAGAGAGAGAGAGGTGGGGAGTGACACACTGTAAGTGACCGGAGTAACATCGTTAGTCCAATCTCCTAATCTGACTAATTTAGGTTTTGTTTTAGTTTTGATCATGTTGCTTTGTCTTATTTTTACCGTCACATGACCACTGCTCCCAGTGACATCATTGAGCCTTCTTGTATTAACGTGCCGGTGATTGCACAATTCTGCATCTCTCGATGCATATATCGCTGTCTGAGAAAACCAAAAATGCTACTGTGGATTACATTTTCAGTTTCTGACTTTGGTTTTGTTTAAAATTTTCCCTCTCAGTTTTGATCTTAAAATTTCCGTCATTTTGATTTTCGTGCTTCTCATGGCTTAGACCCTGTTTCCTCCTGAGTCCTGATGCTTTTGCTTTGTCCTGACAAGTAATCTCCTAGGGCCTCATGTATAACGCCGTGTGTAGAATTCGCACTATAACATGACATAAGCACAAAAGCCAAAATGTGCTTACGCACAGAAAAATCCAGATGCAGGAATGTGTGCGTACTCCAACTTCCATTTTCTTCATCTCCATAAATCCAGGTCAGCGTGAAAAGTAACGCTTGTGCATGCGCCTTCTCTCCCACCCCAACTTCTCCCAGAATTAAGCCCCTTTGAATATGCAAATCAATATAAATCGCTCTTACGCTCAGCCTTCTGTGAAAAGACAATGGGAAAAGCACGGGGGAAAATATAAGAATTTCAGCGAATACCAAGTGGAGGCAAAAGAAAAACATACTATTTAAAACAACAAAAGAAAGTTGATCGAGTGACATAGCGTGTTGGGGAAACTTGAAAGCTCACATTCACAAAGTCGCACAGTACCGGAAATAAAAAAGAAGTTGTCACATATCAAAGTCACCGTGAAAAGTCGAGTTGTAGCTCACCGTCTGAAGGTCATATGAAAGCTTATTAAGGTACAGAGAAAAAAAAGGCACACAGTGGGGAAAAAGCACGAAATGACAACTTCAATCTCGAAATTTACACTTTAATCACATAGTTTATTTGGTCATTAAAGTAGAACATCATAAACTTCATCTTAAAATCGTTTAATTAACCAGTTTCTCAAATCACATCGTAATTAAAGTAGCACGTTAAATGCTTTGTTTTGTATGTGATCTTCTATGTGCTTTATGTGTGTGAATCACTACTTGCTTCTTAAACCGGCTCTCTTCCTCTGACTGGACACAGAATCCATTACATTTGTGATATTACAGCTCTCTGAATAACTAAAATACTGAGATGTATACGTGATATCATTTTCATGATGATAGGAGTTAAAGCACATTATTAAACATGGCTTTCACGGTGCAGTGATTGTATGCGACCTTCGATGAAATTATTTATTGCAGCACTACTCAGGGACGGCTCTAGGCTTGTGGCGGCCCTGGGCAGAGAAAGAATCGGTGGCCCCTTCCGCCAATGTCAATATGGTATCTTATGCACGGTGGATGGCCACGTCTGTTGCGGACACTGCATAGCCGCCTCGTGCTCATGACACAAGCTTTTAACTTTTGTCGAAATTTGACGCTGCGTTTTTAGCTGTGTTGTTATTTTCTCTTTCTGTTATATTCAATATATATTGCCGTGGCCGCCCCTGCAGTTCTTGTTTTTCTTTCTCCAAGTTCCCGATCGCCACACAATCAGCTCTGTAATAGACGTTAAGCCATCTGTAAGCTTAGAGCGCCGATTCTTCAAAACGTTTAAGGAACATTGAAATATCTTCGTAGTACATGTTTAATTATTCTATCCTTCACGCCAGTCCCAGTGAAGAATATAGATTATTTAAATGAAGTTTTTTCTGTATAATATAATAAACATATTTTGCCGCATTTCATCTTAAAATGATATCGCCATCATATGTAAATACGCGCTTTATAAAGTGGCTCAGGTTGTGTAATATTATAAATGTAGTGTAAGTTTAGAGTGGGGTGATTGTACTTATAAGTACAAACAGTTCTACAAGGAGCACTTGATTGACTGTGTTTATAGTTCTTGGGATGAAACTGTTTCTGAACTGCGAGGTCCGTACAGGAAAGGCTTTGAAACGTTTTGCCGTGGCTGAGACAGTATGTGCTTGATACTGCATACCGATAATTCTCTTTCCGATCAGCTGTTGCTGTGATTCCCCACTCAGATACAGTGATATAAATACTGCAGTGGTGCAGTGAGAGTACAGTAATCCCTTGCTCTATCGAGGTTTAGCTATCGCGCCCCCGCTACATTGTGGATTTATTAATACTATTATTATTACTAGGGGACTCCGCCCCCTGCTTGCTTCGCTTGCCCACCCCCTCGTTTGATTTACCAGATAAACAATTTAAAGAGATTGTTATTTTCATGGGAATTGTTACATATGCATTATTTTCATTCTTATTTAAAAACTGTTGTAAAAATAATATTTGTCCTTTATTTCCTGCCCCGGGTTTGGTTAAATATCTTCCTCGCGGCACTTATAACGTTGCTCGCGTTGTGAAGGGAGGGTCTGAATGCATGCTAAAGAGATGCGATCGGTTCAGCTGGTGTCTTGCTGCTGCTGCTGGCCAGCTGTGTGTTGTGCTTGTCGCGCTTTGCGTCAGGCACTTAAAAGCCTGTACAGCAGCTGTTCTTTTTCCACTTCGCGTCTCTGCCGCTCTCTTTGTGAAGGGGGGCAGCTGAACATAGGCTAAGCAGAAGTGGACAGATCAGCTACTGGCTTTGTGCTGCTTCTGCCAAGATGTATGCCTGTTCTGTTTGCTCTGCGCGTTCTAAAGAAGGGGTGGGGGGGCATTGATGGCTGAACGCACCTAAGGAGAAGTGCTGGGATCTGTTCACGATCACTTCTCTCAAACCCCCCCTTCCCCCGAGGCGCGATATGCTCCTGCCACTTCTTGTTGGGAAGGGGGAGCTCAATGCACACTTAGGAGAAGTGGACTTTGTGCTGGCTCTGTGCTGCTTGTTTTTCAGCTTGTCGCTCTGCACGTCAATCATTTAAAAGCTTGTACAGCAGCTCTTATCCTGTCTCATTGCTTGTCTTGCGTGAAGTTAAAATGTTTTATAATAGAGAGATGTTAAACATATCCTTAACCCGACATCCACATATCATATGTGTTTTCAAAGTGTGTTTTAATAAGTTTACATGTGTTTAAAGCATGTGGGATGGCCATTTTAAGGCATAAACTATAAAAAAATGTGATCTTTCTATATCACAGATTTTCACCTATCGCGGGTGGGTCTGAAACGTAACTTCCACGATAGGCGGGGGATTACAGTAATATGGGAAAAGATGATCCACTGCGGCAATTCCTAACGGGAGCAGCTGAAAGAAGAAGAAGAAGAAGAAGGTGCAGTGAGAGTTACAACGCTAAAGCAATTATGGTATTTGGAATACTATGGCTATTCCCTGGACCATAACATTGTTACAGGTTAATTACAATCAGATGCATTACACTAATAAACAATATGTGGTTAGTTTCAGTGTATTTATAAAGCCACGTCAGGAAAATAAAAGAGTAACCACACAGGAACAGTAGCATTGCTTTGACACTGGGTGCTGCCAGTCTGCAAAACCGAGATGGAGAACTTGCATACAACAAGGTATGAGGTACCGTGGAAAAGTGCGTGGCTTTACACCAAGTGTAGGTTTTATACATCGCGATTTGAATGTGGAAACATTCTTTCGCAACATTTCTGTGCGTACACACCGTTTATGTTTGAGGCCCCTGGTCTTGGTCTTGTCAAAATAATCTCCAATACTATTTTATATCCATAGCAGCTACCATGACACAAAACATACATCTGTGACAAATGACCAGCAAAGATAGACAAAATGTGGCAGTGGTCACGCAAAAAAAAACAACCGTCAAAATGGCATCACCAGAAGAGTGAAAAAAATAAATGACAGCAAAAAAAGTAATTTTAATAATATAAAAATGTACAAAATATAATTCCACCAGACCAATAACATAGTTCATGAACAGGACTCTGGAACATTAGAACATTAGAACATTACTGTCTACCACACTACTTGGTAGCTTATTCCAAGTGTCTATCGTTCTTTGTGTAAAGAAAAACTTCCTAATGTTTGTGCGAAATTTACCCTTAACAAGTTTCCAACTGTGTCCCCGTGTTCTTGATGAACTCATTTTAAAATAACAGTCTTAAACACTTTAATCATGTCACCTCTTAATCTTCTTTTGCTTAAACTGTATAGGCTTAGCTCTTTTAATCTTTCCTCATAATTCAACCCCTGTAGCCCTTGAATCAGCCTAGTTGCTCTTCTCTGGACCTTTTCTAGCGCTGCTATGTCTTTTTTGTAGCCTGGAGACCAAAACTGCACACAGAACTCAAGATGAGGCCTCACCAGTGCATTATAAAGGTTGAGCATAACCTCCTTGGAATTGTACTCCGCACATCGTGCTATATATCCTAATGTTCTGTTAGCCTTTTTAATGGCTTCTAAATACTGTCGGGAAGTTGATAGCTTAGAGTCCACTATGACTCCTAAATCCTTCTCATAAGGTGTACTCTCAATTTTCCGACCGCCCATTGTGTATTTAAACCTAACATTTTTACTTCCTATATGTAATATTTTACATTTACTGACATTAAATTTCATCTGCCACAAATCTGCCCAATTCTGTATGCTATCCAAGTCCTTCTGTAATGATATAACGGATTTCAAATTGTCTGCTGATCCACCTATCTTGGTATCATCTGCAAACTCAACCAGCTTGTTACTTACATTCCTATCTAAATCATTTATATATATTAAAATTAGCAGCGGCCCTAGCACTGACCCCTGTGGAACACCACTCTTAAAATCGGCCAGTTCTGGTGAGGTTCCTCGCACCATCACCCTCTGCTTCCTGTGTCTGAGCCAATTCTGCACCCATCTAAAAACATCACCCTGAACTCCTACTTCTTTTAACTTGATGCCCAACCTCTCATGTGGCAACTTATCAAATGCTTTCTGAAAGTCCAGTTAAATAATATCATAAGCTCCACTTTGATCGTATCCTTTTGTTGCCTTCTCATAGAATTCCAACATGTTAGTAAAACATGACCTCCCTCCTCTGAACCCATGCTGACTGTTCAGAATAACTCCTTGCCATGTGTTACTCAGTCTTATCCTTAATAATTCCTTCCATTAATTTTCCTGTGATGCATGTTAAGCTTACTGGCCTATAGTTGCTTGGATCTGCCCTGTCACCCTTTTTATATAATGGGATGATATTTGCCATTTTCCAGTCCTTCCTTCGGAATCTCTCCAGTGCACAGTGACTTCCTAAAAATATGTGTCAAGGGTTTATATATGTACTCACTAGCCTCCTTAAGAACACAAGGATAAATATTATCTGGTCCTGGTGATTTGTTTGATTTCATCTTATTTAATCTGAGCAGCACTTCTTCCTCTACAATTTCCAAATCCCTCAGCACCTCCTTAGTAGTCGCGTTTACCTCTGGGAGGTTGTCTCCCCACAGCTCTGAGAAACCACTGATGGATGGCACTCATTCTGGTCTGCGGAATATAAGAAGCCTGGCCAACCGGAAGGAGGCGCCTTTTGCAACCTCAACAGAAAGCCGGATGAAGCTCTGTCAAGAACCATACTTTTCTGAAACAGCTTTATAAAAAAATGGGTTTGGCATCGAGAATGGTGGATTAGGTATATACCTTCAAAGACTTTACCTCTCGGATATTTGAGTGTGACAGAATAGGTATATTCCATCAAACAATGGTGGGGGATCTCCTTGGAGATGTTAGAACGATATAGTACGTGAAAAGGTACAAAGAATACTTATAAGAAGGAAAAGGGGGTATGAAATATATATCAAAATACAAAGTTGTTTTTGGAAAATTTGCCCAAAAAGCACAAACCATGGAAGCCCATTTTTTCCCTGATCAAAAATAGCCCAATTGGGCAAGAAAACTGACCACCTGGCAACACTGTTTTGAAAGTCTACATTTCTGTTTTTGGCACTCATATTTCTCACACAATGGCGTCTCTTTTAAGGGCTCACAATTATTGCTTGAATGTATTATACAATTGGAAGAAGTATTTTAAGGATGGAGCTTCCAGGTAAGAGGAAAAGAGGAAGGCCTAAGAGAAGGTTTGTGTAAGTGGTGAGAGAGGACCGTAAGGTGGTGGTTGTAACAGAGCAAGATTTAGAAGACAGGAAGTTATGGAAAAAGATGATCTGCTGTGGCGACCCCTAATGGGAGCAGCCGAAAGAAAAAGAGAAAGATAATGACATAATATCTTAATGTAGGTACTAGTCTAAAAGGCCATTCTGAAAAGGAACATGGGCCACCAGTTGCCCATCTCTGAACTCATCTCCCAAAAACAGGACCCTGTATTCTTGAGTAAAGATTTACAAGTCTACTTCTTTTTGGAGCCGTTGGGAAATCTGGATTAAGTATTTTAATTTCACCACTAATTTCAGTATTCTGACTGGTAAGTAACTACCGTATACACTCGCGTATAAGTTGGGTCTTGAAACCCGAAAAATCGATCATAAAATCAAACCCAAAAAATCGATCATAAAATCAAACCCAAAAAATCGATCATAAAATCAGATCCTGATTTATACGCCCATTCAAAAATACAACACTTAAACTTTTTCTTTTTTACATGTTCTTGTTTCCTTCAATCTCACATCAGTTTCTCAGATACATTGAATTTTGCTGCAGCTGCAGTTACCAATTTCTTTCACTACTTCAACGACTTTTAATTTCTAACCAGTTTCATGTTTTCTTCTGATCGAACACTCCATCGTAGATAAGGGATGCTCTTATGGTGTATGAGGTTGTGAGATACAATAAGCACAAAACAGTTCAAACGTCAATTTGGAATAGTTCGGGTATTACCGCGTGGTCACGTAGGCACAATACATAGGAATAAAAAGGCATCGTGTTCTGTGGTTACTCTCTCAGGTGGGCATTAGCAAATCATAATCTCTTGGACCAATAGTGTGATCACTATCATCATAAAATACCGGAAATTATATGATAAAATCAAGCCCCGACTTACATGCAGGAGAACTTAATCGCAAGTATATACAGTACTTCAGACATCTAGAAACAAATTCCTAAATTGAGACATTAGGCACTTATAGGAATTACAAAAAAATTCAAAAAAATATTCAGGTAAAGTTCAATAAATGCTTCCTTTGATAGCACTACCTTTTATACCAGTTTCAGAAAATGAAAAAACACATTAAAGCAACCATGAAAAAAATTACAACACAGGAGACAATTCCCTACCCCATCTTATACCCACTGTACATTATGCCCTTCTTTACAACCAAAATCAGGTTTGCCATCAAACTGATGAAAATTCCTGGGAGGTCTGAGGTATTTATTTATAGGGTACAGTAGTTTAGGTACCCTGTAATTAAATACTCTATCCCTGAAGTGGTTTTATTTATCCTTTAGATCACAATGTATGTTGTAGGTATAGGCATTAATAAGTTCTTTCAGACAACGTTGCTACTTTATGCAACAAAAAGAAGACCTCAAACTTTAAAATCAGTTCCGGAAGGCAATGTTGTGATTGTGAAAAACTAATTCCATACAGAAACTGCTCAGTTTTAGTTGCAAGTGTATGGTTTATATAGTCTGCAATAAACTACAGTACATATAGAACTCATGTTGCTTCATACACTTGAATGAGGTAGCTATTCAACATCCCGCATATTAAGAAAGCATATTAATTTGAAAGTAATTTTTTGGAAAGCAGGATTTAGAAAGGGTGAAAATGTGAAATCTATATGTAGAATTAAAAATGTAAAACAATCTGGGGATTCCAACACTGTTAACACCTTTTTTTAAATAAGACAACAACTAAAAAAATCTTCCAACAACCAGGTGGTACAGTGGTTAGAACTGCTAAATCATAGTTCTAGGAAGGCTGGATTGGAATTGTGGAACAGTCACTGTCAGTATGTGGTTTGCACAATCTGCATATATCTGTGTTTTCTTCCGTAGGTACTCTGGTTTCCTCTCTGATTTTAAAGACACGCATCTTAGGATGCAAGGTGACTCCAAACTGATGTGTATATGGGTGTATGAGTGAGTATCCCTGGTAATCAGCTTGTGCAGGATCTTTCCATGCTTGTAGAAGTAGGTTACAGATCCCTGCAACTGTAAATTTGGATGATGAAGGTTTAGAAAACGGATAGATAAATAAAAGACTTCTACATATATTGAAATTTGATAAACAGAAATTAAACAAAAAAAAGATCCAAAGAAGTGTATGTTAAGGACTTGTTACATAATAATAAATAATTAATAGGTGCATTTTTACAGTACCTAAACGAAAGTGTGAATAAAACTAGCGCTTCACATTCCAACTAAACTCTGACATCCATGTTTATATAAGCTTGCACTGAAATTTCCAGTTGAATCTGAAAGAGTAAGGTTGGTAATATTTTAAATAGAGAAAGATGTTAGAATATCTTTCTCTATATATATAAAATCCAACATCTGTCTGTCTGTCCACTTTTCACGAGAGAACTACTAAACGGATTTAGATCGTTTTTTTTTCAATAATTTGCTTGAACATTCCTCGCTGTCCTGTTTCACTTCTACGTGGGTAAAGCCACAGGGGGCAGCTAGTAATTAATAAAGTGAGTTAAAACTTTTCAAATGCCATGACTACTATGAACCCACACTGAAACCTAACTTAAAGGTTATGTTTTTTAAGATAATGTTCTTGTGATTACAATTGTCTTTAACATTTTACAAAGAGAGGTCAATTCCAAAGTGGGCAATAATTGGTTTATAAATCAGATTTATTTCATATCTAATTATAATGATTGCTTCTGTGGAAGAATGAGCAACTATGTTTTAATAAAGCTATCTTAATTATATTGGGATATTGGATATGGAAGGATATTGAGATGGTCTTCATCCTAACTGGAATAGATCTTATGTATTATCCCAAAATATGGCAGCAAAACTGCCTGGTTGACTGATTAGAGCACCATCCAGGCCGCAGTCATATGATCTTAAATCACAGGCTGTTGTTTATCCCACCTGTTATTTTCCTGAAGCTGTTACCCATAATCCCTGTTGTGGAGCATCCAGTAAATTTAGTCTTGATACAAACCTTAAATTAATTGATAACCAAAAAATAAGCTGTATATTTAGACCAAGGGATAAAACCAGACCCTCCACCTGGGGCATCTGTAATAGAAATTTACTTCAAATTAAAACAAAAAATATATCAGCAGTTCAAAAAGAACCATGCAGTTTTAAATGCTGTTTATTGAACATTCGCTCTCTTGGCACTAAAGCTGTTTTGGTAAATGACATTATATTAAGTACAAAATCTGATCTGTGTCTTCTCACTGAAACCTGGCGTAGTAAATTTGACACTGTTCCCCTAGCAGAGGCGTCACCAGATGGATACTCGTTCCTTCATAAGTCTAGAGATTCTGGTCGAGGAGGAGGCCTTGGAATAATTCATTGTAACAAAATACAAATCACTTCTAAAAATTTAGGCAACTTTACATCCTTTGAGGCATTCATTTTAAATATTAAAACAGATTCCAACACAATTATAGTGCTAGTCTACAGACCACCAGGGCCATATTCATTGTTCATGACTGAATTTAGCAACTTTCTATCTGATTTGGCTATAAATTATGATCACGTAGTTCTGATGGGGGATTTTAATGTACACATTGATGTGGAAACTGACACTTTTAGCAAATGTTTTACTTATTTGTTAAATTCAGTAGGATTTTGTCCGACTGTCAAAGGTCCAACTCATAATCATAACCACACATCAGATTTAATTATAACTTACAAAGTTGAAATTCAAAATTTAAATATTACTCCATTAAATGAAGTTATCTCCGATCACTTCCTAATTACATTTGATTTAGTTCTGCCCATGCCAACGCACTCACAGATTAAAACAAAGACAGTGCAACATCTAGATTGTAATTCTGCTTCAAAATTTATAGATTCTTTGAGTACTAGGTTGTTGTACCGTGTTAGCCATTATGAATGTAGAGAAAAGCCAAGCAAAATGACACCTTTTATTGGCTAACTAAAAAGATTACAATATGCAAGCTTTCGAGGCAACTCAGGCCCCTTCTTCAGGCAAGATGTAATCATGAGTGTCATTTTGCTTGGCTTTTCTCTAGATACTTTGAGTAAGTCAAGTGTAATTGTGGAAAACCATTTAGATCAGTTAACATCAAATGTAAGCATGGAAAACAATTTAGATCAGCTAACATCACATTATAATGTGACCTTGAGAGATGCTCTGGACACAGTGGATCCCCTTAAAACAAAAATGATCAAAGCACATAGAAACTCTCCCTGGTTTAATGAAAACACTCGAGCTCTTAAATTAGAGTGTCGAAAACTGGAGCGCAGATGGAGAACAACAAAGCTACATGTCTTTCAAATTGCATGGACAGAGAGTGTTAATAAATATAAAAAGCCCTCTTTAAAGCTTGCTCAGAATACTATTCTACATTAATAGATAGCAATAATAAAAATCCTCGGGTACTGTTTAGAACAGTGGCTAAATTAACAAATGGGAGTTCAGATCAACAGTGCAAAATACCAACAGATATTAGCAGTACAGACTTTATGAACTTCTTCAATGAGAAAATTAAAAATATAAGATCCCAGATCTCAGCATCACAGTACAAACCAAATACTAGCTTAGCAGACCCTGCCACATTGCATTCAGCACTTTAATAATTTTAATCCTGTAACTGAGCAGGAAGTCTTAACTTTAATTACTAAAATGAAGCCCACTACTTGTTCCCTAGATCCAGTGCCAACAAAACTAGTAAAAGTGCAATGGATGTTCTTGCAGCCTATTCTAACATTATCAATAGTTCATTACTGCATGGCACGTACCTGATGCACTAAAAGTGTCAGTCATTAAACCTTTACTTAAAAAGTCAGACCTAGACCCACACATACTAAATAATTATAGGCCTATTTCAAATTTACCATTTCTCTCTAAAATACTAGAAAAGTAGTCGCCAGTCAGCTTCAGTCACACCTTACGCATTACAATTTATTTGAGAAATTCCAGTCTGGTTTTGCACTGGTCATAGTACAGAAACGCACTAACACGGGTTGTAAATGACATTCTGATATCCTCTGATGAAGGAAACTCCACTGTAATTATGTTGTTGGACTTAAGTGCAGCATTTGACACCATTGACCATTCTATTTTACTGCACAGGCTAGAAAGCGATGTTGGGCTTACAGGCCCGTGCTCGCTTGGTTTAGTTCTTATTTATCAAATCGATTCCAATATGTACAGAAATGTGCTGACAGTACTCCATCATTATACACAGAAGTTCAATATGGTGTCCCAGGGCTCAGTACTGGACCTTTACTGTTTTCACTTTACATGCTTCCACTGGGATCTCTCATTAGGAAACATAATGTTAATTTTCACTCATATGCAGATGACACCCAGTTATACCTTTCATTTAAATCAAATGAAGTTTCTCCGATGTTGTCTTTAATTAGTTGTGTTAGTGAATTAAAGGAATGGATGAATGAGAACTACTTGTCTTTAAATACAGATAAAACAGAGATGTTAATTGTTGGAGGGAATGGCGCTGATCACAGCAATATTTTGCATCATTTAACTCAGTTGGAATCCCAATTAATTTTACTGAATCAGCCCGCAATCTAGGAGTTATCTTTGACTCTAGCATGTCATTTAAAGCATATTACAAAGTTGTCCAAAACATGTTTCTTCCATCTTAAAAATGTTAGGAAATTAAGGCTTTCTAAATAAACAGGATTCTGAGAAATTAATTCATGCATTTATCTCTAGTAGGATTGACTACTGCAATGCGGTGTTCACTGGCTGTTCAAACTGTTCTTATACAGCCTCCAGTTAATCCAAAATGCGCTGCAAGAATTATTACAAGAACAAGAAAATATGAACACATAACTCCAGTTCTTAAATCTTACACTGGCTCCCAGTTAAGTTTAGGGCAGATTTCAAAATCCTCCTTTTAACATATAAAGCATTAAATGGCCAAGGTCCGCTTACTTGTCTGAACTTATCATGACTTACAAACCTGAGCACATTAAGATCTCAAGATGCGGTCTGCTTAGGATTCCAAGGATTAATAAAATAACAGTGGGAGGTCGAGCTTTTAGTTACAGGGCCCCTAAACTGTGGAATGGTCTTCCTGCTTCTATAAGAGATGCCCCTTCAGTCTCAGCCTTTAAATCCCGGCTGAAGACTCACTACTTCAGTTTAGCATATCCTGACTAGAGCTGCTGATTAACTGTACATACTGCATCTCTGTTGTTAGTCATTAGCACTAAAACATAAGTAACATGATAATTATATTTGAATACTAACCCTCACCTATTCTGTTTTTTCTCGGTACTCAAATGTGGTAATTGGTGCCACGCCCCACCTGCCAAGTTGTTTGCCTGCCTATGGTAAAGTCATCCCTGATGGAGGATCACAGGAATCATGGGAAAGAGGGTTCCTTTCATCGGATTGGCTGGCGAGCAACGTTTCAGCCGTGGAATGGCCAAATGGGGAGGCAGCTTGATGGATGAGGTCTCAGGACTCTAAAAATATCAAATCTATTATGTGATATCATCTACTGTTAAATTCTGCTCCGTACTTCTAAAATTATTATTTTTTTTGCTGTATTAAGGATTTGTTCTGTTCTGTGTATTGTATTGTATTGTATTGACCCCCTTCTTTTGACACCTACTGCACACCCAACCTACCTGGAAAGGGGTCTCTCTTTGAACTGCCTTTCCGAGGTTTCTTCCATTTTCCTACAAGGTTTTTTGGGAGTTTTTCCTTGTCTTCTCAGAGAGTCAAGGCTGGGGGGCTGTCAAGAGGCAGGGCCTGTTAAAGCCCATTGCGGCACTTCCTGTGTGATTTTGGGCTATACAAAAATAAACTGTATTTTATTATATTGTATATTCAGTATGAGCTGTATAACTCCCTTAACTTATTGATACAAGGGCTAAACTGCAAGTAGTAAGACTGGTAACATTTTAGTTTGGGTACAGCAAAACTGCATTTTTAACTAAAGTGCTATTATGGCACAAGCCCTTATCAAACACTTCTAGAGGTTTTCATAACAATTACAAAGCATCAATAAAGTGTTCATTCATCTTTGCAATGTGATCTATTAACAACACTTCACTCTGGAGTGGTCAGATGTGTTTTAACTGAGACTCACTTCTCTTGATGCTACATATTTAGAGTAAAACCTGTGAATCCTTCATATTAACAAGTCATTTTACCATCATGTAAATATGCCACACTGCACAGAGATGAATAACATATCTAACAATGTTTTATAAGTGTTATGAGGACCAAAAAAAAGTCTTTGATAACATCTTGTTACATAAGAGTAAAGAGTACTTGATGTATTTTTTGCAGTGTCTAAACTAAAGTGTTACCATAAGTTTTACAGCAGGTTTCTCAAACTCTGGTCCTAGTATGCTGTAGTGGCTGCAGTTTTTCATTCTGATCCTTTTCTTAATTGGTGACATGTTTTTGCTGCTAATTAACTTATTTTGAATTATTTTTAATTGACTTGCTTTTTAAGATGTCTTTCCCTGATTCTTCATCGTTCTTCTGAATTGCTTCATTTCTTTCCTTATATGGTACCCAAACAGAAATGAAATGAGAAGTGAGTGAGTCAGCAGAAGACCACCTAAGTCAGAGCTTCAAACTCCAACCAATTTCACTGCAAGCAGTTGTTGAATTAGGCACCGAGTCTTACCGTTAATTAAATCCATTATATAATTCCATAGCTTGTTGCTGCTTTCATTGTGCAATAGCATAATTTCCAAAACTGTTGATTTTCTCTTTTCTAAGAGCACTGGTAAAATGTTTTGGGGACCTGAGCAGATCGATATTCCTGAGAACTTCATCTTTCTTTATTTTCAGATATTGTATGATTGTCACAGTTTGCTGGTCATGTTTTGGCTCATTTTGCATCTCACTATTTTTTGGCAGCTAATTAAGGAAAAAGAAACAATTAAGGGGTCTGAGTCTTCAAGAGCAAGTCAATTACAATTAATTCAAAAGAAGTTCATTAGCAGCCAAAACAGGTTACTAATTAAGAAAAGGGTTATAATGAAGCCTAGAGCTACTGCAGCCCTACAGGACTGGAGATTGAGAACCCTATTTTTGACCATGTTGTTTATAGATTCTGGAAATTATCGTAAAATGTTCAGATGTAATCCAAATGGAAGCACATACAATAATATTTTGTAATCTGTTACTACGTTTTAAAGCTGTCTGCTCAGTAAACAGTCTTATGTTATCTCAGAAATGTATTATTTCAGAATACATAAATTCTTTACCACCAATATTAGATGGAAGTGTTTGAGACAGTTCTGATTTCTTGTAGTAAGCACTTGTTCTAAATAAGAGGGTTATTAATTTTTTTGATCCTCTATTTTTTGAAAAGTAATCAGAAAATGGTTCAATGTTTTTTTTCCATGCTTTCCTGCATATTTCCTTTGCGGTTCTCCGTTTGCAATCTAATTCTTAACATGAGTTAAAGGAAGATAAGGTATATTGGAGCCATAATGAAACACTTTTTTGACTTTAATTACTGTTGCTTTTAGAGGGGCTATTTTGATCTGAAGGTCTCTTTACATACAAATTGTCAATATTTGTCAGCCTTCTAAGTTTCTAATGGTGAATTTTGGGGAAAATGTGAAATCCTCATGTGAAGTTTAAATTATTATTATTATTATGTTATGGATGCTTTTATATTTGCAAATTTATTTTTGAAAGACTAGAAATTTAATTTCTCTTTCCTTTTCATTTGAAATGTATTGAACTTTATTTTTTTGCAACATCACTGCAAAATTTAGCAAACAGGGCCATGGAAACGTGGATCCAAAGGCTGTGTGAAGAGATGTCAAGTTCTCAATTTCTGTGACCTGCTTCTCAATTTTTATATCTGTGTGTATATTGGCAAAAACATTTTGCAAGTCCTTAGTGTCTGATGGCTTGGTTACTAAATTCATGGCCAAAAAAATCAGACTTTGAGTTGTCTTTGTTTGGATTTACATTTGACAATCATTTCTCCTTTTAGTTTTGACCCTCTTGCTTGTGTTTTAGGTTATGATTCTTTTCTTGGTCCACTTTGCTCAACTACTGTCTGTCTGTTTTCCATCCTGTCCATCCTGTAATAATATAAAATTGAAAAGGCCCGGTTTTCCTTTGCTCAGCATAAAGGGTATGTTGAACTTTATTATACTTGGTTGGGAAATTCATTTGGTATTACAACTGGATAATAAGAAAATGCCAAAACAGAAAAAATAGAGTGAAAAAAATATACAGGTAATTAATTACTCACAATTTTCTATAAATCAGAATTCTTACTAAGCTGGTAAGACAGGGTAAATGCTCTAGCCGTAAAATAATCTTAGTTTATATGATATACCGTATTGTAAGATTTTATTACTTGTCATACTGCTGAAACCAGGATTATTAATTATATTGCTAAATATTTTAGGAAAAGATCAGCACAAATCTTTTCCATTGATATGTGATTAATCCCAGTGTTCAAGCTTAGTGCTTCAACCATGATAGTTTAACTTTATTTGAACATCCATCCATTATCCAACCTGCTATATCTTAACTACAGGGTCACGGAGGTCTGCTGGAGCCAATCCCAGCCAACACAGGGCGCAAGGCAGGAAACAAACCCCAGGCAGGGCACACACATACACCCACACACTAGGGACAATTTAGAATCGCCAATGCACCTGTCCTGCATG
Source organism: Polypterus senegalus (assembly GCF_016835505.1). Taxonomy (NCBI): domain Eukaryota; kingdom Metazoa; phylum Chordata; class Cladistia; order Polypteriformes; family Polypteridae; genus Polypterus; species Polypterus senegalus. The sequence goes on from NC_053155.1 coordinate 126,050,716, forward strand.
TCTTTAGACTGTGGGAGGAAACCAGAGGAAACCCACACAGACACAGGGAAAACATGCAAACTCCACGCAGGGAGGACCTGAAAAGTGAACCCGGGTCTCCTAACTGCAAGGCAGCAGTGCTACCCACTGCGCCACTGTTTATTTGAACAGTACAAATCAAATATATCACTTTGCATTTTTGAAAATTTTAAAAAGTTGTGCAAACTATTTTACATTTCAGCATAATGTACAAAAATAAATACTGACAAATTTTGATCGCAAACAAGTTAAGGTTAGCATTGCACAGTGAGTGAGACATGAATCTGTAATCATGTTCCGTTCAATTGCAAAATCTCTCAGTCTTATTGCTCTGTGAATAAAGCTATTATCTTAATGATGATGCATCAAACCATTTTACCACCAAGGAAAAATGTAATATAAGCACATCTAGGTTTTACTGTAGCTGTCTTCTTGATTGAATGAAAAGGGACATCAAGGAGACCATTCCTGAATCTATAATTCCTTCAGTGAGACAATTCACTGAAAAAAGTACAACATTGATGTTGTTCATTCAACGTAAATTTTCTCTTTCAAGCAACTTAAGATTAGTTATTTAGTGTTGTAGCTTGAAATATTTAGTTTCAGATCTCAATCAAAGTAAAAAAAAAATGTTTGCACCAAAGAAAGTTATGATGGAGGAAATAAACATAAAAATCCTATTTCAGTTACCCTAATATTTTAGGTTGTTTGTGTGCTGTGTGGGATGGGCTGTTTGTACATTCTTCCGGTCAAACTTTCCAGCGTGCTGGCTTTCCAACTGCCAAAAAAGAAGAACACTTTCCCAAGTGGAGTGGACGTGGCTATACAGGTGTGGTCATTTTCAGCAGCAGACTTTTATAACAGAGGATTTCTGGTAAGTAACCCTGTTTCTCAACTGTTAATTTTAAGTATAAGGACTCGTGATCAAACATACTTTCAAGAAAGCTGTAGAAACGTTTAATAATTTTTTGTTGTATATTTAAGATTGACACTGTAAAATGCTTGCGTATTTGCACTAGATTTTTAAATAAATGTAAAAAGTACAACATTGGAATGTGTTATGTTCATAATATTTCTAATAGCATAAAAACAGGTTACGACCAATAAACCGTTTTAAATTGTATCAACTTAAAAATAGATTTACTTCATTACACCCAATCACTTTGAATGATTTGCCTCAACTTAAAAATTGTGGGTTCAATAAGATAAAACAAATTATATTGGTTCTGATTGAAAATATTAAGTGTGAATCATTACCTTAATTATTTTAAGTTGAATGGAGGTTATACTTTTTTCAGTGCACCTCAGTATTCTGCCTGAAGCGGTCAAGAGGACCAGGAGATGAATTATACAGTATAATACACTAATACACAAATGCTGAATCGTAAACCAGAAATCAAGGTCAGAGAAAGACATTGCAGAATCGGAAACCAGAAATTCAAGACAGGATATGCATTCACTTTTTAGAGTTTTTATGCAAATCACAATATCCCAAAGACTCTTTTCGGTGGATTTTACTCTGATGGTGCAAGATGCCCATTGTGCTATGCAGCTTCAGTGGCAACCGGGAGCTGTGTGCTAGTAATGGGAATAATAATGTGGTGACACACAATTTTAAAACAAAATAATGTTGTGGCAATGTGAAGAACTGATTATTACATTCAAGAAACATAACTGTAAGGAAACCACACCAAATGGAGCTAGAGAAAAAGCACCCATGTAAAACATCCATCCATTGTCCAACCTGTTGGATCTGAACACAGGGAGCCAATCCCAGCCAACATAGGGCGCAAGGCAGGAACCAATCCCGGGAAGGGCACCATCCCACCGCAGGACACACACACCCACACACCAAGCACAATTTAGAATCGCCAATCCACCTAACCTGCATATCTTTGGACTGTGGGAGGAAACCCATGCAGACACGGGGAGAACATGCAAACTTCACACAGGGAGGACCCAGGAAGCGAACCCGGGTCTCCTAACTTCAAGGCGGCAGCAATACCACTGCACCACCGTGCCACCCATGTAAAACATTGTTCTGAAAATAAAATTCTCAAAGTACACAATTCATAACACTCAGAGTGTATGGTTTGCTACTTAAAGTCACTTGATGATATCATTTGAGCTTTAAACGCGTTCTGAAAGCCAGGGCACAATGTGTGCTGTGATACTGTGTATTATGAGTTTGATACAACTAGTGTTTAAATCAGAGAAGCCTAAGACCTGGTCTTGAATAGACAGGACTTGGTAAAATGATAAATACAGAAAAATTCTTCAAACAAGTAAAGTCAATTCATAGCCACAAACAAGATAAAACAAAGCCAACACATGGGAAAAACTGAAACTTGGGTACACTGAACTCAAAGACTGATCAGAGAAAATTAGGCATGGCACCTTTAAATACCGTGTAAATAAGAGAGTGATCAACAGGTTTGAACTTTCCAGGACACTTAATGCTAAGCAAGCAACTGAAACCACTTGCTGGATCAGGTAGAGAAAGAATTACATGCTAAAAATATCACAAACCATTACAGAGGTGTCAGGGTGGAGGGTAGAATAGCAGACAGCCATTGATGAATTGCTTTTATTTAGCCTATTAGTAAAGATAAGATCAATCAGTGCAGTGAACTCTTAATGAAAACAAATAAGTGTTCCTCTTTGAGAAACATTCTAAAACAAGCAAGGTAATCTGGAGAGGTGTAGTGGCTTTATGAATGCTGTGAAGATCTTCCATTTTAAAACTTACGTGAGCTTCACAGGGCCAGTTATACTGCATTGACATTTTTGTTGCCAGTGTTCCTGATATAACTCTTATTAGTTAATTATACAATATACAAATAAATATACATTGAATGCTATTTTATTGGGTACCTCTGTGTGTAATTGTTTAATTAGTGAGAGTGGTATTTGTGCAGGGAATGCTAAATAAAACAGGTAGGTAGACTGCAACATATTATTTTGATATGACATATTTAGGTCCATGGCGATGAGCAGTTTTAAATAAATAAACAGGGCACTCAGGCGGAGGGGCATGGGTGCAAGCGATAGTGTGGCGGAGTGGTTCTGTGGCGTTAGTGAGTAATTGGCCGGCCAAGCAGTCACGTAGGGCCATGTGCTGCAGCCAGTCACCTCTTTAGCACTCCTGAATATGTGATTACAGCACTTGCCCCTAAAGAAAAAATTAAAATTGAGCAAGTACAGGAAATAAGAACGTCACCAGAATGAAAAGAAAAATAGAAGCATGTAAGTTAAACAGAAAGAAACAAAGTAAAGTACAAAAATAGGACTGAGGCGAAGCTGGTGGTGTGGATGAAGATAGGATGTCCATGTTTGGCCCCAACAGGAGTGTGTGACTGGTGCTCAAGGGGTAGGGTTACTCCTGCTGAGTGATCAGGGAGCAGGAGTGACACACTGTTTTCGAGTTGGCTCCCACCTTAAGGCCATGTGGTGACACCAGACAGAAGTTGGAGCAGGGTTTGTGGGCTTGTTGTGATTTTCGTGTGGGAGACTGTGACAAGTATATAAAGGGTGGGCCACCACTAAAAATATTCATCCACCAGTGGTTAAGACATTGTAAACAGACTTTTAGTGAAGTGGGCCAACAGCGGCCAATGTGACATGTGCAGAGGTAACATATGGGATGTAAGCAGTCAACCAACACATGAGCACAATGTTCACCAAAAGAGGCATATCATAAAGTGAAATTCAATATACCTTGTAATGGAGACAATATGATGACAGATATTCCAACCAAATTCTAATCATAGCAGCAAAAATAAATAAACAAGAAGACCCAGATGCATTGATTTAATGAACACATGTATACTTAATCCTGGAGAATCATAAAAAAACAGGATCTGGTGTAATAAATATTGACTCCTGCTGATTAATGAAAACTCTCTCAGTACTTATATTCGGCTTGGTGAATGTCAAGAAGTCGAAATTCATGTCACGCTGTGCAGGTGGGTATGAAAAAACACACAAAACAAAGGGTTATGGTAACCTTGTCAGAATTAGGTGCTGTTAAAAATGGTGCCAGTCAGTGATCAGTGCTGGGACCGCTGCTCTTTTTTAATATACATAAACGATCTGGGCAAGAATATAATCGATAAGCTGGCTCAGTTTGCAGACAATACTAAACAAGGTAGAATGGCAGATAATGTAGAATCAGCTAAATTGTTACAGTGGGACTTGGATAGCATACAGGATTGGGCAGAGGAAGTTTATTCATGTAAATGTAAGGTATTACATATAGGAAGTAAAAATGTTAGCTTCGAATACTTAATGAGAGTTCTAAAACTTGAAAGCACACCTTATGAGAAGAACCTCAGAGTCATAGTCAAAATCAAGTATACAGAAGTGTTCAAGAAGGCTAATAGGATATTAGGTTATGAATTAGGATGTGTGGAATACAAGTCAAGGGAGGTTATAAGTAGGTTTATGCACTAGTGAGGCCTTGTCTGCAGTACTTATCACTGGCTGTATCACAGGGATTGATTTTGCTGAAGTAAAGTTACAAATTATAGCTTCTATTTCATTTTATAATTAGTTTTAAACGGTGCACTTAACTTGGTGGTAGGTTCATGGATCCTCTGGGAGAGAAATGGCTGGGGTAGTAACATGAAAGCACACCACAGGTAGGAAGCATTGCTGGCTGTTCAGTTTGGGAGTGAGGAGGCCTGTCACATCAATTGAGCCTGTGACCCTGGCATACCTGCCTCCCATCATTATTTCATGCCTGCTGAGAACAGGTACTAGTGACAAATGAAGCACGTAAGCCAGTCATGCACTGAGCAGCAAGAGTTAAAGTGCTGGCGAAAGAGAAAAGTGCATGTGTGCCTGTGCCAGAAAAGGTATAAATACTAAAGACGCCCATCTGAGGAGGAAGAAATGTGAGGTGTGCATCAGAACTTCTTCAATGATTGGATGTGCAGGGCTGACATGTGATGAGATTGGCCAAGTAAACGTGGCTTGATGTATAAAAAGGGTCATCTTTTGACCAGCTTTTGAAGAGTGAGGTCTGCAGACATACCATGGGCCTTATGTACAGTATAAAAGGTATGTACGCACAAAAATGTTGCATACACCCCTTTCCACATTCATTTCGAGATATAAAAAACTAAACTTGCCGTAAAGCCATACACATCTTCATGGAAGCCTCACACCATGCATATGCAAGTTTCTGTTTAGTTTTGCAAATGGGCAGCACCCAGCATCAAGGCAGTGATACTGTTTCTGTATGGTGTCCCTTTCTTTTTTAGATTCAGAAAGACTTTGATTAAATCCATGAAACTACAATTTTTAATTCCTGGCACTGTAAATACACTTTTTTTGAACATTTACTTAGAGTCTGTGCTACCATTTTTCCACCACTGGTCCACTCAGGTACATATACAGATGTCCGGGTTTTGAAGGAGTGTGTAGTGCGCCAGTACACAGGGAATTATAGTACACTGTGTGCAGATTTGGTCTCCATATTACAAAAAAGACAGAGCAGTACTAGAGAAAGTTCAGAGGAGAACACCTAATGCTGATTTTGACCTGGAGGTATGAGCTTTAGTATAATTCTTTTCAATTTAGATAAATAGAGATTAGGTGGCGACATGATTAAAATATTTAAAATTATGAGACAAAGTAATGCAAATCACAGACGTTACTTTAAAATAAATTCTGCAACAAGAATATAAGGACATGGTTAGAAACCTGCTAAGAGCAAATTACACACAAATGTCATGCAAAGAACCATAAACACATTGAATGAATCACCAAGTAGTGTGGTGTAGACTTTAGAGACCTTCAAATCTTAACCTTATGTCACTCTGGACCATCTATGTGAACAGGATGAATGGTGAATGGAATTGTTAGGCTAAATGGCCTGTTCTCGTCACAGTTGATCAAATGTTCAACAGCATGGTCATGGTGGTTTTGTAATGGTGTTGAAGATGTATTCCTAACATTTATTGGGTCTCTTCGTATAAACAGACCCGCATTTGCACGTCACACGCCTGAAATTTTGCATCATTCGTTTATGGCAGTGGTATACTCAACTGTCATTGGTCATCTTCACCATAGTAATACTCAGGAATAATTTCAGCATAAATGGCCTCCTCATTTGCCAACTCTACGTCTAATTGGGCACCCGTAGAATAAGATGGGCCAGGCTGTTTGACTCCACTACCAGTGAATCAGCAGAAGCTGCGGGATAGAAAGGACTCAACATCCACGTGCCAGTGTTGAGCCCATGTCCTTTTTCTGATAGTAAAGTAGGTCACTGTGTCATTGTGATGAATCTGTGTTTTGGACTCTTTACTTACTGTCTGTACCATTTTTGGAATTTTTTAAATTATGTTTTGGGTTGTTTGTAAATGTTAAGATTATTTTGTCATGCAATTTTGTTTAATGTTTGTTGGATGGTTGCCATCTTGTAGATATCTGTACTTGATCACAGCCATATTGTTTACAATCGCTGTGTCTGCTGCTGGTAATGTGACTTTGTGGTTACATAGCATGTTGGGCCATCATGTACGTTCATTTTAAAGGTCACAGAGTAGTGTAAGCATAAACTTAATTCAGCAATGGCTTTAGTATTAGGTTTTATTTATGTATTTTTACTTTGACTTTGATTTTGTCATTTGGTTTTAATGATCATTTCTGACAGGTTTTCTTAGTTCTCTTCTGACTCCTGCTTGTGTTTTAACTTTGTTTCTTCTTTTCTTTTTAAACACCTCCCAACTCCTGGACATTTTTCTGTCCACTTTCACTCTACAGTTAAGTGTCCCTAAACAGTCACCAAATAAACTGGCCCATCACAGTACAATTTTACTAAATAGAATAAAAACTCTTGCTCATAATAATAAGAAAAAGATTAATTATGTTTATATTACAGACTGTGATTGCCAAATACATACTAAGAGAAAGAGTGGTATTTGTTTATAATAACAGAGTATCTTCAAAGTACCAGTGCACTGTGGGTTAAAAAAAATCAAAAATGTGGCTTATATTTGTGGAATTAAGTGTAAATGAAATAACCTTTCTGAATTATTTAGTTCATTGACCTCTGCAGGGATTTAATATGAAGGTCGTTTCCTGCCAGAAAAGCCGAGAACAGGCAGGTCCTCAGGTGACACCTCCAAGGTCGCACGTCTCGGTAAAGTCAATAATATATTTGTCACACACAGCGTATGAGGCGGCGACTCTGCTCTTCTCTTCCACTTGATTAGTAGGACCAATAAGTGCTGCCAAAGATGATAAAGTAGATATTGGCTTAAGGAGATGTGTCAAATGTCTGCAGCATCTCATTCCCTTTTTCTGTTTTATTGCTCACCAAAGAAGGTTGAAGCTTTTAACAAGTAACAAATGCGCCCATCTCTAATCTGGATTTAACTGGATTCTGACAACTTCTTAAGAAGAATTTTAGGTTTCAGTTTTTTTTTCCCTTAAAGGCTTATGCAAAGTAATCTGTGCAAATAAAAAAAAAACTGAGATGAAATTGTACAATAACTCATAGATGTCTTAAATACACACACACTATGGTTTTAGTTTCATGAATTTATACAAGTGGCTGTGGTTGCAATAGTATTAGGAGAGCTTTAAAATACAAGTTAGTGTAATGCCTGGAGGAGGAACTTATAACAGGGTACTGATGGCTTGTTTGTTTGAGGAGATATAGCATGATTTTAGTATCACCATATAATTATGAATAGATAAACTGTCTGATGAAGAAACACGATCCTGCTAGAAAGTGAATCTAACTGAAAAATCAGTAATATCTCATCCAGTACATATACAGCAGTTTGATTTTCAGTAAATGCTTAGTTATTTAATTTGCTTTTTTTTAGATTGCTTGCACTAAATTCATTAGGTTTTGTTCCAATGGTGTGCATAACCAGTATTATCATTTTTAACAGTGATTAACACAATTATCAAAGGGTTTTTTTCTGGCAGGGAAGTCAGATATATAAACAATAATTGTAAGCAGCCCTTATAACATGTAACAATAAAATATTAGTTTTGTTAAAACCTATGTAGTAAACAAATAAATTAAGGTTATTTACAAAGACGTGGTACTTTGAAGCTACTCCACTAATAGTGTCAGAACTAACTATCACTGCATATCAACGGAATGCATTTAACAATCACATTTTTGAATGTAAACATAATTATGTTTCTTTCCTATTATTATGATGTGGTAAAAATTCATTTGTGTTTTACTCTGTCCCTTCTAAGAGTGGTGGCTCTGAGGCTGCTGGTTTGAATCCCATAAACGTCAGAAGTGACTCTGCTCTAGTGGGCCCTTAATCTGCAATTGCTTTGTCCTGTGTATGACGTTAATCTGCATCCAGCCCTGCAAGCAGATCCTTCAATTTACAGGGAAAACGTAGGGGTTGTTGGCAGGATTGGCACTCCAGCCACCACAAAATAAACAGCCTTACACTGTTCCAGAAGAAGCTGAACCATAAGGCAAACCTCTTAATTTAACAGTCAATCTTTGTTCTTATCCTAATCTATAGTCATGAGTTTTGGGCAGTGACCAAGAGGAGAAGATCATGGGTATATGCAGCAAAAATTAGCTTTCACACTAGAATGTCTGAGCTCTGCCTTAGAGGTAGGCTGAGAAGCACGGACATTTGGAAAAGGCTTGGAGTAGGACACTGACCCTCCATAGTTATAGGAGCCAATTGAGGTGGTTTAGGCATCTGATATGAATGCCTTCCTGAAGAGTTTTAGGGGCATAGACAGCTGGGGGGAGACCACAAAGAAGGAATTATATCTCCCAGATGGTCTGGGAATGCCTTGGTTTCCTACTGTATGAGTTGGCAAGTGTTGGTGGAGAAACTGACATATTAGGTTCACTGCTAAGACTGTTACCCCTGCAATCCAATCTTGAATCTTCTTCTTCTTTCGGGTACTCCCGTTAGGGGTTGCCACAGTGGATCAACTTCTTCCATAACTTTCTGTCTTCTGCATCTTGTTCTGTCACGCCCATCACCTGCATGTCCTCTCTCACAACATCCATAAACCAAGAAGTGCAAAATGAATGAATGAAAGGATAAATGTTTTTAATACCGCTTTTCTCCAAGTCTGAAGTCTACCTTTGCAACACAGTGTCTGTTTTCCATTTTCCTTTATGAACAGCCCCACAAGGGCTTTAGTCCTTAAAACATATACCACATTGCAAAGCCCACCTGGCCTGTTTGAGACAGAGAAAACGTGATCAGAGGATACATGAATCAGACTGTATGTATTTTCATCACAACAACGTACAGGTCCTTGGACAGGTGCTCACTGCTGCTTGCCAGCATCTCTGTATCAGTCAAGCCAGGATCTACTCTACAAGCAACATTCACTCTAAGAGGAACCCTGATAATGAAAACTGAATCTCACTGGTTCTCCCATTCCATGCTAACACTATCTCCCTCACAATTTTTTCAACTGAGGAGAGCAACACTCCTCACCAGGCACTTTGAGGTGTAACATGAGCTGCTGTGTCACTTGCAAATATGTCACCAAACAATGCCTTGTATCTGGTTCCTCTGGAAAACTCAATATTAAAGAACAGTCCACTTGTCTGTCTAAAAATCTCATTTACTGCATATCTTATAGGAAATGAATTTCCCTATGGGATTAATAAAGTTTATCTAATCTAATCTTATCTATGAAGTGCCTAGCCATCTGCATGAAACAGGGAGATGGCTAGCAGACCGTTAAGATCAAAGACCTTAAAAAGCCTATTATAGAACACTTCCTATCCCTTGGTCATGGCCACATTGATCTCTCTGTCTGTGCTCATTCACAGAGCTTCAAAGAACAATATATATTGGGGGCAGAAGCCTATCCCAGCTAACATAGGTCACAAGGCAGAAACAAACCCTGGACAAGGTGTCAGTCTATCAAAGAGGGAACAACCACCCACAAACACACCAGACACATGCTACAGACAATTTAGCGCCACCAATACACCTAAACCTGCATATCTTTGGATGGTGGAAGGAAACAGGAATACCCGAAGGAAACTCATACAGACACAGGACAACAAGTAAACTCCATACACGAAAGACACATAACGCAACCCAGGTCTTCTTACTGCAAGGCAGCAGTGCTACCACTGGACCATCTAACTCTTCAACATGCTATACACAATTTTTCATGAATAAAACATTACCACATTAGATCAATTCCTGATTATTTCTTCCTTTCCTAGTGATTTGGTTTCCGTCCATGGTCATTGCAAAATACAATATTACAGGAAAGCATATTCTTTTGAATTGTAATGGGTAGCTGACTGAGTGGAATGGATAACTAAGATGGAGCTGGTGCACATCTAAGAGTGCTGCTAGTCAACAGCAAAAAAATTAAGGGAACACTTAATCATTACAGTCCAGTTAGGAAGCATAAGTGATTGTGAATCAACTTCACCTGCTTTTGTGTAAATGAAAGTGACAACAGGTGCACTAGAGAACCAACAGCAAGACAACCCCTAAAAAGGGAATGGTTTTTAAGGTAATGGCCACAGACTACTGTCTCCTTATCCTTCCTGACTGATTCTTCTCTAGTTTTGTGTTTTGCTAGTGTCCTTGTCACTACAGGTTGCATGAGGAGGTACCTGAAGCTGATTTAAGTTGTGTAGGTAGTCCATCTCCTCCAGGATGGCACGTCCATATGTGCCATTGCAAGAAGGTTTGCTGTGCTTCTCAGCACAGTCTGAAGAGCATGGAGGAGATACCAGGGCCATTACACAAGGAGAGCTGGACTGGACCATAGAAGGGCATCAACCCTGCAACAGGACTAGTGTCTGCTCTTTGTGCAAGAAGGAACAATAGGAGCACTGCCAGAGACCTACAAAATAACCCCCAACTGGCTACTGACGTGCATGTTTTTGACCAGACTGTTAGAAACAGACTCCATGAGGGTTACATGAGGGCACAATGTCCTCTAGTGAGACCTGTGCTCACAGCCCATCATGGTACACCTTGATTGGCATTCACAGGGAATACCACAAAAGGAAACTCTGCCATTGGTGCCCCTTTCTCTTCACAGATGAGAACAGGTTCACACTGAGAACATGTGATAGATGTGAAAGTGCCTGGAGACGCTGTGGTGAACATTATGCAGCCTGCAGCATCATCCAGCATGATCAGTCTGGCGGTGGGTTAGTGATGGTCTGGGAAGGCATATCCTTGGAGAGGGGCACAGACCTCCATGTGCTAGGCAGCAGTACCCAGAATGCTGATAAGTACTGGGAAAAAATCCTCAGAGCCATTCTCAGATCTGCTGCTGGTGCCTTGGGTTGTTCCCGGTGCAGGGCAATGCTTGGCCTCATGTGGCCAGAGTGTGTAGGCAGTTCCTGGATGATGAGGGCACTGATGCCATTGATTGGCCCGCACGTTGCCCTGACTAAATTCTAACTGAGAACCTCTGGGAAGTTACGTACCAACATCTCATCAGGAGCATGCCCAGACATTGTCAGGAGTACATACTGGCATGTGGGGACCATACACAGTACTGAGTTGCCATGATGAAATTCATGCAAGTTGAATCAGCCTGTGATTTCAATTTTTGACTTTGATTTTCAGTGTGATGTTGAATCCAGCCCTCAACGGGATGGTGGTTTTTGTTTCCATTGACCATTGTTATATTATTTTGTTCTTAACGAACTACACAGTATTAGTCAGTAAAGATTTTCCACTTGAATATTTCATTCATTGAAATCTGATGTATGATTTAAGTGTTCCCTTAATTTATTTGAGTATTGTATATATATATAAACTGAACCAAGGGATCAGGGAACAGACTTTTCTTTTGTAGTTTGTACAGGCATTTCAAAAACTGACATGTGGTAGAATTCTCCCAAAAAATGTTTGCCAACCTCTATAAAAGGATGCCAACAACATGTTTTTAACCCAGTCACAAGAAAGTAAAACACATAAATGGAGGGTGAAACTAATTTAATGTAATACATTTCTTTATGCTGTCATTGCTGCCTTACAAGAAAACTCTTTTCTTTCAACTCCCACTCATTGCCCTTTAAGACTGCAGAGTGCTCAGCTGACCAGGATACTTGTATGAAATAGTTGTTCTTAAATCTTTTTAAATCTTAAAAAAAAATGAACATCTTTTAAGCATAGATATGGGAGTAAGAAAGTAACGTGTAAACTCCACACATTCTTTACAGTTAACAAGTTGAGAATCAAGCCTGAGTCTCTAAAACAGAGATGCTAGCCACTCCACCACTGTGCCACTATACATACAGTGTATATATCTATATAAATATATCTATATTATCTATATATATATATATATATTTATATTAAAGAAATGGTCCTTTAGCCTACTGCACTGAAGCACAACTCTGTCAACGGGTGTAGCAAAGGCTGCAGATTTTTACTGCAACTATTCTCTTAACCTGAGACTGATTACTGACTATTATTGAACTCCATGCTTAATTACCCATCTCATTTGCTAGTTTCTGCACTTCCCAGATGAATTTAAAATGACCTTGAATTGTATGTTTTCCTATTCCAAGAAAAGTAGAAAACAATTCCTTTCTGTAGTTACCTTCATATGCCTGCTTAGAGGTCACTTCTTGCCTTAACAGTTTCTAGAGATGTGATTGTTTCTGCACAAGATAAAGAGTTAACAAAACACAGTGCTCCTCTTTACTGAATGGAGAGCAGGCCATGACTGTAAATCTGAAAATAAGAAAAGTATAAATGCAAATACACCATGACTGTAAATCTGAAAATAAGAAAAGTATAAATGCAAATAGACCATTGTATTTGTTAAACAAGGATTGAGCAGGCATCCTACTGTTGTACTAAATCTTACCAATCACAGGCAGTGTAATCATTCTAAAGGAGCTATCCAGAAATGTAGGCCTTCAGGGTACCATATCTCAAAAAGTCAGACCTGACCCTATAAGTGAAAATAGTTTAACATAAAACATAAGAAAAAGAGGAATATAAAGATTAAAGAAACACTTTTATTAAATATAAGAATTTCTCCTTAAAAACACAGAATAACATGAGAATGTTTTTATTGGCAGCAAATAGTGTATGAGTACATCTTGGTATTTTAAAAGGTTTTACAGTACTTTCATAATTTTGAAAAAGAATTTTAGAAAAAACATGCTTTTAAGCACTGCTTAAATACAGTCAGCCTTGGAGATATCAAATAAGAATATAAACAGCAGAAATATAATTTGCACTGTATTTCTTGAGTGACATCACACAAATGCTGCATCACATTATTTGCTGTTCTCCCTCCCCAGTTTTCCCCCTACAGTCCTACAGAGGTATGCATTAGTTTAGTTGTCAACTCCAATAAATGAGTATTATTCTGTGTGCCTTGCAATGTGTTGGTGCCCCATCCAGGGCTGCTACCCTTCTGGCCCCCAGTGATACCAGAATATGCTTTGCCTCCCCATAACATTGAACTGGAAATATAGTGTTATGCTGTCAGTTGGTATCAATATACTGTACATTGACTACTTTTTAGCTGCACCCTCTTGGTCTCTCTTAATGCACCTGGAATTACTACCTACTTACAGGTAGGCTTGTACAAGAGCTTAATTAATGGATAGATTCCAATTTAAAGATTCAATTTACCATTTAAAATTGTATACAGCCAGTTCATCACCAAAGTAAACCTTTTTATAGTTCTAGTAAGTTTTATAAAGGTAGTAACACAAATGGACACACTTTGGCTTGTATAGCTCCCTTCTATATTGAACATTGTATTTCCATATATTATTTACAGCATTGTCGGGGTCACACTGAAAAGTTTCTGTTTTCAGTCTGTACTTTTCATGGCCCACTATGGTTGCTCATATTTTCCTTCCATTTCCCACTTACTTGTTTCAATAGAACATTTTAAACTGGCTCTATGAGTGTTTCCAACAATGGTCTGGCACCCCATACAGAGGTGGTTCCTGCATTTTGACAGACATTGACAGTATTGACAGTCCAAAAAACACAGTATCTTATACTGTATATAAACACCTACACTTGGAAGTGTGTGTCTGTCCGGCCAGGAAGTGAGAGGTGGAGTCGGGGTAAGGGCTTTACCTCAGAGAAAACAGAAAACTCACAGGGCCAGCATGTCAGCAAAACAAAACCTCAGAAGAAAGACAAGGTCGCTTAGCCACTAACAACGGCAAAACGGTATCCCTTTTACTTTTCTTCCTGCCACTAATGCACAAGCAATGAGAGCGCGTCTGCAAAACGAATCCTCAAGTAGTTCCTTTCAATTACCTGACATCTTTACATTTCAGTTTTTTTTCTGACAATTTCAATAATTTCTAGGATTCTGGGCTTTTTACAGCACAGGCTTACACAGCTAGTGTTTAATAATGAATTGACAGGAACTAGCACATGATCAATAGTGAGGAATGAATCCCTCTTAATTCGCTTCACCTCGACTTCGGTGAAAACACAGAAATGTTCAGGAGTTTCAGCAAACTCACTGAAATGCATTTAAGTCAATGGGGATGTTGAAACTGAACTAGTTGACTAGAGTGCAATAGAATTGTGCAATAGTCTTTTAAGTGTCGCTGAGGGGCAGGGAAGCATTTGCCAACTATGCTGGACACATTTTTGTGTCCAAAAATGTGATCTGAGCTGAGAGGCACCAATGTTAACTAATGCACCATCATGCATATCATGCTTAATCCAGCAGTGAAGACACATCACACAATAAATCTATCTAAAGTATTTTCATAATATTCTTATTATATACACCTCAAATAAAAATACTGCAATTTTATTTTTTTTAATGCATGCACAGTGTAAATCCAGCTTGAGTGCCAAATGGATACTAACATCATGCATGTGTGTATAAGCCATAAATTATTGACACATGTGCAAAACAGAGTACACTTACAGTACTCCACCAATCAGACAAAATTACATCCAGCTGGCTACTGATGTGCATGTTTCTGACTAAACTAGATACAGCTTTGTGATGTCATTCTGGCCTCGCAGCATCATGGGGTGCTGAGAAAAAAAAAACTGTCTAAGGTGGCTACACAGCAAATTTTCAGGGTAGACTTTGGTGAACAAAGTTACTGGCAATCCCAGCAAATTCGCTTCTAAATATGCTTTGGTGAATTTCATGATCAACTCTAATGATCAGTTATTGTGTAAGGTTTTCTTTTTTTCTAAATTATGTCTAATCTATTCAGGAAAGGAATTTATGGGTACTAATTTTTTTAAAGGCATTTTGGAAAAAGAATCAGATTAAAATAGGGAAGGTGTACCCCTTTGTATGAATGCACAATTAGCCTACAATTAGCCTCAAGTCAAGAAAAGTAATACAATAAAATCTTGCAGTTAATAAAAAATTATAATTTGAAATTTTGCTTCTGCACTCTTAAAACAAATAGACATTTTGAAATGGGTTAACAGACCGCTTTTGCAATCCAACTACGAGGGTAAAATGGACAACCGAAGCAAGACTGAAAAGAGAAAGGCAAATGCAAATGTCCTCAAAAATGTTGTTGAAAGGAGAAATCTAATTAAAAAGATTAAGGGGAGAAAGAGAAATGCATTAGGATGTGTTATGAGTGGCAAGGGACTGCTGAAGGACGGGATTGGCGTAAGAATGAAAAGGTAATAGAATGGGGATAGAAAGAGCGATGAAAGAGGAGTCCTGTGTGGGAGCCAAAGACAAATGTCTTAAATGTGCCATTAAGCAGACACTGCATATGGGTTTAGACGCAACAGAATTGTTTATGATAGAGTGATAGCAAACCTTATTGCCGTTTTCAGAAAAGACTGACCTTAACAGCAGTTGTCAAGGTTTTTAGTTTGGTTTAGTTTTTTGCAGCTACTTAACTGCTCCAAATGAAATTAAGTTAGTTTTTATTTGTTCATCACTGTAATCAGGCATGTATAATTTCAAAATAAATCAGTAAAAAATGCTTAAAGAGAATATAAACCTCCAAAGGTAATTCACAAAGATGGTTGGCACACTATTCTGTATTTTCATCATGAAAAATATGCTGGTTGTGCTGCATTTCAGAGGGTTGAAAGCAAAAGGAACCAGTGACAACAAGTAGACGGCAGTAAGATGTGTATTGAAAAGTACATGAGCAAGCACTTATCCTGGGCTACTAACCTAGGCACTGGTGTACAGACAAAACGGAGAGCACACACACAAATACACACATGCACACAGGGGTCTAGCGTCCCACCTCACAATAAAGAATCACACTGGTTGCAGTGTTTGGGGCAAAATCTATATCGAACTGGTCAAAACACTTGTTCATAAGAAATGGTTTCAAAAGTAACAGTACTGTGAGTACTGAAGATTTGGGTTTGCAGTAATTTGATAACATACAGTCCTTTGTTTTCAGGTTCTGTCATTAAACCCCATTTTGGTGGCTTTAAATTTGCTTCATTAAACAAATTAACTGACCTCCATTCAGCACAAAGATACAAATATCTGTTGTACACTGTTAACACATTTTAATGTTAGGTTTCACACATTGATTGAATTAACATAAAATAACATCCTGAAAAATGTTTAACCCAAATCAGGGTCGCAAACTGGGCACCAGTCAATCACAAGGCTCATTCCACAAATACACTCTCCAACGGAAGAACCTCACCTACTCATCTTTGGGTGTGTGTGAGGAACACTGGAGTGTCCAAAGGTGTCTCATACAAATAAGAATTGCATTGTTGTATATAAACATGGCAATAAACATGAAACTGAGAAGAATGTACAAACTCCACATGGGTATAGGCTGGGTTTTGGGATTTAAACCTGACAGAGTGAATCCCCAGTAGTAACCAATGGATTGAGCATGATCAAAAATGAACAGAATCACAGTTTTACAATAGTTATATTAAATAAATGACATGTAGTCATATTTAACACTAACCACACATTTTTTCTTAAACAAAAAAAATCAACTATTAAAGATCTATTTGGTTTGTTTATGAGTAATTACAGTATGTATTAGTAACATGGCTCTAAAACTGGTGGCCCTGTCAATAACTGTTTTTGGTGGTATCTATAATTAATAAAGGCTATAAGGTTGCCTCCTCTGCCAATAAACATTGATTGCATTCTGCCACATAGCCATTTATTATATCAATGTAGGTTTTGTCAGGTAAAACCTGTGGGCGATTCTGTCTACAATCTAGACCACCTACCCATAAATAACAACAAATACTATTGTGCTCAAAGCCAACACCAGAATCTTCTCTTTCTGGTTTCTCATCAAATAATTATGCCCCCTACACATATGTCAGGAGGTAAGTACAAAACAAAAAAGAAACACAATTGGTACTTAGTAATATTCCTGTCCATATTCATCTGAATAAAAGAAAAAAGAAAAATCATCTCCTATTATTATAATTTGAGTACTATGGGAGAGAATACGGGTGAGTTCTGAATGTCTGTTTAAATTAACAACATGATTTATTGTATAAGAACCACAACAAAGGACTGCCATCCCATAAAAAAGATTCATTCCTTGCTGCTGATGCTGCCTGGATACTCTTCGACTTCTGTAACTCTAAACTGGATTAAACAGTTGTGATGGATGGTAGGCAGGGACTGGTATCCCTGCTAGAATGGACTCCCTTTCCATGTCAGGCCAGGTGGCCCATTTGGCAAATGGACATAGAAAGAGACAGGAGGCTGCCTGACTACCCAAGAATCTGAGCATTGTATTCCATCTGAAGATTTGGAGTTGGGAGGAAGGAAGACAAAGCCCGTCTGGAGGCGTGAAGAAGAGGAAAGAGAAAACAGAGGAATTGTGGGTATTGAGAGCCATTGTGAAGGTACAGTGGATAATATATCATTTATTTGAACCTGGGACTTGTGTTTTTGTGGTGGTGTCTAAGATTTGGGAGGCTGCAGTACCCCCTACTGGTCAATCAGTGTAGATAACAAGCAGGTGTATGAAGACAATGGCCAACAACTACTTTATCAATTTAAAACCAACCTCATAAGTATGTTGAACACATTGATTTTCTGAATGTATGCAGTATTTTACAAGGTGATGGAGAGCCAAAGCCTGTCCTGGCAACTCTGAACACAACATAGGCACCAAGTCTGCTTGGAATGTCAGTCCATCACAGGGCAAACATTTGAACCTTCACAAAACAGAGTAAACCAATTAATCCATCAGGCTTCCTAATACCTTACCCAGATTCTTGACAAACTATAAAACACTCACACATCCTTATTCATAACTGGACAATTTAACATTTTTAGTTAGTCTAGTGTATGTGTATTTGAAATGTTAAATGGAAATTACATGTGGGTACAAGAAAAACATGCAGACTCAGCGCAGACCGTGGATGGGAATTTGATTTTGATTTTTGATTTGATATACTTTGTTAATCACCAAGGGGAAACGGTTTTTTCACATGAACTTTGGGGGTCAGAGCATAGGGTCAGTCAATGTACAGCACTCCTGGAGCAATTTTCAGGTTAAGGGACATGCTCAAGAGCCCAGTGGAGTAGGATCTCTTCTGGCAGTAAAGGGATTCGAACCAGCAGCCTTCTAGATTACCAGTGCTGATCTTTTGCCATTTAACCAAATACTCTAGAGCAGTGAGGTAGCAGAGGTAAGTACTACCCACACTAGAGTCATGTGTAAAGCTAACTACCTCAAAGAAAATATCAAGAATGGTTATGAGACATTTCTGGTCATCAGTAATGCAGTAATGATTCTCTCCTGTCCTGTAAAGTCATAAAATGATCAGTAAGCAAAGGGTGGAATTCTGGGAAGATGTTCAGGTGCAGGAAGCTCTTCTATGCAATATGGTTACTGTTTGCTCAGATAGGTCTGATAAAGATTAAATTGACTTATGGCTTCTTTAGAATACTTGATTTCATGTATGTTCTAATAATATATTTGGAAAATGCTGACACACTCATTGAAGCAAGATGTGATGGAATATATCCTTAATACAACACAGTAAAAATTATTGAGTAAAAAGGTATCAAACAACAGCCTGCACTAATTGGCCTATAAAAACTATAAATCTAATAAAAAAAAATTATTTCAAGTAAAAGTGAGTGAAAATTGTGCATCTGCTGATCTCATTCTTTATATTACATCACTACACGTTATAATTTACTGTTTTCAAACCCACTAAATCCAGTTACGTTCAATGGGAGTATTAAAAGCAAAGCAGGAACCAGCTATGGACAGGGCACTTGTTCACCAGAGGGCCACTTATGTTTAATTGCCAATTAAGCTAACATGCATGTCTTGGGGATGTGGGAGGAAAGCCAGACCACAAAACCACACAGACATGGGGAAATCCTGCTCATTCCACACAATGGACCAAGGATTCACTTCCTGGGCACTGGATGGATGAGGCAGATGTGTTAACCACAGCATCATCATACCACCCAATTTACTAGACTGCTACAGTAGTGTGGGCTTGAATATCTTGCATATTAATAAATACATTTGTTTATATTTTGTCATTATTGGGCCTTTGAGCTTATGTGGAAAGTCACTAATTTTCTCCTTCATTTTGTTAGCCTAGAGTGTTTGACATATGTGTCATATGTGCTGGGATTAGATTAGACAAGCCTGTCAATGGTCAATTTGGAGATGCAGTTTGCCTACCTCAGCTTTGGCCATGTTAAGTACGTTTAGCTGTAAATTAAGTGAATTTTGTCCCTACAATATTGTATATGGTGTCAGAATTCTGGTTTATATTTCAAAATTTTTTTTCCTGTTAGGTGCTAGTATACTTGTTTTTGTTTTGGATTTTTATATGGAGAAATAATTGTTAGCATTAGTTTTTGGATCTGGCGTCATTTCAATGACATTAATTTTTGTTACCATTTTGTCTTTGTTTACATAATGCCTTTATGTTTCTGTCAAATTGCCACTAACGTTGCATTTGCTGATGTCATCGGATGTGATGGTAAAGGTATGGTGGTGTTCGCACACTGCTATATCCCTCAGTGCACAAAACTCTGTTTACTGCCAAGACTTTCTCCATTAGCATAGTTTTGAAAACAAGTAGTGAGGTTTGACTTCATATTCTGACTTTGGCTTTATTAAAAGACTTCTTTTGATTTCACCCCTGACACTTTGACACTTGATTTAGTGCTAGTCTCATTCTGAGCCTTTGCCAGTCTAACTGCAGTTTGTTCTAGTCCTTTGTTCATCATCTCTCTGTCAGTTTACTCTCAAGATAAACTTTATGCCTGCCTTTTACATATGGATAAAAAAAGCAAATAAGCTAAAACATATTTTCAGGTACAGTAGGTAAGCTATGATAAAGTCATTCACTAGTGCAAGGGTCATGGCATCAAAATGATTTCACTTCACAAATTGTGAGTCAAGTGGGGCTTCACTTCTTCTTGCTAAGTGCAAAGACTGAGTTCAGAGTCCACGGTTTTATACTCATTGAAACAGAACACTCCATGATAATTGAGATACTGCTGGAAAACAACAGAGGAATGGAAGAAAGTCTGCTGAATTTTAAATACAAAAACTTAACTTTAATGCAAGTACATCCAGTGATGCGATATGTAGGAATACCTCTAAACTGTTAAATGACATTGAGCAACTAAACTGATAGATCTTAAAGGATTATTAAAATTTACATATAATGAACATTATATGAAAACATCAGCCAACAGTATTCCTGTAGAAATAAACCTCTGGGGGTCCACGGTTGGTTACTATAGAGTAAGTCAAAGTCCCAGTTTTGGTTATTAGGCCTGTAGAAATGTCTACCCTGGAAAATGACAGCTGGAAAAAGCATCAACTTTAAAAGGAAAGGTTAAAAAGCATCCAATAGAAAAGCGATTAGGCGAAAGAATGGTTCAAATACAGGGTGAAGTTACTATCAAAATGTCTAAACTGACAAAGCAACAGATGAAAGGCAAAAGTCAGGCAAAAATAAACAAGTACAAACCAAATCAGAGTCGTTTAGAAATTTCCCAACAGTGGGAGTTGCTGCATTGCCATCTTTTATATGCTTACAGCCATCACATCACAATTCACAAGATCACATGATCCAAAACAACCAATCTGGCCACAACCAAGATGGCAGACAAAAAAGAAAATGACTTCATCAAAAAGAACAGAATGTAACAGTAAGCAAACAACAAAATAAGCTATAGAATATACAATACTGCCACCTTCTCTGCCTCATATGCAAAAGATAAAAGCCTACAAAGGCAACGGTTATAAAGGAGTACCAGAAGATAAACATAAGAGAAAACAAGCATCGGACACGGGCAACCAAAACCAAATGTTAAGCAAAGTTCAAAGTCCAAAAAATGGAAGGACATGGAGATAAATGGGATTCAGAACCAAACCAAATTATAACAGGAAAGACAGGAGATCAAAGCCTCAAAACACAAAATAGAACCCAAACTCATACTCAAAATTCGAAAAAGGAAGTTGAAAATCTTAACAAACTTACAAAAGGCTTTTGTTTTTCTTTCAGAAATCTATACATTTGGACAATTAAGTGACCTCAAAAAGCACACTTTATACCCTATGATCCTGATATCATTAGTTGATAACTTCTGATAAAGACACTAATAACCACACAGCAACCACTACCTATAAATTGCATAAAGCAGCCGTTCTCCTAAGAAAACAAAATGTCATCGTGGGACATGAATTAAAAAACATTAATAGTTTTCTAGTATCAGAAACAAATTATTAAATCCTGACAAAAAAAGTTCAGTTGTGATACAAAGTTTAGAAACCGAGAATTCTATTAGTGCCTTCGAGGAACAAAGTTGAAGGGTTTATCCAACAATCTAGAATGGTGCGGTCATTTTGACACCACTAGTGAAACAATATTACACAATATTAAAAGCCACACCCCTAGCAACAGACAATTGTGTTGTGACAATAGTGCCGTAAAATGGTGCCACCTGTAGAAAAGCATGATGGTCATTATAGACTGTGTGAAACATACTTCAAAAAAAGGATTTTAACAATTGCATTGCAATCTCCAAGGATATAAACCGCAGAATAATTCCCAGAAGTAAGCATTAAAATGTATTTAAGGACAAATATATTTTAAAAGTTTGTTGAATCATAATATGACCAAGGCTGGCTGACTACCTGTCACCTCTTGAGCATTCTACAAGATCAAAAGTACATGCTGGACAATATAAAGTCTAAACGTGTTTCTAATTTCTCTTGTCCTTTCCCACGGGTGAGACTAGTTACTTGTCACTGTAGCTATGGCATCAAGTTCCACAGCGGGATACAAAGAAGAGAAACTAATCCTAAACATTTACTAAAAATGACCTTGACAGTCTTATAAACCTTTACTTTAGTGTATCATTTGTTGTTATACAAGACAACTTTAACAATTTAAATAATTCAACCTCGAAAGATGCAGTAGGCAATATATCCACTGCATCAGTCATTGGTCAACAGACCCTCAGGGCTGAATGAGACTGTAGATCCGTGTAGCCTTAAAAGAGTCATTTGAAAGAGTGTGGCAGACTGCAGGCCTGATTTTGTGTGATAGATGTTCCCAGCAGCTTGTGTTTTTTCTGCAGGTCTGGCGTACGTATGCTAAGAATTTTGGGGATGTTAATGCAAAATGTCCAGTATGTATCAACAGTTATACTCTGCACTTGAAAACACAGCAGCCATTTAAAAGGTAATTTGCAAATAAAGTGTATTGTTAGGTGAAGGAACCCAAAATGTCCATTTGGTGGATTATTTCTTGCTTCTGAGCACTACCGCATAATTAGGCAAAAATGATAAGTTTTCTTTATCAGAGATTTCAGGTGCATGTATATTACAAACTCCTGTCTACTAATTATCTTGAGACCTTTTCATGGGAACACTTGAGATATTTCCACTTAAAAGGTTTTGGAAGCTAAGCTGCCAGTTTTATGAACTTTTGTCTGTCACTCTTAAAGCACTCAGCAAGTGGGGGGAACGTGACAACTGGATGCTTAGCAAGTAATCCTTTTTCTTTGTACTTAATCCTTTCCCCCACTGTCATTATCCCATAGTGACTCCCGAGTCAAACAGAATGATTTTTCTCTCTTGTTTCTGAAGAGGCATACTCAAAGCAGCACATGGGATAAAGAGAATGTGAATACGTTTATTAGGTCAAAAAAAAAAAAAAAATCAAGACAGCACTGATGCCTCTTACTGTGAAGCAATTGCATAGTTTAATGCCGTCGCCTTCGAAAATCTTGGTATTTTTAAGAAGCACTTTATAGAAAACCACATTTTTCCATGTGAATACAATCAGTGACATAAGTGCATCTAGGGTTGCTGTAGGCAATTTATGTAATCAAGCTTCAGACAGAATCTGTTTATTTTTATCCTGTTGCTAACTGTACATTATATCACTACTCTACTGTAAATGCATTATAGAGATGTGGCCCGATTCTTCAAAACCATAGTGTGTTCAGGTGTCCAGTGCATCTTTATTGTTCAAGCAATTATGTCTTAAACAGCATTAATTCCAGATATTTTCACTATTAGCTATGCAAAGCATGGTGTGATCAGTTGAACCTGTTAGGGTTTTCAATTAATTAAACAATTAGATTTGTGAAAAGCATGATAGACTAACTGGATCAGAAAAAGTGAAAAAGTCTTGACCTGAAAATCCATTCCTCTGTCATCCCTAAGCATTTTATTGTGAACTGGCTCCACGTATGGTGATTATTCTGGAGTTCCTATAGTTGCAATAAGAATGTGATAGTTTGCCTAAATGGAAAGGGTTGTCATGAGCACAAAGGGTATATAGATAGATAGATAGATAGATAGATAGATAGATAGATAGATAGATAGATAGATAGATACTTTATTAATCCCCAAGGGGAAATTCACATACTCTAGCAGCAGCATAGTGATGAAAAACAATATTAAATTAAACAGTGATAAAAATGCAGGTATAACAGACAATAACTTTGTATAATGTTAACGTTTACCCCCCAGGGTGGAATTGAAGAGTCGCATAGTGTGGGGGAGGAGCGATCTCCTCAGTCTGTCAGTGGAGCAGGACAGTGACAGCAGTCTGTCGTTGAAGCTGCTCCTCTGTCTGGAGATGACACTCTTCAGTGGATTCTTCATGACTGACAGAAGCCTGTTCAGCGCCCGTCGCTCTGCCACAGATGTCAACCTGTCCAGCTCCGTGCCTACAATAGAGCCTGCATTCCTCACCAGTTTGTCCAGGCGTGAGGTGTCCCTCTTCTTTATGTTGCCTCCCTAGCACACCAACGTGTAGAAGAGGGCGCTCGCCACAACTGTCTGATAGGACATCTGCAGCATCTTATTGCAGATGTTGAAGGATGCCAGCCTTCTAAGGAAGTATAGTCACATAGAAGTATAGAAGTAATATGTCTGAATTGAAAACTGTTTACTAGATATACCCCCTATTACAAGTATGATTTAAACAGGGAAAGTAGGGCATATTTGTTTCAGTAATTTCCTGGGATGAACGTAAGGACAAATGCTCATTTACTGTAAACTAAAGGAATTGACTACAAAATAGTACAAAATACAAAACAATCAAACCGAAAAACAAATATTAAAGTCCCACACAAGTGTTGAGAATGATAAGAAGCACTCTTATAGCTGTCTTTGGATTTTTCTTATAGCCTATCAGAAACACACAAATGTATGGAATTAAACAGCATTTAATGACTGGAACTGTGATTATGTTACATTACATATTTTTACTCATTTTCAAAATGAGTCCTTGACAGCTTTTTTATTTGATTTATGCTTTTTGGACTGTAAAATCCTTTTTTGACATTGTTTTTTATTTTTTGTTTCAGTTTGTTTTAATAAAGTTGCAAAATATCTACATCTTTTCCCAAAGCCACTTTATTTGTTGTGGTCACCGTGAACCAAAGTAATTTCCCCCATAGAATTGTATGTAAATACAATTAATCCATTCCAGACCGTATGAACTGTATGCAAATATATTTTTTTAAAGACTTTTAAGCACAAATATAGTTAATTACACCATAGAATGCACAGCGTAATAGTAACCTAAATGTAAAAAAATTGAATAACACTCAGAAAACCTTGAACAACAGAGAAAACTAATACTGCAAGAGTTTGCGCTATAGTGCTAGGAACTGCTTGCTAAAAACACTTTTTTTAATGAGTTTGAAGCACAGGGAAAAAAATGAACATTTCAAAAATCCATAATTTAATAAACCACCAAGAAAAGTAACATTGCAACAATGCACGCTACGAACCGATTGCTGTAAACAGAAGTGAAGTAGAGGTTAAAATCCAATAGAAAAAAGTCTTCATTAAATACAACGATGTTAAAACAATGCTCGGATCTGTCTCTTTAAAAGCAAGCCTGGTGCACTCTTTAACTGCCTTCTTGGCCTTATGCGTCCAGCTGTCTCTTTCTCTCGCTCGCGTGTGTGTGTCTCTATTGTGCGTGTGTTTGTGTGTGTGTATCTCTCTCACACACATGTCAGTGTGTGTGTGTGTCCCTCTCTCGTCCGCGCTGCACAGGGAGAGACTGAACACGTGCAGAAATCATCGGCGCACAAACCGAAAGGGAAACTGTCTTGTTCGTATACCGAGTGTGTGGTCGTGAACAGATGCAAAAGTTTGGCAAACTTTTTTGGTCGTAAACCGATTTGTACGTGTTCCGAGACGTTTGTGAACCGAGGTTTCACTGTATTTTGTGATGTGCTCATTATGTGTTAATAAGGAAATCAGACTAGAAGAGTGTGTGGGTGTGGGTGTGTATGTGTGTGTGCATGATGTCAAGTGTGTGATGGGATAAATGATCAACGCATCTGCTTCCTGGTCATCTCAAAAAAAATCCATTTAACTTAACTTGTGTATTTTATTTTGATTTTCCTTGTTTAAAGAATCATTTTGCTATGTATTTTTGACTAAGACTTTTGAGTTTTGTCTTGGGTTTGATGACTTGATGCTTTGACTTCTGGTTAACAAACTCCACTTTGATTACATTTCTTCTTCTGGTTCCCACTTAAAATTCACTTCTACTTTCAGGAGGAAAACCAAAATAACTGCAAAGTACGGATGAACAAAGGAATTACTCAAGCAAGCAAACAGCCAGTATAATAAAGAGCTTACCTATTTAGGCCTTGATCCCATGACTTGTCCACTTGCCCACAAATGTGAAGCAAACAGTTCTTGGACTACTTTGTTCATTTCTTTGACTCACTTTCAGAATTCAGGTTTTTAACCATTTGCATACTAAGGGCACCCCCAAGTGCCACCTCTCAGCTCTGTAGTCCCTATGTAACTAAGCAGAAGTATCCTTTAAACCACATTCTGGGTTCCCCAGAATTATGTCTGGGGTCAGGAACACTTTTTGAATGTCTGGGGATTCATGTGAATGTACAATATATTTATTACTTGCTTTGTAATGTCCTCGTCTTTTGCCAGTTCATTCTGACTGTAACCACCACTAAAACATAAATTGTAACATTTCTAATGACATTGTTCTAAAGATCTGCTTAAATTTAAATTAATTATTGGTGTCCAGCTTTGATAATATTTATTATCCATATTAAATTATCATTCACACATACCATTAAAGGGTTGTTGAAATTCAAAGTATATCTTGTATCACATACGTGCAAATGGGAGCCAGCCACAGGGATCAAATGAAGGGAATTCCATGCCCAGCCGGGGGGTGGCGGGGTGCAATCAACCCTCTTATTTTGTCCCCGCAGACCAGACACGGGAAATTCTGGCTGAGTACAAATACGGCACTTCCTTCTTGGCTCTGAGGACATCACTTCCTGTCCCGGGCCTGAGGACGAAATCACTTCCTTAAACCTTACTATAAAACCCAACTTCCTTCTTCTGTTGAGCAGTAATGTTTTGGACTCACTTCTGTACACTGTTGTACTGAAAATTTTGCCTTTTCGCAGCCAAGGTCAAGTACACAGGTGGCTGTCCCTAAACCTTTGTCTTGTGTCGAGGCTCATCATTTCAGACTTGTCAGAGATTATCTCAAAATGATCCTTCCCAAACCAGTGCTTTCTCATACTGAGACAATTTAAAGTCACTGATCAACTTAACCTACTCAGCACACCTTTAGCACATGAGCAGGAACAATTATTCAATCCCATCCAAGGAGAAAATTCATACTCAGCACAGAAATCATATTACAAATTGTTCTGTTAAAAAATATACAAAAAAGCTAAATAAACCAATACAAATCAAATCATGTAGAATTAATACAGATAGATCCCAATGTTACATTACCTCTATCAAAATAATGACTAAGGAGGACAAAAATATACCATAAGAAGTTTTATCAAAAGGTTTGTATAATGCAATAGAGAGATCACACCATGCAAAAAAAGAAAAAATACTAAAGTATAATGTATAGTGGCCTTCCTACACTACTGGTGAAAAGATTTTGAACACCTCAGTTTTTCCAGTTTTTCTTCACATTTAATTAGTTGAAATGCAATGAATGACCTTAAATGGTGAAAAGGTTAACAGTTAACTGCAGGAGTTTTAAATTTTAAGTTTAGGTTAGCAAAGACTGAAAAAAAGGAAATTTCAGAATATTACAAGTGGGCCTTCTTCTGGGAACAACAAATAGGTTACAACCTATAGGTGTTCTGCAGCAATTAAAGTAAATTAAACCTTGCAAGTTGAAGTAAGCAATTTACACAAGTGTCCCAACTTCTGGCTATTACTTAAAAAAACCCTGCCTGTCTTAAAGCAGAGCTGGAACTGGCTGTACTACTGTACCCTCTGAAGTACTACTTGGACAATATTCCACTGTAGAAAGGTGTAAATTCCAGTGATAATGGCAATAATATGGTAATCCCCAAATGAAACAACAGAGCATTATTACCCAGAGTAGTGTAGGCCATTCATTTACAGAAATAGCAAAAATAATCAAAGTGTCAGTGAATATGGTGTTCTACACAATACAAAAGCAATTGGAAACTGACAAAGTCTCTTTTTCACAGTTGAAAGATGATGACTGGTGAGCAAGGCAGGTGTAAGATTGCAGTGTTTGGCAGCTACAAAGTTTCTGGTTGCCCAGTGGTGATAATGAAACTCTTACAAAGGAAAGCAATACTTCATGGTTGCTCATGGTTGCTTTGTATGCTACTACTAGTGTGAAAGGAGATAACACATCTCACTTGAAGGAGATGTCTAAGGAGCTGCCCTTCTCTAGTAGTCCAGGATCTAATGTGGCCTCACCACTAAAGGTAATGGTTGAAACTAATACCAACAAGATTTAGACTGGTCTCCTCAGCCAATGTACCACTCTAAATGATGTTGGCAGGATGGGATTTTTTGGCATTACAAGCATTGTTTATGGTCAGAACCTTCTAGTACTGAATATACCACACCAAGACTTGGCCAAATCATGCTGTTCTATAACACAACATTTGGCAAGCTTGACAGACAAAGCTTTGAACCAACTGTCAAACAAAAAGTTGGACATGGACCCAAGAAACCAGTGTCAAAATGTCCAATCCTTCTTTTATAATCAATTGCCAGCACTAGATTTCTGCTGTCTGCCCTCCCTGTTCTGTAGCAGGACCCAAAATGCCTCAAGTGTGGCCATAGAAAAGGCTGAGCAGATGCCAGTAACACCACAGATTAACCTATTTTCAGACCTTAAGAATGGAGCTGAATATAGATGCCTTGCTAAAGGACCGCAAGGTACACACGCAAGAGGGTCTCTACATAAAGCAATATGTTTGTCCTGCTGTAAAAATGAGTTGTGTTAACACTGAATGCCTAAAAGGTGTAATTTTTATGCCAGCAAAAAAGGGTCACTGTACATGAAATCTTAGATTGTATGATTGTACAAAAAGATGGTTCTTAGAAAATTGTAAACTATAGTACAGACCATAGCCACAAAATGCAAGAGACCACAAGAAAAGAAAGCAACTGGACAAAAATGATAAAGCACACTGAATGCCCTTCCACATGCCAGAGAAACCAGAGAATGCCAGAGAAACTCCACACAGATCTTGAAGGAACTGGGACAAAACATAGCTCCTGGAAAAGGAACCACGCTGTAAGTATATCTACTTTGATTCAGAGAACTATTTTCTGTAACTTGGTAGTTAGGGTAAAGACAGCAAATGTATTAACATGCTGTATATACAGTATACAGTATGCATATACATATGCATTAAATTCACTATGGCACATGAGAAAATTAGAGTGCTGTGGTATTTACCATATAACTTCATTATGCAGAATGCTTGTCTGTGGAATGGGACATTTTTCTATATACAAGTGTTTAGTTAATTCAAATGCGAAGTAGTTATATTAATATTTTTTATAAATGAATACATAAAAATTGTCCATTGTATGACAAAAATGACAGCCCTTATCTACAAGCATTTAGGTTTTGTTTTGTCACTGTTGATCATTGATCTGGGTGTGTGGCAACCGAGGAGAAGGATGTAAAGAGGAGCAAGTGGTATAAACATGTAGGCAGTGGATGAGGCAGATGAAAGAGACTGTAGAAGGTGATTAGAAGCCAGGGAAAGAGACAGCATATAGCATGAGCTCCATGACAAACACCCCACCTGCAAGGTATATGTCCATATTCCACATTTAGAAAGTTTATACCTCTGATAAAAAAAAGTATGAAATAAAGTCCTGAAACACATTAACTTTGTTAAGTGTGGTGTTTCAGCATACATACACTCACCTAAAGGATTATTAGGAACTCCTGTTCAATTTCTCATTAATGCAATTATCTAATCAACCAATCACATGGCAGTTGCTTCAATGCATTTAGGGGTGTGGTCCTGGTCAAGACAATCTCCTGAACTCCAAACTGAATGTCAGAATGGGAAAGAAAGGTGATTTAAGCAATTTTGAGCGTGGCATGGTTGTTGGTGCCAGACAGGCCGGTCTGAGTATTTCACAATCTGCTCAGTTACTGGGATTTTCATGCACAACCATTTCTAGGGTTTACAAAGAATGGTGTGAAAAGGGAAAAACATCCAGTATGCGGCAGTCCTGTGGGCGAAAATGCCTTGTTGATGCTAGAGGTCAGAGGAGAATGGGCCGACTGATTCAAGCTGATAGAAGAGTAACTTTGACTGAAATAACCACTCGTTACAACCGAGGTATGCAGCAAAGCATTTGTGAAGCCACAACATGCACAACCTTGAGGCAGATGGGCTACAACAGCAGAAGACCCCACCGGGTACCACTCATCTTCACTACGAATAGGAAAAAGAGGCTACAATTTGCACGAGCTCACCAAAATTGGACAGTTGAAGACTGGAAAAATGTTGCCTGGTCTGATGAGTCTCAATTTCCGTTGAGACATTCAAATAGTAGAGTCAGAATTTGGCGTAAACAAAATGAGAACATGGATCCATCATGCCTTGTTACCACTGTGCAGGCTGGTGGTGGTGGTGTAATGGTGTGGGGGATGTTTTCTTGGCACACTTTAGGCCCCTTAGTGCCAATTGGGCATTGTTTAAATGCCACCACGGGCTACCTGAGCATTGTTTCTGACCATGTCCATCCCTTCATGACCACCATGTACCCATCCTCTGATGGCTACTTCCAGCAGGATAATGCACCATGTCACAAAGCTCAAATCATTTCAAATTGGTTTCTTGAACATGACAATGAGTTCACTGTACTAAAATGGCCCCCACAGTCACCAGATCTAAACCCAATAGAGCATCTTTGGGATGTGGTGGAACGGGAGCTTCGTGCCCTGGATGTGCATCCCACAAATCTCCATCAACTGCAAGATGTTATCCTATCAATATGGGCCAACATTTCTAAAGAATGCTTTCAGCACCTTGTTGAATCAATGCCACGTAGAATTAAGGCAGTTCTGAAGGCGAAAGGGGGTCAAACACCGTATTAGTATGGTGTTCCTAATAATCCTTTAGGTGAGTGTATATATTGCCTTAGCTGAATTTAATAACCTGTCTTAAGGATAAGGCTTTAGCTGTTAGGAGTATTTCCTTCAATATGTTTATTCTTCTCTTTTTAGTAGAAAAACTAAATAGTTTTCCATTCACTCAAAAGTGTCAGTCATGCAGTATTTTCAAATTGTGTGAAACACTCACAACTCATTTTTCGCAAATGTAGCGGTAGCAATCAAGAATTTTAAACAAAAGAGTTAAAAGCATGGTATCTTAAACTGTAAAGTTCTTTTCTTTAGTAAAAGCAGCTTGGTTAAACTGCACAGAAAGAGGAATTATTAGTAGAAACAAAAGGCATTTTTAAAGAGAAAGGGGAATTCTCCAGAACACAGAGGGGAACACAGACACCTTTTGTAGACAAGTAGAATTAGACAAAGATCAAAACTTTAAACCTAGCAACACACATATTTTAAGAAAGGCCAAGTTCTAACGGTCATTTTCTGGACTTTCCACATGCTTGAACCATTGGATACCTCTGTGTTTGCACGCCTTGTAAACGTGCTGGTATAATCTGTCAAGATAGCATTGGACAGAGAGGGACTAGAGGTGTTCACCTTGGCAATAACAAACTTTACAAAGTGAAGCAGGAAGAAGCAGCAGCAGAGGAAATAGGAAGAATACTGTCATCAAGAAGACCGATGCTGTGGGATGCAGCAATTTAACTTTAACAGACTGAATGCTGACATACATTGGGTGTGTTTGTTAGCTTTGATAGTGACAGCTGCTAAATATCCAGGTTATATGGTTTTAAATCCATTTGCTTTGCTTCAGCTTTTGGCACATTAAGAAAATTAAAAATTTTAAAGACTGTAATGACAGAATAAAGTCTCTAAACCTATCCCCGCTAGCCTTGTTTCTTTGTCTTGTCACCTAGAGACTAATGATTAGAGGAGTGGGGGAAGCGGAATTGCAGTAGCAGTGTCAGTCCTCCTAACCAGCCAGATTATTGCAAGGATAAGAAGACAACAGGTGGGTGGGGGACATATTAATGGGTCTACTTAACAAAGTTAGAATAGGGTCATCCCAAAACTCTTCCATGTTAAAACTCACATCATTACAGAGAAGCTCTATGAGGAGAATGCAGGGGGTAAGTGAGTTCAGGCAACACTGCTGAGAAACATTATA
This sequence comes from Polypterus senegalus, assembly GCF_016835505.1. Lineage (NCBI taxonomy): Eukaryota > Metazoa > Chordata > Cladistia > Polypteriformes > Polypteridae > Polypterus > Polypterus senegalus. Next base: position 126,082,741 of record NC_053155.1, read on the forward strand.
ACTGTTGTCATGCACGTGCGAGTAGGGGGCTGCGGACGGACCTAAATGATATCGTAAAACCATATGCCAGAACGGAATGGCGGGGTACTAACCTTTCTCTCTTTGTTTCCTGCAGAAAGAAAGACGCACCGCCGCCATGAATCTGCCTGCATCAGTACCCGCACTTCGCTACTTCCGCCCTTCCTCTGTCTACTCCTTATGACGTCAGCAATCCCACCATCCATCTCGGCTCCTACCCAGCATACCTCTCTACTTCCGGGCCCTCCTCCATAAATGTTCCTCCTCCGCCATGTTTGAACTGTCAACTGTGTACTGCATTTATGTACTGACCATTGATGACAATTTTGTCATATTTTCTACTGTTTTACAGTATACGGGGCTGGAAACCCCAAACCTTTATGTTCGTTGTCTCTTTCTTTTACACTGTCTAAAGAATAATCCATATAAACAGTTGAAAAAACTGAATTTGACCAAAACATTTATGCATAACTTCATTTTAAAATCTGGTCCTGAAGAAATCTTTTCCTGGGTTATTCCTTAGATACAAACAATTAGAATTCAGAAGTGTTGCACCTTTTTCTACAAGAGAGAAAAAGATCAAACCAAGCTAGCAGATATTTTCTGTGTTGTGTTTGTTCTTTTCACATCTGAACCACAGAGAAAGTGAAAGCTAATTTGCTTTTTTCAATGCATGAAGTTCTTTGCAGTTCTTGCATTCCACATGCTTCAGACAGATTATGAAGTTGTTTATAAACACCAGGAAGAGAATGGGCACTAGGACGCTACACCGGCATTCAAAGGACAAGCTGTGGACTGCTGTCCAGAGATTATTGTGTAGGTCAGCAGCATCAGATTTGACATTGGTATAATAATGTACAAAGTGTATCAGTATACATTAGACTTTACATAAGTTTGCCACAAAAGAGCATTAACAATAAATGTATGAATCATTTATTTTTATTTTGTTTCTGCTTTTCTACAAATGATAAACGAGTGATGCTTTATCATTTTTACAGATGCACAGAACATTCTACTTATATTACATACATTTCCCATGTGTAAGACTTTTGTTTTTCATTAATCATCATTGCACATATCTTTTCAGTTTTGAATTCTACCCAGGTTCACCAGTATTGATTGGACTGCTGCTCGGTTATCTGCTTATCTAACTAATTAAGAGTTGTCTGCAAAGGTACAGGTTTGTCTAAGCAATTTATATAAATAATAAGAGAAGCAGCCGAAGCACCTCACTTTTGACATCTCTTAAAATGGCAAAGGATTTGTCCACTATAACCCTTTATTTTCTGTGTTTAAGCCCCTGCCACTCAGAGTTTAATAATACATCAGTATTACAGTATATATATATATATAATACTGTAAATCAGAAGTAGTGATAGTCAAAGTAGCAGTATTGTCACATGTCATATTCATTTATTGAGCTTCTGTAAAAAAAATTCTCCTGGGGACAAAGAATCTATCTATCTATTCATCTGTTTTCATAACACTTGTTTAGTTATGCTCCCAGTAATTCTTAGAATGATCAACCCAGTCAAGGGCTGTGTGAAAGTCATTCCATTGTTTGTATGTTTTTTCTCCCACTTCCCAAATCATAAGCATTAGGATATTTTTGTATTCATTCCTGCCATTTTCAAATAACAAACAAGGGTTGCAAGCATTTGAGAACAACAAAAAGCCAGACCTGCCTTCTTAACAGTTTTGAGAAGGCCTCACCCCAGGCAGTATATCCCCAAACTTCAAAGGCAGAAAACTGCAAAGACACATAAATATGTGTTAAGGGCTTTTAAAGAAAAATGTTTCAAAATGTTCAAACTAGGAAACTATAATTATTTTGTCCAATGGACTAAAAAAAGGGTCCTTTATAATTAAAGATCATTTATTGTGTACATTTTAAGGGCTTTGAAAGCACTTCATTATTTCTCTCTGGTGCCTCCTGACTCTCCAGTATGAGAAAAACCCACATATGATGTACAGTTCAATTAATCTTGATGTATAGTTATGCAGGATATGGGGCTTTTGGGGGTTCCCACTTATGTTTGGCCCTCTAGAGCTGACAAAGAATATTTTTTAGGCCATATTTTGTGCAGAAAATTACACCTTTATGAAAAAGAGTAAAATAATAGGTGTCAGCAGCAAAAATGACCAGGAGGACTTGAAGTTGTGCATGCCACATCAACTGTCCAAAGGGGTTCACCCTCTAATGGGATACAAAGGGTCACATTTACAAAACTTTGGGGGATTGGCACAACAAACAACAGACAAATGTTATTTTGAGATTGCTGAGAATATCATAATATTTTGATATTTGATTCTTTATTGATGATTTGAGCCTTGGCAGAGTCACTCACAGAAGATTAAAAATGACAAGTTTCAGACATAAGCATGTGGGCATTTTAAACCATTTTCAGGTCAGTGATTGCAAATGTTATTTTTGATTTTTAGCCATCTATGTATCTGTATTAAAAGGTGAAAAATAACACATTTCTAATACAATCGAGAATATTTAGATTTTAAACATTTAAACTGAAACACACATTTCAATGTTTCAAATAAGTGACAAAACTATTCTTGCTTATTATGTACATCTACTTCATAAAGTAAATTGCTTCATTCCTTATTGAACACCCCAAATTACAGTGGCTTACACTAATTCAGACTTTAAATAATTGAAAAGGGAATCACACAAATGCAAAACAACAAAAAGGAGCAAAATATATGTTGCTTTTCTAATGCAAACAAATCAGATACAGAGCCAGTACTTGAGAACAAATTAGGATGAATCCAAATATCAAAAATAAGCAAATGTCAAAAACAGGAATCAAAAAAAGACAAAATACTAAAGCTGCCATAAAATCAGCAGCTGCATTTTTTTATAAAACTGAGAAAGTTCAACAGCTCCTTTATTAAGTGGACCTACCCCCTTGGGTTCTGCATAAGGGCAACAGGGAAGAAAACAAACAAAACCTATAAATGTATACAAATTACATAAGTACAACAAAGACATAAAAAAACAAAAACTGAATTAATAACATTTTTTTTATTTGAATAGCAAAAGATTAATTAAACAAAATCCCTGATCCAGGGAAAAGACCCTGGCTGAAACATGATAGTTTTTGAGTGCTCTAAACTAATCTGGAGTGAGTGTGCATTTGTGACTGATTGGCACCTCTTTCACATTTGCTTTCTCTCTTCAGATGCTCTGGTTCCCCAAAACCTTAAACTGGATTAAGTAGGTTTACAAAATGTTATGCATCCAGTCAATTATTCCAAACAGCATACTTCTATGATAAACCTGTTGCCTGCGGTAGGCAGTGGGAATAAGACGATTAAGATCTATGGAATGATTATTTTCACCTTTTATGTCTGTGGTTTATATCCCCATAATAGGTAAGCCATAATCATTTATGTGAGATTCCATTTGTAGATGCCCTTATTGGTCAAAATGTAATTCCTATACTGTATAAACCAAGAAACAGGAGTTTCTTTAAATATCTTTGCTGGGTAAAAAGATGAACAACAGACTGTGCAGTTCATTGCTGACTTTCAATTAAGGTTATCTGTACAATGCAGTGATAACATTACACACAGCAGAAGGTGTGCAAGTAAATCGAATAAAATCAAAAACAGACAAAAATAAAGATTTCTCACAGGGAGCCACCCTCATCGACCGTAGATGTCTCCAGCTGAATAATCTTTAGTAAATTTTAGTACTTTTTATGGCTTTAGCCCACAGAAAACACCACTACCCACCCACCTCCTGTTGAGCAAATCAAAAGTGGTGAGATGAGATAATGGATGTGGAGGTCACGGTCACCCATTCAACATTGATCAATATTAGGCTCACAAGGTATCTGAAGAGCTACCACTGAACATTTCACAATTTAAGATAAAGATACATCAATACCATGTCTTGAAGTGCCGCCTTTCTGCATTCTGCAACCTCCATACTGACTCGCCCCCAGAAAGTAATGACAAGCTATTTAGAAATATATAGGAAAGCATAATATCTCATCAGCAAGTGAAAATTGTTTTATAAAGAGAAACTTTATGAGATCATCTTTGTCAAAAACAAGCATGACTTTGTATTACCTGAATCATTTTGAAATGAGATTATCTTCAGAGTTTTATTATAATGTCACAGTATCTGGTAAGCATACTATTTCTATTCCTTGGCCACACAACAAAAGATATGTTCTCTGAAGTTTGCCTATTGCTAACTGAAAAAAAAAGTTAATCCTGAAATGCAAGGGCAAAGTCAGAAGAAGAAAAAAAATCAGCTAACAGATATGCCGCCTTTGAAAGAGATTTTATTTTGAGAATTCAGCTATAAAAATGATTAAGGAAAAACAAGCACAAAAGAACAGAATGAACTAACCTGAAGGCCAATAAGCAAAAACTCTCCAAATGTCATGGGTATAAGACTAAAAGCTAAATAATGAAAATAACAGAGGAAAAATACACTAATAGCACAAAACAAGCAGTAAGATATGACTCATGGGGTAGTGCGATCACCAAAAAGGTCACTTGAACAGCGTTGAAAATGAAAACCCATGACACAGGGGGATTTCAGACCAGAAGTTACTATATGTGAAACTTGTTCTTTTAAAAAAAAGATAAATTTTGTTTTTACTCAGGTATTATAGAATTGCTCTTTCACAGTCTTATTAATTTTACTTGGTGGTCTCTCACTGGGTTAACCTATTCTTCCTTTGGAATTGGCTGCTCAGTTAACAACAGCATCATGAGTGCAGAGAATACTGTGGTGACGGAAGGTTTTGACATCACAGGATACTCTGCGGTACTGCATTAAAGTAGACTTTTAATTATAATTTCTTTGACGCTCAGCTTTAAACAGTCTGTTGTGTTTAAGTTTACTTTGTAATGACAATGGGGGGGGGGCTGCATTGAGTTTGTATACTAGCACTCACTGATGCCGCCTGGTGTATACGTCCCAACATCGGGCAGAGAATTGTAAGACTAAATTTGATTATTGCTGTTTGAACAGAGGGATCAGGTACATCATGCTCTTCCTCAGCTGTACACTCCTCACACTGGTATGTATTGTCAACTTGACTGCTGCGGGGTGGCTATCTAGTACTCATTCTTAGAATGCTTCTACCCAAATAGCTTTGCATACAGCATGAGAGTGAGTGAGGGGTGGAGAAAAATACTTGACACTTGTGAGCTGAGGTGGGAAAAGAATAGTAGCCTAGGCAGGCATAATGCTAAATAATATCCATTGTGAATTCCCCGATGGTCTCCCTGATCTGCTAGCCCGTCTCACATCTCTTTGCTGATGTAAGGCTCTGCATGTTTGAGCTTCACCAGCACTTCACAACCCTGACTGTCCAGTGCCAAAGCAAGATGTACTGCCACCTCTTTGGAATCCCATTCATTGTACCGGATTGCTAGCTGGAACTAAACTAAATAGGGTTCATACGGAGCAGTACCTAGTGGCCTCTTTCACATTAGGGTTTGAGAATAAGGATGATGTCAGGCGCAGCTTTCTCGCTGGTAATAGGTTTCACTCCTCATCCTGGGGCTTCCAATCTATCTTTTCATCTTGACTCCCATCTCCAGTATTGTTCTTTCTTGCTTGAGTCATCAATTTTGATATCAAAAATCATCATGAGATTGTGATCTCAATCCAACAAAGCATCTGTAGAAGACTGAATAAGCTATTTGTGGCAGAGAACTACCACCAAATAAATTGCAGCAAACCATGTGACATATTACAGTTGATATGTACCAGCATCGAAGTGTCAAATTTTTGACACTCTTTTCTCCCCATCAGCTGAAAAACTGAGGCTAATTTGAGGGTATATGTTGGATCAGTTTTGTTGTTAGTACTTAGTTTGGAGTACCGAATAGTAGTAGAACTCAGTAGATAACTAATTGATCCTTTAGTTAGCAAGAATTATAAATATTCCCTTAAATATAACTGATATTTAAAAATGACTTTATATATGCCAGCATCCTGTGCAGAATTGCTTCCTTTATTCCAGTTTCATTTTGCTTTGTTTTAAAAGGTTTCAACTTTCAAACTGTCCTAATGGAGCAATGTCCTAATGCATATAAAAATTGATTCTTTCTTCTCCTTCTTCTTGAAGTTAATATTTTAATTCTTTTATAGTTTATCTCTGATATATTTGATTGATGCACCAATGCCATATTTTTATACAATTGCTCTCTCAATTGTAGCAGGGATGGCACTAGAATGCTTGGGTTATTTCTTAATATTCTCCAGTTCCCCAATGATAACATGAATTTTCCAAAACATGTTCCAAAATATACATATAGTAGGAATGGTAATAAAAACTGTTTATAACAGCAAGCACCTTATTATTTATTATTATAGTGTTATTGTCCAATACCTTTATGCAAGACAACTTACAAATTTATATATGTATATAAAATTACTATAATTGGATAGAAAGATCATGTGACTTAGAGTCACAAGATGAATCAAAGCAGAGAATTAAGTCGGCAGTCTTATGGATTTAAGTTTGATGCTTTAGCTCCAACATTGCCAACGATATATGAATGCTCTTGTAGTCAGCAGGATTTAAACCTGCACAGGGAAAATCTCAAAGGGCTTCATGTCTATTACCTGAACAAAATTCCAACAACTACTGACAAAGGATCACCTGGTCACAAAATGGCTTCTGATCCTAGCGTTGATTTCTATTTTGGTCCTTCAAGCTGCTATTATCCTGAGTATAGTAGATTAAGAGATAGGAATGACTGATATTAGGTCAGTAAAAAAATGCAATATATTTATTGTGGAAGTTCAGCCCTGACACAGACAAACACAGTGACACACAAGTCCAAAAAGCACACACAATTTTATTTTTCCTTTACAGCACCGCATTAACTGCACAAATCCCCCTACGCATGTTCAGTTACTTTTTTTCTCTTTTCCTTCATTTTTTCCTCTCTCCTTTGCCTAATCTTCTGCTGCTTCCACTCCTTTCCTCACAAGCTCTGTCCTCCACCTCCTGACTCTGGCTCTCAGAATGGAGTGAGCCGGCCTCTTTTATATTGCACTCGGAAGTGCTCCAGGTGCACGCCCATTAGCTTAGAGTAGCACTCCCGGGTGTGGCAGAAGTGCTGCATGGACACCTGGAAGTACCCCAGGGGTCCCCAGATCTTCTTCTGGCAGCACATCCAAGCTCCAATCCCATGGCTCCAATGCAAACAATGGGGTCTGTCCTCTCATGTCCTGGGGGAGGTATCGTCTCTCTCACAGTCCTTCCATCCTCAAGGAAGAGCCCCAGCCGTCCACCACTATATATATAAGAATAAACAGCAAAACTTTAGACGTTGTCTATGAGGTTTTGACTGAATGGTGACTCCTGAATTGGAAGGAAATAGCATGGAGATATAGCATAGAAATAGCATTTAGAATGGATTCAGAAAGCATTCAGACCTCTTGATTTTCTGCGCACTTTATTGTGTTGCGGATTTAATTTTAAATGGATACATCTGACACTTTTGCCCATCAATCTGCACACAATAACCCACCATGACCCGTGATACATTCCAAATCCACTGTAGGCATGAGTACTGCCTGTGATGGACTGCCATTCCTTCTCTCCTGATACTTTCCTTGGGCTCTGTGCTACCAGGATAGATGTAAGATGCTTATGATACTGTAATGACAATAGTGGGTTTGGAAAATGGATGAACAAACCCTAAACACATTGTACTTCAAAAGACACTACTTGGATAACACAGTATTTTTTCCATTATCAGCATTACATCCAACAAGTCTTAGATTAATTATAATATAAACTAATCATGACAGGCATACTCATGACCAGCAGGGGATATCTGGAAAGATGACCAAAGGTATTTTATACGGCACTCTTTGGTACATTGGATTAGATTGGAGGTGACTTTGGAAGTACTTTGTGACCAGATTCAATGGAGGTTATGAGCCAGACAAATTTACAGTTAGGAGAGGAGTAGTTTGCAAGAATTCACATGGTGGGATGAAGAGTGGATGTATGGTTTTAGAGGAATGAGAAGGAGACAAACACAATGTTGATGAATGTATTCTTAATGCAAAATTAGACCAGCGAACACATAAGGACTAGACAGGAATACTATTGTTTACAAACTTGCAAAAAGGCTTTAATTATATTATTCTCCTTACTGTCTCAACACTTATTGTACAATAGTTATTTGTATGTATTTGTGTTAGAATAAAATCATGCTACTTTGTTTAACTGGGACTCGTTGGTGTTGCCAGTACTCCTTGGTGCTGAGGTGCCTTGAAGCCTCTTTCCTCGCTCAATATATAGGTATGGGAGGTCTCGGCAGTGGTGACATCATGATGGCACTGCATCAAAGAGAACCAACCTGAAAGAACACAGAACACAGGTATAATTGTAGGGACAGTATTCAAACCTTTCTAGAGGTTTCATTACACACAGAAATTACATAATATATAAACAGAATAAAATTAACTATACTGAAATGGGCAGCTACAACATCCTTTAAAATGAACAAAAGACATAGAAACTGAATGTTTATATAAGCCAGGGAAGAATCTGATGACATTGTTGAATGCTGTTGACAACTGTTATGCCCAGTCCTCATCACTCCTTTGATGCCAAATAAAGTATCAGGTGCCCAGACTGTGTAGTTCTGATTGTTTCAAGAAGGACCACAAAGGTCATTAGGAGTTTGGGGAGGGGGATAAAAGATAGGTAAAAATGATCCTCATCCCTGTTTTAAAGAACACTTTCAGCGAAAGAGTACACTGTCCAAAGAAATTATAAATGGGCAGAGGAAAATCTGTTTATACAAGAGAGCAATAAAAACATGGTAAGACTTTGCCCTTTTCCATGGTTAAGCCCATATTCTGTGAGAAGATGTTAATGGCTTTTTTCAGTGTCCATAGGTGAGTGCATCATAAATATTTCAAAAGAAGGTCATGTACTGTTGCTTTCAGGAAACTTGTTCATGTATTGTAATGAGAAATAAAGTAGCTTTTTAAATAAATTGCCAGTATGTCACTCTTATAGTAAGTGCCAATACATAGCATATGTAAAGAAGAGGAAAAGTGCCAAAAACAGACCCTTCCACACATTAACTTCTAGATCACTGAACACATCAGAATCCAGAGCAAACTGTAAACTACATGAGTATAATTTAGCTAAGAATTAATGTAACATAAAATCATCACCTTTTTTTATCAGTTAAAATACCTACCCATACATCAGTTCATCGAGCCACTGCACTGGGAAAAGAAGCTAAGCTGAGTAGAACAGAGTTGCTTTTCCTTGGAAATGTAGTAGATTCTCCAATTTTCTGAAGGATTCACAAATGATCTTTAGGTATTGATTACATTACTGCAGATCCCTTCCGCTAAGCCAGATACCAAATAACAAAATAGTGTTTTAACTGAAAGTAATCAATCCGGCCTCGCTTCTTAATTCCCTTCCTTCCCTTAAACTCTGGGTGCCTTAGCTCATCAATAAAGGTTCCATAATTTTTTTGGTCATGCCTCATGAACAACACCCCCTTTATAGTCATGCATCCTGCAGGAAAAGCAGCTACTCAGCTATAACCTGAGGTTTACTAAGCTCATTTTTATTAATATTTAACCATTCAATTAGGACCCTGCAGCCAGCTTTTTCTTCAGCCTGGCTTTTGCTTCATCTCGTGTTAATGACATTTTTCTCTTCACTTTGTTTTGTTCAAGATATTTGGCCTGCTCAGAGTTTTACATTTTTGCCAGTTCTATTCAGTATTATTCTGATGCTGTTAATATCAATTGAAAACATTCTCTTGTCCGACAGCCATCAGATTTCTCCTTGCAGATTAGTTCTTACATAACTGCACTAACACAGTCTGTCTTTTAAGACCGATATTAAACCTCTGTGCCACTGTACCAAGAGATGACAATAACTAATAATCAATATTCCTATATTGTTTGGAGCCTAATAAGTTTATATACTTGTGCACTTATACAGTAGGTTTCCAGGAATTTACATTAAGTTTAAGTACCCTCCAGAACAACATACAAATTTATGGTTAAATTAAGTTACTCTGTTACAAGTAAGGAAATTGCATCAGCTAATATAAAAATACTAATATGGTAACTGACAAGACCCTGAATGACTGCAAGAGAACTGTTAGTGGAATGGGATGGAATTAAGATACACCGACGCAGCATAAGCAGGAATAAAACCCTAAAGTTTAAGAATAGTGCAGTAATTTCCAGACAACCCCTTAGGTATATATCTATTTTAGAAGTGAATGAAGCTAATATGGAATCAGTCTTGTAATATCACTATAAATGTTATGTCCAGCACATAAAAATCATGTTGTAAATCAAATCCTGTAAAAATGGATTTGGTTTTGTATGCTATAGAAGTAAAGAATCCTGACGCTAAAACATTTCATGTACTTGGGTCTTTTCACTGTCTCAAAACAGGGCTCAACAAGCTTAAGGTGCTCCTACTGTTATATTTATGTATATATCACATATACTGTATATATATTTTTTTTTTTACACACACCTTGGCTAGAGACCTTCAGACTCAATGTTTCACAACTCCACATGTGTCATGTTATCATACATTTCCTGTGTTAAGTCAATTAGGGTATCTATTTTATTTCCGTAAGTAGTAACATGAAAATAATTGCTAAGAGACAGATTTATATCATGTCATTTTCTAACCTGACTAATCCAGACCAGGGCTGAAGGAGGTGCTGGAGCCCATCCCAGATAGCTTAGGGTGCAAGTCAGGAACAAATGCTGGATAGGGTACCAGTCCATCACAGTCCATTGCACCATATACAATTGCCAGTTCACCTATCTTGCATGTCTTTGGACTGTGGGAAGAAACTGGAGCACCCAGAGGAAATGCACAGACACATAGAGAACTGTGCCAACATGCCATCTTAGAGATAGATTTACTTCAGCATTTGTTTACTATATCAGATCTTCAGTGGGTAAAACATTTACATACACTTTGTTAGTATTTGTTGACATTGCCATTTAATTGCTTAACTTGAATCAAATGCTTAGGGGTAGCCTTCCACAAGCTCTCTTACAGTATATGGCAGGAGTTTTTGCCCATTCTCCTCATAGGACTGAAGTAAGTTGTTTAGATTTGTGGTCCTCCTTGCTCAGAAACAGCAAACCAAGGGTAAGGTTTATAAAATTTGAAATATGCGTACACAGCTTTCCACACGAAAAGTCAGAATATGTAAAAGAAAACTTGATAGGAGAACTTATTTATATTTATGACAATTCTGACCCATCTGTATGAAATGCTACACCCTTGATAGGGACGTAGGGAAATGCAGCCTAATCAGCTAAATGATGACTTACATGAATAGCGATTCATGTCACTGAGCTGCTACTATAATATGAATTAATGTGACGGACATAGTAAACCTTAAAAGTAATGAATATTATGTACAAATTGTATTTTAATTCCCATTTAATAGGGACAATTCTGTGTATTTGCACTGAAGAACTTTTTTGGTTTTTGAAAGATAATATACAGTAGGTTTCCTGTTGTCATTTTTCAGGGAACTGGCCAACAGGTCAGGAATATTTTAACCAAGTTTCAGCTTTACTCAATTATGCCTGCTGTGTTTTAAGTGCGACATTCAGTTTTCATATTGTGTGGGTGTACAATGTGAAATGATCAGACCTGACACACTTAAAGAAAGGTTTAGGGCAGCCACCTATATAATTTCCCTGGCTGCAATGGGTTCAAAATCAAGATAGATGTGTCCTTGATGGAGTCCAAAACAAGACTGAGGGTTCTTGGAAAGAAGGCAGCTTTTAAATGCCAAAAGAGGAAGTGACGTAGTGGACCCAGAACTGGACTACTGGAACCAGAAGTAATGGTCTTCTGGGCACCGGAACTGGAAGTGATGTCTTCAGGGTTGAATCAGACAGGATTTCCCATTTTTGGTGTGCAGAGACAAGAGAAGAAGGTTTAGCACACCCCACCAACACCTGGCCTGGTGTGGAATTACCTTCACTTGGTCCATACAACGTCCTTCTACTCGCACGTGACAACATACATAAAACATAGCATGTTTTTGCCAAAATACAAAGCGATTTTCAGCAGTGTCCAGTCTTCCTAACGTAATCAAAGCTTTACATTCCAGTATCACAGAAGTCACCTGTGATGCCAAGATAAGACTGACAAACATTGTGGCTCAGTGGCCTATGTCAACCCATGATGCATTTATTTTGAAGCACAGTCGCTGGCAAATATGATGGTAACTGTAAGATGGCTTGCTGGTCAGGTAACTCGCTGAACCATCAGTTTAGTAACAGCAATCATGAGATTACATGTGTCAGGTGATAGAGGGTACTCACTCTGATGATAATACCTTTCCCCGACATCCAGAACACAGAAGAGGGTTGCTGCAATGCCGCTTATGCTCTTGTGTGCTCAGTTGTGGAACACAACATAGGACTTGATGCATCAGGAGGGAGACCACTTTACTAGCCAACAAAGTTCTGAAGCTTCGCAGTTGCATATATACTTGGTTCATAAGCATGGCCAAATATGGTTGTTCAGGGTGGCAGTTGAGTGGGGATCGAGATACATTCAAATATGCACATTCACAAGATGACTGTGATTTATAAAGGTAAATTATGTAGAACTGTGCTTTTATCAGATTTTATAAATCACATTTTTCTCGCTGTACACATATTTTTACACTCAAATCCATGCAAAGTTTTATAAATGATACCCCAGAACAGTAAACATTTACATGTATTCAACTGTTCATGTACTGTATATGGCTTGCTTTGAACGATTATCTGTTTACGAGCCACTGTCTCTGACCCTTTATACTGGGAAGTTTCTTCAGATTTAGATAATGACATGAAGCCAGTATTCCACCAGATACACCTGCAACCTATGAGGTTCACCTAGAGAAATATGGACTATGACAAATCACCAAGTACTTATTATTGCTCTTTACAACTACATATAACCCCTGCCACATAGAGTAAGCTTTACATTACAGAAACACACATGGCTACTGATATGGTTATGAATATTTGGACAATTATGTCAATCCAGGTTTCTATTCTGTTAACTATCTCCAGAATCTGCCCAGTGCTACAAGAGCAAAGCAGTTAGACAATGAAATTTATTACAGTTTTTTTGCGTTGGCTTTGAGTTTAGACAGAGGGACAGCAATTCTTCATTATTGATTCAACATCTATCAGCCAAGGCCAGATCTGAGAACTCAGTGCTATGGATTTCACAGTGTGGAAGAGAGACCAAGGAGTTAATTTAGGTTTCTATGTAACATGAGCAGTCCTAGTTATAAATATTATTACAATTTACAGAAGCCACCAGACTGTATAATTATAAATACATTTTTAGTGAATGTGTCCCTTGGGATTTTTCAAACCATTCACTACTAGAGAGGATGGCCTAATAGTACCAGAATTCCTCTTGTATTGATAGCACTCCCAGGCCAATTCAGAGATATCATTCTTCTAGTTTGTCCAGAGCATCCCTGAGTCTTCTCCCAGGTGGTTGTGCCTAGGATGATCTAAAAGCATCCTTGCTACATTTCACATATATGACTAAGCCCAAGAATCCACCACTGTACTTTTATAATACAAAACACAAATGTTCTCAGGAAAACATTTTTTTAATCAAATCATAAGCTGAATGGTGTCCTGCTTTGTGTTAGTAAAGTCTTTCACACATTGTGGAGATTAAATATGCCTACTGCATAGAAGTCTGTCAATCAATTAAGAAGAAAAAGAAAAATGTTGTATTAAAAACAAGAGATCATTCCAGGGAAATATGAAAAGGGGTAAGGGGTGTACAAGCATCTTCAAGGCAATTTAGGTTTCCCCAATCACAATTAGGTCTATGTTGTGGAAGATACTCAGTAAATAAAGAAAAGTCTCCAGTCACGGTTACAAATAAACTCCAGCCAGGATGTCCTTTATTTACACCAGCTGTTGGAGGCTCCATGTGGTTTGTTTTAAGTAGCATGACAGAGTAAACAAATCTAACATAATGCTTTGTTTAATCAGCTAGGTTCATTTAAATCACACCAATCAAATATAGGTAAATTGTATATTCTAGAATGTATGTAAAGTCCCAAATTGGTTAAACATATTGTGAAGGAATACACCTTGACACACGAAAAAGGTTTTGGGAAGCCACCCATAAACTTGAAATAAGGCTGCAATATAGGCAATTAGAATTTATTGTTTTTTGGTTTTACTGTTATTCATAGATTCGAGTCCAAAACAGAACTGACTAAAAGAAGGAAGCAGGTTTTTAAGGTTGGTCAGAGAAGTGATGTCATCGGGACGGGAACCGGACATGGCGTCATTGGGTCCAGGCAGAATTTCCCATAATTGGTCTGCAGGGATAAAAGAGAAAGTATTTTTGCACTCTGCCACCCATGGCCTGGCATGGAATGGAATTACCTTCTTTTGAGCCCTTTAGCTGCCTCCCATACACACATGTGACAATATTATATACAGTATAATATATATAATAATTAAAAGTCCTGGTAAATATTTGGTTATAAGAAATAAGGCTTTTTATGCATAAACCTTTATCAGATATCAGATTATAAAAATCTATGTTATGTATGACCTCATTTCCTAATTTTAATGTACTGACACAAATGAAGTCAGGATGTTCTAGTTAAACAGGCAGGACATTTCAAGTCCTTTTCTTCTCTTATAGTCTAAAACGAAGAAAGTTTGGAAGAACACAGAAAATGTATTTGTTTGAAAACAACATCTGTCAGGGAAGCTACTAGATATATTTGGCAGCTTTAACCAAATAATAATCCTGTGTGGCTAAAATCGGATAAAGTGCATGCATTTGCTAATTAATTCAAAGATGTGTCTTATGGAACAATGACAAAAAAGTTCTATTTGATAAAAAAAATAACATTAATTCATCATGTTCTAACTCTGCTCTAACTTGTATAAGTACTCAATAGAAATTGGGACACTTGTGCAAATTGTTTGCTTCATCTTGAAATGTTTCATTTACTTTAATTGCTGCAAAACTGTAGGTTGTAATCAATCAGTTGTTTAAGAAAGTCAAAGAACAAATGCAATTCTAGAATCAAAAACATTTACACAGGAATATTCAAAAGAATCAGCTTTTTTCCTTATCATGGGGCCTCATGTATAAACAGTGCATATGAACAAAAATGTTGCGTATGCCCATTTCTACAGTCACACTGAGATGTATAAAAACTGTTGTTGGGTATTAATTAAAAAAAATTAACTAATTATTCTGCGGTGGGCTGGCACCCTGCCTGGGGCTTGTTCCTGCCTTGCACCCTGTTTTGGTTGGGATTGGCTGCAGCAGACCCCCATGACCCTGTGTTAGGATACAGCGAGTTGAAAAATGACTGACTAACTAGTTATTCACATAATTGTATGGAATTAATCATTATTAATCACATCTACCATTAAAACATGCAATCACAAAATAAATATATAAATCAAGAAGTAAATATACACTAAATCACAAAAATTAATGTAGAATCAACACAAAGGCATATTTAATGGCATAGTTTAAACTTAAACAACGGCCTGAACCTTGTCCTATATTAAAAAAATACATAATTTTAACAAAATACCTAACCTAAATTTGAATGCCTTCCTGAAAGGCAAGTTGAAAAGAAGGCAATAAGAAAATAAGGCCAATATATTTATTCTCAAACTGGTATGGCATATGAGACACAGACATGTCAAGGTAAAATTAAACGATCAAAATGACTGTAGACTTCGAACACACTGCTAAAAGATTGACTTAATTGAAATAAGCATCTCTTATGGGCATACATTAAAACTTGTGTTAAATGCCATCCTGAATTGTTCATCACCATCAACGACTTTATACTTATACTCTAAAGAAGTGTTTTTCAACTGGTGCACAATAAGAGATACCCAGGTGTGCCGTATAGGACCGTTTGTATGAGCAAGCCAAGGGATGAAGCAGCAGAGAAAATGAGTTCAAAGTGCTCAGTAAGTTCTGTGTCTCTGAATACAAACCTTCAAGCTGCTATTTTTTTTTAATTTGCCAGCATCTCTGATAGTCCCACCCCTTCAAACAGTTTAGCACATCTAAGAGATTTAATGCTTTTGTGGCTGGTAGAATCATGAGTGTCTTGGGATTTTTCAGTTATAAAAAGTCATTATATTAGTGCAGTAAGCACTGTAAGCTACCTACAAGACTGGCAAGTTAAATACAGTGGTACTTGAGGCTTATTTTGGTTTTAGTGCCACTCAGTGAAAACATTCTGCACGTATGTAATATGATGTTGATTGATTGGTACTGGATGTGTATGTTACTCTTTAGATTCATAATTAACTTATTAGTATCATTATTTTGTAATGTTAAGAAGAATACATGAAAATGCTGCCCTGACCAAAGCACCACCTGAAGCGATCACCTCGTTGCCGGCCCTGAATGCGACAATACTTTTTAAAACGTTAAACAGGCCGCATTAGTCACAAAAATTCACAAATTAACTTTCCTAGGCCTAAAGAAAATTAAACTTGGCATAATGCCATGCACATTTTCACAACAGCCTCAGTTTTGTGGTTATGGTTTCCCTTTATTTTTTATATTCATACCCATGACATGGACTTTATCAGATACATTAATATTAATTGCATATCGTTTAGATATTTAATGCACTAGATTGTAATCAACCTGTAAGAATATAATGGCTCACGGAATGGCCAAACTATTCCAACCACAAATGGTTGCTTTTGTATTTAAAAAAGTGTTAAAAGACATCGCAAATGGAAGAATTAGAAGAAAGCGTGCATTTAAAGGTGATGATGACCGGCTTCTAAGTCAATTTTGATTTCTAAGAGGCACCCTCTTCGAGCTGTGTGCTGAACTGAGGCCAACTTTACAAAGGCTGACTTTGAGGAATTGTGTTCTACTTGCTTCTTTGCAAGCTCTGTCCACCCTCGGGTTTTTAGCCACAGGAGCTTTTCAACGTGGACTGGCTAACCGATTGTGTATTTCTCAGTCATCACTGTGTCGACCCATGTGAGCAGTATGGAATGGTATTTTCCTTTGTCATCCAGTTATATAATATTTCCTTACACTGTGGTTGAATGGGCAAACATCAAAGTGCAATTCACAGCAACGTCAGGCACTGTGCGACTTTCTGAACTTGATCTTTAGAGTGTCTCCATCATGCTGTGCCACTCTATCAATTTCCTTTTACTGCTTATACCACTGCTTAAGCCACCAAATAGTACATTTTTCCTTGCCTCCACCTAATTGAGCAGGACCTCAATTTCGCATTCACTGATATTTTTCTTTTTTAGATGTGCTTTTGCCATTGTCTTTTAACAAAATACTGAATGGATGGGGTTATTTATATTGATTTGCATATTCAAATATGTGAATGTCTGGGAGGAGTCAGGGTGGAGCTCTAGGCATGTGCATGAGCATTAAAATTCACGTTGATTGTGGTGTGCACAGTTTTATGCATCTGAACTTTTCTGTGTGTGCGCACATTTCTAGTTAGTCTGTGCACCTTGTTTTAGTGTGAATTCTACACAGAGAATTATACACGAGGCACCTTGAATTGGTAAAAAAACTTTAATATACAATTTAGAGCAATTCCATTTTAGTCAACATCAAAATACTCCTTTGAGATGCAATACAGTTGTCCCAGTGTTACTTCAATTCCTAGAAACAGCTGTTGTACTTTTATTTTATTAACAATGCTAGTGTCTCCTGCATTTTTTTGAACATTTCTAACAAGGTAGAAAATTGTTTTCACTTCAATATGAATTTTAATTTCACAAAAGAAAAAGAATTTATTGACAGCAAGAGCTTGTGTATTTTGGGGAGCAAAGCAACAACCTGTTATTAACTTGATTTTGAGAATGTTGGAGTCACTCTTGTATATCAAATTATCAATAGTATTTGCATTTATGTTTTGAAATGTTTTTAAAAAGGTTACCCATGAAAAATTATTTCTCATACTACAAAGAGCCACAGTTTTATGGTGCAGATTCCAGATGGGTACAGAATTGCTTTAGGTACCATATGTAGTTTAAAATGAGACTACTTTATGTAGATTAGAAAATATCATAGAGACATAGGAATCAACAAAAGTATTCTTGAGAAAATGAAGGCTTGCAAAATTGTGAAAAATTAGGTTGAACATAAATACATTTGAAGTTAATATTCTCAATATTTGCTCCTTCTTCACACCATTCAAATATGGCTCATGAAGAAGGGCTAAGACTCCTAGTGGATTTATTTGTATTGACAGCCAGTGCACACGTATGACTGAAAAGGCTGAGAGCACCTTGGCTCATATGACATACTATGTGAATAAAATCTCAAGATACGTTTGGATTAAAATGTATAAGGCACACATGATCTCACATCTGCAGTAAAGTACGCAATTTTATTCTTCATATTACAGAAGGGACATAACTGCACAGTAGAGAGAACTTATTTCAGGAGAGTGGAGAATGAGCTATTAGAAAAGATTGAAGGAGATTAATGGAGATTAAGAAGAATCATCATCAATGTGTTTAAAATTAAAAAGGATTTATGTACTGTGAGTGCCACCTGTTACTTTTAAATCATTTCTTCAATGGTTGCAAATAACAACAGATGGAGACTGCCAACTTGGAGTAAGGAGCAATGCTGATCTATAAAGTTAATGCATTAAGTGAGAATCTATTGAAAAAAGTAATGGGCATGAGACCATCTCGGCAAAGAACAATAATAACCTTGTAGGCTACGAAACCATTCATTTAGACGAGCAAGAACAGAACATTTTTTCTATTACTGCACAGATTTCAAAATTAAACAAGGATGAATATTTGCATGAAAACAGTTTACTAAAGGAATAGATTACTGATGGGATTTGATGATGGATTTTGCATTTTTACTTTTAATATTTTCTTCATAACTTTGTTTCAGTGATAGGCATATTTGATCAAGTTATGTGTTTTATGAAAAACAATTAATTTTAGCTCTTTTATCTCTAAACTAGATGTACACTTACCAAATGATGAATGGTAAAAAATTAATTTCTGTTGGTGAACTATGTTATGTATGTATATGACATAGACAGATTGTCATCTGTTGGTGATGTTTGCCCCCACCAGCTGTTTGATTAGTTAGGCTGTTTGAATAGTTGTTCTCTGTTCTTCCTACTAGTAAAGAAGGCATTTTGCAACTGTTCTTGTGGAACCCGTTTGAAGGTCTAAATGTATAAAAAAAATGTGAAAACATTGCAAACAAGTCCAAGAGAAAAAAAAAGTAACATAATGTAACATTGCCAAAATTTCTTTTCACTGGGCAAAAATCAGGAAACAGCTCTGGGCCTCATGCATAATGCCGTGTGTAGAATCCACACTAAAACATGGCGAATGGACAAAAGCAGAAATGTGCGTATGCACAAAAAAAATCCAGATGCATAAATCTGTGCGAACGCCAACTTCCACATTCTTCTGCTCCATAAATCCCAGTCAGCGTGAAAAGGAACGCATGTGCATGTGCCTGCTGTCACTCCCCAACTCCTCCCAGGATTACGCCCCTTTGAATAAGCAAATCAATATAAACAGCCTTTAAGTTCAGCATTCTGTGAAAAGGCAATGGCAAAAGCACGGGGGAAGAAGAAGAATTTCAGCGAATACCAGGTAGAGGCAAGGGAAAAAGTACTATTTTTTGTTTTAAGCAGTGATATAATCAACAAAAGGAAGTTGATCAAGTGACAGAGTAGTGGAGAAACTCAAAAGTTCAAGTTCAGAAAGTCACGAAGTGTCCGAAATAAATAAGAAGTGGTCAGATATCAAAGTCGCCGTGAAAAGGCGAGTCATAGCCCATCGTCTGAGTGTCATATGGAGGCGTACTAGGATGCAGACAAAAGAAAAACAAAATAGGGACACACTTTAATCATGTACTTTATTTTGTCATCAAAGTAAAACGTCATAAACTTCATTTTAAAATCGTTTAATTTACTAGTCTCTCAGATCTCATCGTAACTAAAATAGCATGTTAAATTCTTATTTCTATGCATTCTTTTATGTGCTCTGTGTGTGTGAATCACTACATGCTTCTTAAACAGGCTTTCTCTTCCTCCGACAGTATACAGAACAGATTACATTTATGATATTACAGCTCTCTGAACAATTTAAATATTAAAATATATACTTGATATTGTTTTCATGATGATAGGTATTAAAGCATGTATTAAACATGGGAACACGGTGGCACAGTATTAGCGATGAGCTGACGCCCAGTCTAGAGATTGTTCCTGCCTCCCGCAAGATGCTTGCAGCACCATGTGCGATCTTCGACGAAACAATTAGATAGATAGATAGATACTGTAGATACTTTATTAATCCCAAGGGGAAATTCACATAATCCAGCAGCAGTATACTGATACAAATAAAAACAAAAAAACAAAAAAAAAATTAAAGAGTAATAAAAATGCATGTAAAAACAGACAATAACTTTGAATAATGTTAGTGTTTACCCCACTTTTACTGCAGCAGTTCTGTTTCTCTCAAACGTTCTAACCTCCTATTCCTGTCCTTCCTTTTCTTTTTCCAAGTAACCAATCGCCACATGATCAGCTCTGTAATAGATGCCAAGCCATCTGTAAGCTTAGAACACCTATTCTTCAAAACTTTTATGAAACATTGAAATATCTTCGTAGTACATGTTTAATTATCCCATCCATCTATCCATTCAGGTCGCGCCAATCCCAGAAAGCATACAGCACGAGGCAGGAACAATCCCTGAACGGGGCGCCAGCTCGTCGCTAGCGCTGCACCACCGTGTCCTCACGTGTTTAATTATTAACAATATATATTATTTTAATGAAGTTTAAAACTTATCTGTATAATGTAATAAACATGCTTTACTGCATTTCATCTTAAAAATTATATCAAGAGCTCCAAGAAGATAGCGTTTGGAAATCAAAAGCCAGTCATCATCATATGTAAATACGCGCTTTAAAAAGTGACTCAGGTTGTGTAATATTATAACTGTAGTGCAAGTTTACAGTGAGGTGATTGTACTTATAAGTACAAACATTCTACCAGGAGCAATTGATGGACGGATTGAGTGTGTTTAGAATACTTGGGGTGAAACTGTTTCTGAACCACAAGGTCCCTACAAGAAAGGCTCTGAAGTGTTTGCCGTATGGGAACAGTTCAAATAGATTGCGCGCATGGCTGAAATAGCGTGTGCAAGATGCTGTATACCAATAATCCAATCAGCTGCTGTACAGCTGTGATTCCACACTCAGATACAGTGGGTTAAATACTCAGTGGTGCACTGGGAATAACAACACTAAAGCAATGATGGTATTTAGAATGGTTTGGCCATTCGGTGCACCATTATATCGTTACGGGTTGATTACAATGAGATGCCTTAAACTAATAAACGATATGTGGTTAATTTCAGTGTATTTGATAAAGTCGTGTCAGGGATGTGAATCTAAAAACTAAAGGGAAACCACACAGGAACAGTAGCACTGCTTTGACGCTGGGTGCCGCCAGTTTGCAAAACTGAGCGGAGAACTTGCGTACACAAGAGATTAAGCTAGCGTGAAAATGTGCATAGCTTTATGCCAAGTTTAGTTTTTATACATCGCGATGTGAGCGTGGACATGAGTGTACGCACCGTTTATACATGAGGCCCCTGGTGAGGGCAGCAATCCATCACATGTGCCACTCACACAGGCGCCAGTCATTTTAACACACATTTCTGTGGGAAAACTGGAGGAAAACTGATGTATCCTGATATGGGAGAATGTGAAACGCCACACGGACAACATCTAAGCATGAGATCTGAACCCAAGTCCTGGATCTATCAGGTCGGTCTGCTATCTTCTGTGCCAACAGAGATAAACAGCACATGCATAAACACTGTGAGAAGCAGTACTGTTTTTATCATTAGCAGAGTGTATGCAAATATCAATCTTTTTAGCATTTTTAGCAATACATTTTTAAATGTATTGATTTTATTTGTTTTCCTTCTTTATGTGTTTTCCAACTATGAAAATGTTTGATTCTTTGGGTTATTTCCTTTATTTTGAAGCCACAATACAGTATGTCATTTATTTTATTTTTGTATTTTTTTCAGTATCCTGCAACACTATTTTGAATTTTCATGGTCTCTTTGTGTTGCTGTTACTATGGTGGTTGTTAAGTATGAGACCCTTATTGTGATGCTTTTGATGTCATCTCATAACCACTATAAAAACTGCCCTGCTATCAAGTCAGTATCTCCTAGGACTGGGATCACATCCCATCACTACCTTTTTCCCCTTTACAGTATTGCTTTTTGCTTGTTTGCCTGTTTTTTATATTATGACCTTTTCTTTCTATTTTGGTTTTTGCACCTGATGGTTTTGACCTCTGGTTAAGACTTTTGTAATGTTTATAGACAATTCTTTTGTTACTTGGACTGGGGCATCTTGTGGTCCTGAGCAATCCACCATTTCTTCATTTCCAAGAAGTATGAATGTAGTACTAGGGTGGATGACATATAGATTTATTTATCAATAGCATTAGGTAAATCCTCTGATCCAATGTCTTACTAGCATCACTGAAAGGAGGAGTAATAATTTCTTTGAACCTAACAAGGAAAACAATTAAATTTGAATTAACTGTGTTGTGATCTGTACTTTTCTTAAGTTTTTATTGGATTTCTGAAATCAATTTGTACAAACTATGTATTGATCTGTGGGTTTTAAAACTCAAAGATCACAATTTTCTAATTAGTTTTTATTTTATGTATTCTAGTGTGAGAAACTTCAAGGCTCTACCCATTATAATGCAACATTGCTTTTGTTTTCTATGGCATTACTGTTTCAGTGTGTTTGGTATTTTTTGGCTTCACAGTGTTCTCCCCCAATTCTGTGGATTGTACATCGCCTGTGATGTCATTAAAGTGACATCTTAAAGGTCACTCCAATCATCTCTAAAGTATCCAAGACTCGTGGATAGCACTTACGGTCAAATCCTCCAAAACCTTTTGTTAGTTTTGACTACCCTGTTTTTTGACCTATTATTCTAGTTTCTGATTACTGATTTTCAATTATGTTTCCAGTTGTTTGAATGATAGAACTGATTTTTAGTTCTGCCCTTTTTTTAACAATGCCAGTCCTCAACATTTAAAAAAAAATACTGTGTTATTCCAAGTCAGTATAATCAAGCAGCATAATTAAGCAGTATAGTCAAGTATAATAGCAGCAAGAAAAAAATTAAAAATGAAAAAAAGTAAATGAAATTGTCTGGCCTTCACAAATAAGTAAAGAGTCTAGACCTCATATTAGAGCCAAAGCTAAACATCAGGGGCCTCATGTATAAACAGTGTGTACGCAAAAAATGTTGTGTACTCCCGGTCCTACCCTTAAATCACGATGTATAAAACCAAAACTTGGCGTAAAGCCATGCACATTTTCACGGTAGCTCAGACCCTGCCGTACGCAAGTTCATATACATTGAAATTAACTGTTGTCAGGGATACCAGGGTCAAAGCCCATCCTGGATCACGTGGGGGCTGCCTTCCTGGTTGCTCTGGGGGCCACGGGTACAGGGCATGGAAGCTCCACCCTGAAGGGGCCCGTGGTCACCGCCAGGAGGCGCCCCAAAGCCTTGGGGACCTGTTACCCCAGCACTTCCGCCACACCAGGAAGTGCTGGGTGGAAGATTTAGGACGGCACCCAGAGAGCTGCCAGGAGGACAGCCGGCACTTCCGCCACGCTGGGGCGTGGCCAAGGGAGGAACGCCGGGAACATCTGGGGCTCATCCGGGGACTGCATAAAAGGGGCCGTCTCCATTCATTCAGCGCTGGAGTCGGGTGGAGCTAGGACAAGGCAAGAGAAGAGAGAGTGGAGGCGGCCCGAAGAAAGGCATTGTGTGGCCAAGACTGTGTTTGGGGGTTTGTGTGCACTTCATTATTGTAAATAGTAGTTATAAATAAACGTGTGGTGGTGATTTGCAACATGTCTGCCTGTCTGTGTCCGGGCCGCATCCACACTGTATATTGTTTATTAGTTTAAGACATCTGATTGTAATTAACCTGCAACAATATAACGGTTTACGGAATAGCCAAACTATTCCAAATACCATAGCTGCTTTAGCATTGTTACTCTCACGTAACCTTCTTCTTCTTCTTTCAGCTGCTTCCGTTAGGGGTTGCCACAGCGGATCATCTTTTTCCATATTACTCTCACTGCACCACTCGGTGTGTTTATATCACTGTATCTGAGTGTGGAATCACAGGTCTACAGCAGCTGATTGGAAAGAGAATTATCGGTATAGAGCATCATGCCATGCTACCTATTTGAACTGCACCTATACAGCCAAAACTTCAGAGCCTTTCCTGTACTGACTTCATGGTTCAGAAACAGTTTCATCCCAAGAACTATAAACGCACTCAATCAGTCCATCAAGTGCTCCTTGTAGAATTGTTTGTACTTATAAGTACAATTACCTCACTGTAAACTTGCGATACAGTTATAAATTGTGCAACCTGAGCCACTTTATAAAGCGTGTATTTACATATGATATTGATATCATTTTCAAGATGAAATGAAGCAAAATATGTTTATTATATTATACAGATAAAACTTTAATTTGATTTAAATAATCTATATTAATTAAACATGTGAGGACATGGTGTCGCAGCGCTAGCAAGGAGCTGGTGCTCCATTCACGGATTGTTTCTGCCTTGTGATGTATTCTTGCTGGGGCTGGCGCGACACTGGAAGGATAGAGGGATAAAATAATTAAACATGTACTATGAAGATATTTCAATGTTCCTTAAAAGTTTTGAAGAATCGGCATTCTCAGCTTACAGATGGCTTAAAATCTCTTACAACAACAACATTTATTTATGTAGCACATTTTTATATACAAACAGTAGCTCAAAGTGCTTTACATAATAAAGAATAGAAAAATAAAAAACACAATAAGAAAAACAAAATAAATCAACATTAATTAACATCGAATAAGAGTAAGGTCCAATGGCCAGGGGGGACAGAAAAAACAAAAAACTCCAGACGGCTGGAGAAAAAATAAAATCTGTAGGGATTCCAGACCATGAGACCACCCAGTCCCCTCTGGGCATTCTACCTAACATAAATGAAACAGTCCTCTTTGGATTTAGGGTTCTCACTGAAGGAGCTGATTGTGTGGTGATTGGGTATTTGGAGAAAGAAAAGGAATTTCAGGAATTGGGGGTTAATACATTTGAAAGAGACAGTACTGGTGCAATAAGTTATTTCATCAAAGGTTGCGCAAGGCACAGCAAGCATCTTGCGTGAGGCATGAACAATCACTGCACCACCGTGTTCCCATGTTAAATACATGTTTTAATCCCTATCATCATGAAAATGATATCAAGTATACATCTCAGTATTTAAATTATTCTGAGAGCTATAATATCACAAATGTAATGGATTCTGTGTCCTTTTGGAGGAAGAGAAAGCTCGCTTAAGAAGCACATAGTGATTCACACATATAGAGTACATAGAAGAACATAAATAAAGCATTTAAAATGCTACTTTAGTTACGATGGGATTTGAGAAACTAGTAAATTAAACATTTTAAGATGAAGTTTATGATGTTCTACTTAAATGACAAAGTAAACTACGTGATTAAAGTGGAAACTTCGAGATTAAAGTTGACATTTTGTGCATTTTTCTCCACTGTGTCCCTATGTTTTTTTCTTTACTCTGTACCCTAATAAGGTTTCATATGACACTCAGACGTTGGGCTACGACTCATGTTTTCAAGGCGACTTTTATATCTGACAACTTCTTTTTTATTTTGGGCACTGTACGACTTTGTGAATTTGAACTTTTGAGTTTCTCTGACACTCTATGTCACTCGATCATCTTCCTTTTGTTGTTTATACCACTGTTTAAATCAACAAATAGTATGTTTTTCCTTGACTCCATTTAGTATTCGCTGAAATTCTTCTATTTCCCCTATGCTTTTGCTATTGCCTTTTCACAGAACGCAGAGCTTAAGGGCTATTTATATTGGTATGCATATTCAAAGAGGTGTAATTCTGGAAGGAGTTGGGGTGGGGCAGCAGGTGTGTGCACGTGCATTACATTTCACGCTGACTGGGATTTATGGAGCGGAAGAACGTGGAAGTTGGCAAACACACATATTTATGCATCTGGATTTTTTTGTGCATGCGAACATTTCCGCTTTTGTCCGTACACCATGTTTTAGTGTGAATTCTATGCACGGCGTTATGAATGAGGCCCCAGATCACACAAACATATTATTAAGACTGCACGCTTTCACTTAATATTGTAGTTAGAGCTCTTCCATCATCACATGGCTGGGTGAACTTTTAGTCTTGGAAACCCTAGAGGTTTATTTTCTTGATCATCAGCGTTGGCTAGAATGTTTTTTTTCTTCTTCACTCTAGTCATCTGACCATAGTTTTGTTATTAGGCTAGACATTTTAGCAGACATTTCTGCTATTTTACATAACATGCTGTAAATAACTGCTCTTTGATTTTTCACTTTCATTTTATCATTGTACTCGTCTATTATCGTAATAAGGCACTTTGAGCTGCTACCATGTATGAAAATGTGCCATATAAATAAATGTGGATGTTGTTGTTGCCTTATTGTGTCTTACACTGCCTATGAAAGACAGCTTCTGGTATTGTAGTTTTGAATCTTCTCAAAAGACAAACCTTTATTTTTAATTTTAGTAAGGTGAAAGAAACACAAGATAGTGGAAAGACTTCTTTCTTCGAATCTTTTTTTTTTACTTCTCTACTGTTTATGTTGTAGTGTTTTGGATTTATTTAGATTTTTTATTTTTGAACTTATATCCTAGCCTCTTACAGTGAATTTGCCTTTCCCTTTACACTTCATCACATGTCCTGGTTATTTGTTAGTGCTCAGGATAAACTACTGAATCGCTATTTCTTCTCAGATGTTCACAAAATAAGGCCTTTTTTCTGTTAAAATTGACTTGTGGAAATATTTTAATAATAATAATACATTTTATTCATACAAGGCGCCTTTCTGAAAACTCAACGACACCGATCAAACAGTAAGTAAATAAAAGACACAATTATAAACAACTAAAAACATCAGAAAATATAAAAATTAAAACCAAACATAACCACTGTAATCATAAAGAAAAAAACATTTTAAACAGATGTGTTTTAAGTTTACATTTGAAGGATGAATATGATTTGATATTTCTAAGCTTGGCAGGTAATGAATTTCAGAGCTTAGGAGCAGAACGGCTGAATGCTCTGCTCCCCATGGTGGTTAGACGGGCGAGAGGGACGGTCAGATGGATGGAGGAAGAGGATCTAAGGTTACGGGAGGGAATGACAACATGAAGGAGGTCAGAGAGATATGGAGGGGTGAGGTTATGAATGGCCTTAAATGTTAATAGCAGAATCTTAAAATTAGTTTGAAACTTAATCGGGAGCCAATGGAGCTGCTGCTAGACCGAAGTAATATGGTGAATAAATGAGATTTCAGTAATGATGCGTGCTGCAGAATTCTGGTCTAACTGAAGCTTATGAAGAGATTTATTAGGGAGACCAAAGAAGAGTGAATTGCAGTAGTCATGCCGAGAAGTAACAAGACTGTAAACAAGAATGGCAGTGGTATGAGGAGTGAGGGAAGGGCGAATGCAATTAATATTACGTAGGTGGAAGTAAGCAGACTGGGTGATGTTATTAATGTGAGATTGGAAGGATACTGAGTAGAGAGGATAAAGAGTACTGTCGAGGATGACACCCAGACTCTTGACCTGAGGTGATGGGGAAACAACAGAGTTATCAACAATAAGGAAAAGAATATTGGTTTTGCATAATGATGATTTTGAACCAATGAGGAGAACCTCAGTTTTGTCACTGTTTAATTTAAGAAAATTTGAAGAGAACCAGGATTTAATTTCAGCAATGCAGTCAATAAACGAAAGTGGTGAAAAAGAGGAGGTGGGTTTACTAGCAAGGTAGAGCTGGGTGTCATCAGCATAACAGTGAAAATTAATGTTATATTTACGGAAAATATTGCCAAGGGGAAGAAGGTAAATAATAAAAAGAAGAGGCCCCAGGACAGAGCCTTGGGGCACACCTGAAGTAACAGCAGTAGGTTGGGAAGTGAAGGTTTTAAACTGTATGAACTGAGTGCGGCCTGAGAGGTAGGATCAGGAGTGGAATATGGGTAATGCCAATCAAAGATAATCTATTAAGGAGAGTGGTATGACAAATAGTATCAAAGGCTGCACTCAGATCAAGGAGGACGAGAATAGTGATTAGGCCAGAGTCAGCAGCCATAAGAAGGTCATTGGTAATTTTAACAAGTGCCGTTTCCATATTATGAAGAGGGCAAAAACCAGACTGGAACTTTCCATATAGATTATTGTGAGACAAGTGGGTGTGAAGTTGGATAGCTACTATTTTTTCAAGAATTTTGAAGATATAGGGCAAAAATTATTGAAGTTAGTAGGATCAGCACCAGGTTTTTTCAATATTGGGGTTATTGCAGCAGTTTTGAAAGATAAGGGAATAATACCAGTAGTAAGAGAAGAGTGAATGATGGCAGAAATGAGAGGGACTAAAATGGGGAGGCAGGCTTTAACCAGAACTGTAGGCAGGGCGTCCAGCTGACAAGTAGATAACTTAGATTTGCAGATGAGATCTGAGATTTCAGTGGAAGTGGGAAGCTGGAAAGAAGAAAAAGAGTAAGTAGGTGAGTGTAGTTCAGAAGAACTAAAGAAAGGATCTTGCCCGAGGTGCTGATGTATCTTCTGAATTTTCTCATTAAAAAAGGACATAAGAGAATCACAGAAAGCAGTTGAATAGAGGTGAGATGGTGAAGAGTCTGGAGATTGTGTAACATTATTAAATAATGGAAACAATGACTTGGTTTTACCTGTATTACACGTAATTTACTGAGTTTAATAGTTAGATTTGGTTTGGGCTATACAATCCTTGTAATAGAGTACATCATTTTTATACATGTCTTTGTGGACAAAGAATCCAGATTTTTTATATAGCCTTTCAAGTTGCCTGCCCTTAGCTTTCAGAAGCTGAAGTTCAGGCGTAAACCAGGGGATAGAAAAAGTAAAAGAAACAGATCTGTTTTTTAGCGGAGCAAGAGAATTAAGAATACCATTAAGAGAAGTGTTATAATATGAGACCAGTTCTATGGGAGTGGATAAATAATAAAAGTCCATTTGGGAATCAATTCTAGAAGACAGCAAATTCAAGTTAATATGCTTAATGTTACAAAAGGCTATGAGACGGGGGAGCTTAAGAACAGAAAAGGTAAGTTTGGCATTGAATGAAAGGAGAAAATGATTGGTTATAGTGAGTTTATCAGCTGTAAGATCGAGAAGAACAACACCAGAGCAGCAGATCAGGTCCAAGATATGTTCTTTACAATGGGTAGGAACATCAGTATGCTGCTGGTATCCAAAACTCTCCAGGCAAGATAAAAAGTCTCTAGTGAGAGGGATATTGTCCAGATGTATATTAAAATCCCTCAGCAGAATTATATTTGGAGTAATTGCAGATAAATGGGGAAGAAAGGTAGCAAGATCGTTCAAAAAATCATTGTTTGCTTTAGGAGGATGGTAGTTAATTCCTTTCGAGGCGTCCATTCAGAATCTCCGGCGGGACCCACGATGGATGTATCTCCAACGAGGGAGAAGTATGACATCCGGGTTGAAATACAGCACCGACAGCAGAGGCACAGACTGGAGCAGATGCAGTCGAAGAAGCTCGGCAGCTGGGTACTGGAGGAGGCCAGTCGCAGGTTGGATAACAAGCAACAAAAGACTCCAAACAAACGTTAACCAGATGAATATCCTACCAGTCCACATTGTAGGCAAGGTCACAGGCAGCTCAGGCATCCAGAGAACAAACCGGTAAGTTTCAAACGAAATGGTGGTTAGGCTGAAGCTGAATGCATACACAGCATACACAGCCACGCAGAGATATCAGTAAAATGGCAAAAAAATACCATCAAAATCCCCAGTCATAGCAAAATCAGTAGTCTAGTCTAGTTACCGGCGAGCAGCAGCGACCAGTCCCACTAGCGTTCACTCAAGCTTTCTCCCTTTAGGTCCAGATTAATTTTACTTAGTGGAAAAGCTGTATTTCATCTTAAAATTCTAATTATAACTTACTATATTTGCATTTAGTATTCTATATTTCTTTTTAGCAAGACAGAAGTTACATAATAAAGTGTATATTATTGTGAAATAAATACATCATGCATTAATAAAACAGAAAAAGAAAAACAAATGTTTGTTAGTTGTATTCACCACATTGATAGACAGGACTGATATAAAACCAGAGATACAATTACTTTGATTGTTTCAGTCCACTTTCATTTAATAAGAACAAGTGAAACATCTGAGCTGAGTG
Source organism: Polypterus senegalus (assembly GCF_016835505.1). Taxonomy (NCBI): domain Eukaryota; kingdom Metazoa; phylum Chordata; class Cladistia; order Polypteriformes; family Polypteridae; genus Polypterus; species Polypterus senegalus. Next base: position 126,113,191 of record NC_053155.1, read on the forward strand.
GCATTTAAATAGAAATTGTCAGGCTATGTTTAGCTGGGTGAATGTTGAGCTTTTTAATTAAAGATCTGAGACAGAGTTAATGAGGTTGGTCAAATCTGTCTGCAAGTACATATTCAATACTTTAGCAGCCCTTATTGATCCATTCAAGCCTTGGACAAAAGCAATCAAGACAAAGTAGAGAGAGTTAGAGAGAAAAAGTAAACAAATAATAGTGATTTCTGTTTGTGGATATTCAGTAATCTAAAGTTGGCAACTTTTAACAGTCTAGTCACCTTTCATACATATGCTTGAGTCACCAGCATCTTCTCTTTGCCTGTCTGTCTGTATTTTTGTATATGTCTGCTATAGCTGCTGTGATGGCTAGAAGTTTATTAGAAAGGAAGATGACATACTCCAGCCTGTCTTCTTGATTCTATTTATTTTTGAGTTGCCATGCTTTTTTCTGCCCTTTGTTTTTCTTTTTGTGTGCTATATTAGCTAGTATACGTCTATGGTGTCTTCCTGGAGGTTTGTTCCATGATGACTAAAGCCGATATCTTATGGATATGGAGCTACAAAAGTAAGTGTCCGCAGAACCAAAAAAGGTTATGATTTCCAGAAAACATCTATCTGAATTTTTGGCATTTCCAAGATAAACCCCATTAGATTTGTAATGCACATTATATAAGAATGACATGGTAGAGCAATAGTAGTGTTGTTGTTTCACAGTAAGATCACTGGGGTTTGTGTCCCGGGTGCTTCCTGTGTGAAGTCTGTATGTTCACCCTGTGTCTGCATGGTGGCACCTCTGGGTGCTCGGGTTTCCTCTGGCAATCTGAAGACATGCAGATTAGGCAGGTTAGCACTACTAAATTGGCATGAGTGTGTTTACAATTTTATGGACTGGTGCCTTCTCCAGGTATTCTTCCTGCCTTGCACCCAGTGACCGTTTGCTGGATAAGTGGATTAGGAAGATGGATGGATTATATAAGAAATAGACCATGCCCTGGGGGTTGTATTGTTTCGACAACTGAAAAATTGTTATAGGCTTGTCCAAAACCTAATCTGAATTTCTTCCAAAGTACACATTAGGCCTGTGTGACATCAATTGATTCATTTACCATAGTATTTTTATTTTTAAACACAGTTTAACATCTCAGAAATCGGTGACTTGTTCTGAAAAATTGTATCATGCAATGGACATACATCTGATCTGGGATTTGTTTCCTTCTGGTGCCTGCCTGTCTTGGAATAAGCGTTGAGTCTTACACAGTTTTGGTTAAGAAGAGTAGTTCAGGAATTGAATGAACCAATAGATAGATTTGTTTTTGGATACATAGTCTAGCTGTTTGGACCATTAATTTATTAGAAACATTAAAACCAAATTTTAAACATAGGATTAAAATTTGTAAAATGTGTTATAAAATTACCCCTGCATTGAAACAATGACACCATTTCTCACTGAAGCTATACATAAATGGCTAATTAAAATCACCAATAAAGAGCACTGTTTTACTGTACTATGAAATCAAACGACTCTGCTTGCTCTTTCGCAGTGGTAGATGTTTAATTGTGGGAAAGACTTTTAGGCACTTCTTTCTTTAAAATATAAATACCCTTTCACTAAATCCAGATGCTTTTCCTTTACACCCAGAATTTATATTTTACACGTTTTACGTTGCTCTTGTTGGTCTATTCTTACACATCTCTGCACAGCTGCAATGCATTTGAGCCCAGTGCTGCACTCCAGTATCTCCTATCAGTAGCTTTTTTCTCAGATTTCACCCAGGTATGACTGTCACTGTCACTATAGCTAATTTCTTAGGACTGTTCTTTCTCCCTTAACCTTGGCTAATCCAGCTGCTTTCATCCTCTGCAATAAATTAGAGCAAAAAATGCAAGCAGGAAAACAGGTTTAATAACTTTTAATCTTTAAATATAATAATGCTACAAACAAAAGCAAAGAGTGTGGTATTTTATATCAAACAACCTGGCAGTTTTAACTGTTCAGTCTCTCAAGTGGTTCTTAACCTTCATAACACAGAGTCTGGATTTGTCTTTACCCTTCATTGTGGTCAACTCATTTCTCTTTTGTCTCTCTTTATTTTCAGGTCTTTACTAATGTTTACCTGTCCCATTTGTTTGGGCATAATCTAAAACCTTTCTCTCATCCCCTAGAACAGGGGTCCTCAATCACGGTCCTGGAGGGCCGCAGTGGCTGCAGGTTTTTACTCCAACTCAGTTGCTTAATAAGAAGCACTTATTGCTCAAGTAACACTTCTGCTTCACTTTAGTTGTCTCATTCATTAAGATTTTGAACCCTTATTGCTTATTTTAGTCTTAAACGGATGTATTCTTGGTTTTTAATTGCTCCTAATTAGCAATAACATGAAATGACAAAAGAAACCAGCTTTTCTCCATTAAACTTGTTACCATTTACACCTGTGGGTATTTATCATACACTATTGGGTTTAATGAAATACTTGGAAGGAAGTGAAGAGAAAAAAGTGAAGGATTGAGAATTACTCATCGATTTTAGCCTTCAAATCATTTGGATGATATCCTTAGAAAGGGGGAAGAAAATCTAGAATATGAGAATGACCTGACATAGCAGAGTTAAAGCACTAACAAGCCACAAAATTAAATTATTGGCAAGAATTGCTTTCTAATTAAGCAACTCGATTAGAACAAAAACTGCAGCCACTGCGGCCCTCCAGGACTGTGATTGAGGACCTCTGCCCTAGAATTTCTTCCTTTGAGGGGAGTGTATGGATTTGTAGCAATGCACCCAATCTGCTGTCTCTCCACTTCTGAAGCATGCTTGTGTTTCTTCAACACTCTGAAGTGGCACATAAAAATATGATCTGTAATGTCTGACTCTGGGGTTTATGGGGGAATAGGGGCAAAAGTGAAGCAGTTTATAATACCATTAAGCAGCAGTTGTTATAAGTGAAAAACACACTTTTCACTTGGCACATATATTTACTGTCAGAGGGCTGGATGCTCCTTTCATACCCAATCTTGATACCCACACCTGTTACCAGTGTCACACACGTGCACATGGGAGGCAACTAGAAGGACCAAAAGACGGTAGTTCCACCCCAGGCCAGGGGGTGCAGTAAACCTCTTTTATCCCTGCAGACCAGACATGGGAAATTCTGCCTGGTCCAGACACTTCCAGTTCCAGCCCCGAGGACATCTTTTCCAGTTCCACCTCACCCCCAATGACCTCACTTCCACCAACCTGCCTTAAAAGCAAGACTTCTCACTTGAATTCAGTTCTGTTTTGGACTCAACCTGTGCACTTCTGTACAACCCTCAATTTGCAGCCTCATTCAAGCATATGGGTGACTGCCTGCCGCAAACCTCTTTTTGTGTCAAGGTCTTTCATTTTACACCAGTTAACCTGCTAATTGAGGAACCTTGCAGAATGTTGCTTGTATAACCTTTTGCAGTCTTATTTTGCCTCTGTCACAACTTATTTTGGAATATGTTGCAGGCATCAATTTCTACATTTGTTTATATTTAACAAATGTAATTAAGTTTGTCTGTGAAAAAACTAAAAATCTTTTCTTTGTTCTTTTATGTGTTAAATAAAGGTTCAAGTGAATTACCAATTTGCAGATTTAGATTTTTATTACCTTTTTAGTAAGTGTCCCAACATTTTTGGGATATGGGGTTTGTACACAGCAACAAAGATAAACAACAGCAAAATAATATTAACAAAGCTAGTTGCAGGAAACAATTGAATTTGTATGGTCTTTAATTCAGTCCATTTCTCTTCAATCCTAAGTGTAATCGTAGTCCCCGTTACAAACATTAAGCAAATTTCTTACAGCTTGACAAAGAAACAGGTGTTGACATCAGTACAAACTATGTAGAGTTGCACTTAAAAGCAATTACAAGAAGTGTTTATTAATCAATACTCAATCATGTTCTTAAAATGGATACCCACCACCTTCTAATGGATGAGATGCTTGGATGACTATACAATAACGTTAAGTGATAAATGCTATTGTTTTCACAGAGGCATCATAGAGCTGTCTCTTCTTCAGTAATGTCTTATCCCACTAAGAAGATCTTTCAAATATCCTATCATTTACAATTTGTAGTATTAAATCTTAGCATTGCTTCTCAATCATATATACATATAGAAGTTCATTCAGTTGTATTTCTTTAGTATTTAATTGCATCTGTTTTGAAGTTTGCCTTATTAAAATTATAATTTTTTTATTGAGTTAACATATTCAAAGAAATAATAGAAAAAAAAAACCCTAATGCAAGGAAGATACTAAGTAGAAGATAAATAACGACAGAGCATTGATATCTACAAGACAGTACCACAGCTCAGCCATCAGGTTAAAAATAAAAAGTTAAAGAGTCATTCTCGTCAAGTCACTGGTCACCAGACACACAGCTTTCTGCAAGCCAGGCAGTACAAACCACTTGACTTTCTTTCATTGTGCTGGCTAACCCATACAAAAGGTTCCAGAAGGGTAACATTTCAATAAGAAGATGTCAGGATTTTTACAGAATGACAGTTAGAAATTTTCCAGGTAGTGGCCAGTTCTGCCTCTCCAACAATAATACCCAAGGAAAAGCTCCACTTATAAATAAGAGAAAGAGAAGAAAGATATACAAGGAGAAGTATATGGGGCTAAGGGTGGAATGTCATATTGAGTAAGGAGATTTAGAAATGGGGCGGCACGGTGGCGCAGTGGTAGCGCTGCTGCCTCGCAGTTAGGAGACCCGGGTTCACTTCCTGGGTCCTCCCTGCGTGGAGTTTGCATGTTCTCCCCGTGTCTGCGTGGGTTTCCTCCCACAGTCCAAAGACATGCAGGTTAGGTGGATTGGTGATTCTACATTGGCCCTAGTGTGTGCTTGGTGTGTGGGTGTGTTTGTGTGTGTCCTGCGGTGGGTTGGCACCCTGCCCAGGATTGGTTCCTGCCTTGTGCCCTGAGTTGGCTGGGATTGGCTCCAGCAGACCCGTGACCCTGTATTCGGATTCAGCGGGTTAGAAAATGGATGGATGGATTTAGAAATGAATGTCCAGAAAGAAGAACCAGAGGAACAGTTCCAAAATATGTGCCAAGTGCATTTAAAAAACGATGATGGGAGTATAGTCAAACTTGACCATTGGTAAGCCAGTTATTGAGCATAAGATACAGACGGTGTATACATTTGTTTTGAATATGTTGATAATTTGATGGTTTTAGAAAAAAAAGATATTTTTTAAAAGTTTTTTAAATTTTAATAAGTAAAGAGTAGCAGAAGATGGAAGATCATACTGTCAAACTAAGTGTGAAAGGAAACTGTTATACAGCTTTGCTTTTTATGGGGGTAGAAGGCAACAGAAAATCATTACAAGAAGATAGGAAGGAAGAGTAGAACATAACAAACACATTTGATCTTAAAAACTGTCCTCAGCTAGAGGTAAAAGAAGAAGAAAAAAAATCTCCACTGCACCATCTGTAGCCTTTAAGTCATCAAAGGTCTCTCTAAAAGTGATGCGCCCAAATGAGCTCATGTCAGGAAAGAAATGGCACATCAAACAATACTAAGGGCTGCATTATGGTAGAATGGATTCAAATACAGTAATGGTCCCTGGTGTAGATTATTCTGACACCACATCCTGACAGCATAAATGATAAGGGGACCTCAGTTAGGAGGTTAAGAACTTCCTTTCTGAGAAATGAACAGATGAAGTCAAAGGGAACATGGACAAAGCATTCTATGTTCAATGGAGATCCATAGTGATGGGTCAGCAGAAGGATCAATCCACCTCAAACCTGGACAGAGGTTGTATAAGCCAAAGGTGTAATTCTAAATCTGGTAATGACACCCCCATAGATTTAGACAGAGTGTTTAATAGAGGAAGGTGTGGAATTCCTGAGAGATTGAGGGCCGTAGAGATCTTCAGACCAGTTTTTACCTGGTGAGGGTGGGGATACAAACATGGCACTGACAACATTAAAGCAGGCAGCAACAGCCATTGTAATAATTGCTAAATGAAAGTGAAATGTCTCCAGAGAGGAAACGATAGGAAGGAGAGTTATACTTTTTAAAATGTGGCAGTTGAGGGAGGCTAAACAATATTCAGCATAAGATGTATTTAAATATCCTATATGAAATATTGTGAGGTGTCCTTTGAAATTTAGGTTTGAGAAAGCAACCATTAAAAAGAAGTTCAGTTTCAAGTGTCAGAAACATTACAGAATGTGTAACAGTCACAATGAATATATTGAAGAAAATGTTAATGACGTTAACATAATGAAGGTTATGTTTATAATTTTGTTTCCTTTTGAAACTGTACTTTATGCAAATCTTTTTCATCTTTGCATTCTTGCAGCTGCTGAAACAATTTTGGCGATCCATTTAAAACTCTTTTTCAGTATAGCTCATTTTTCAATGCATATGTAGAAATGGTAAAATATGGACTGCCACAGCTTCATATTGCTAAATGATGGATGGAATCTGTCACAATGATTTTTTTCTATAGTAATATAAACATAAATAGTCGAGCTTCACTATGCTGGAATATTAGCATCAATGG